>NC_088855.1:50000-364000 GCF_963853765.1 Magallana gigas | reverse complement strand
ATTTAAAAAGCAGACTTTGATGAAATTGATTTCGCTGACAAAGGTGTGTTTATAAATCATGTTTTTATTTTCTGTCTATTCCCCAAGAATTTTCAAGGCTGTTTATTGATGTGTCTTTTCTTCAATATAGAAACTATTGATACTGAAACAGAGAGTGAAAAAGAAGTTGATGATGATTCCAACACTGCATCCCCTATGGAAGGTACTTTTCATTCAGTTGATTAGATCCAGATCTTTTTTAATATTCCAGAGTTAGGTAGCCTATTAAAGTAGAAGGTATTGCAACAAATGTTTCAAATATAAGTAGGGTGTGCACTGTTCAACCTGCCAACTGTGCAATCCGGTACACTGGACATTCTGACCTCATACTTGTATTTTATTCCCAAATTTTTTTTATAATGTATCTAGGTTAAAACACTACACTGTAAGTTTCATAACCTGAGGTTTTATTTGGTCAAAGTACTTTAAGTAATTCAACACATTACATAATGTACATGCACAGTAATTGCTTGTTGGCTAGGTTACCGGTACAAAGATGTCCTGTAAGGTTAAAAGTTATGGTCGTTTTAGAGCATAGTTAACTACATTTTCTAGTTAATAGTAAATAGTGTATACTGTGTAATTTCATACCTTTTGTGCTACTTGAGGTGAATTTTTATCGAGATGTAATTAACATTGTATATTGTATTGCAGTTCCATGTAAAAGTAAAAAGCTAAGCACAGAGAGATCATCATGCCCACCCCATGCAAAACCTGAGGCTCAAGGACAAGGTATTATCTTTGATTATATAAATTTAAAACTTTTTACGGACACCACCTGCCAGTTGCCATTAGTGACAGTAACTTAATTGCATATAAATTAGGTATTGTAGATTCTTCAAGTTTGTTCAAATTATGGTCCCTGGGGGTAGGGTGGGGCTACAATGGGGGATAAATTATATATAGAGAAAATCTTTAAAAATCTTTTTCTCAAAACTATTAAGCCAGAAATTCTCAAATTAAAATGGAAGCATCCTCAGGTAGTGTAGATCCAAGTTTGTTCAAATCATAGTCACTGGGGGGGGGGGGGGGTAGGGTGGGGCCACAATTGGAAGATCAAGTTTTTACATAGGAATATATAGAGAAAATCTTTAAAAATCTTCTTTTTTAAGACTATTAAAAGTATTTGGCCAGAAAGGCTTAAACTTGTGTAGAGGCATCCTTGGGTAACTATGTAAATTCAAGTTTGCGAAATCACAGTCCCTAGTGGTAGGGCGGGGCCGTGATGGCGGTTTGGATTTTTACATAGGAATATATAGAGAAAATCTTTAAAAATATTCTGGGAAAGTTTTCGGTCCTAAGTGTGAAAGCACGGGTTATGCAGATTTAAGTCTGATGAAACCCTGATTCCATAACGAAAAGTGGTGCCACAAAATGGGGGGGGGGGGGCTATTTAGGAATAAAGAAAAATCTTCTTACAAGTACAACAACAAAAGGGGCTTGGTATTTACCCAAAATAAAGAGGTGGATAAAAATTGGCAGATTTTCAAGTTTTTACTGTACTTAGTTGTCAAGATATTTTGATACTGTTATGCTAATTTGATCAGAATTAAGGCAATTGTTGCTCAGGTGAGCGATGTGGCCCCTGGGCCTCTTGTTTAAATTCTTGGATACAATGAATGAATGAATATCTTTTTACTATATTTCATACAGTTTTAACATTCAAAGGAAGGATACCAATTTTTGAATAAAGACTATACATTTGGGCTGAAGAACAAATAACCTTAATGACAAAAATATGATAAAGATACAGCAATTTTAAAATAATAAAATCTTATTTTTTTTCACAGCCAGTGTTCAACGTCACACATGGACTGCTGTAGAAAGGCATCCTTGGAGCGACAGTTTAATAACTTTATCAAACTAGGGAAAACTCCTGGTCAGCTTGACTGTTTAAACGCCATTAGGAAGGAAAAGGCATTATCAGGCTTCACTTGGCGCAATGTGAAGTTTGCTGTCAAAAACATAATACCTCTCGTCTGAGAAGTTGCAGAAAATGAAATTCCAGGTGGTCGCAACGTTAAATTTCTATGTGTTATAATTATGTTACCGTAATGAAGTTCGAATGCATACTGTTTGTGCTGTATTATCAATTTGTTAATAACATTATGCCAGTATCTAAATTTAATACAGGGTGCATGCATTTGTGACAAATGCTTATTGGCTTATACAAATGTACATTTATTTTTTTGTCTGTTATTCTACTTCCTATTCCATGAAACATTTTGAAATGGCAGAAATGGGTAGACATTATTTGATATTTTAATTGATAAAATATGATCAGAAATGTAAAGAAGGGCACGCATCATGCATGATAATGTCAATAATTGATTGAAATTATTTGAATTCATAAACAAAATTCCATATATCATGAATTACTATGAAATTATGTACTTTTAAATTTTAGCTTAAAGTTGTTTGATCCTAAAATAAAATGAATTATAATTAAGATTCTGCAGTTGATTTATGTTTTGTTTGAAGAAGTGTTCAAAGTCCACAGGTCTAGATTTTACAAAGCAAGTGGCAAATAGGAATTTATTTAATTTAAACAGTATATGTTTTTAAAGAAATGAAACACATGAAGACTTTTCAATTCAATTAGATTTTCTTATAAATTCAGTCTTGATAGGGTGTGTAAAAATTAGCAAGAAATCCTAATTATTTAAGTCATACAGTGATAGTGTAAAGTGTCTTTTATAGGCAAAACAGTTAATAAAAGCATACAAGTTGCAATGGTACTAGACTGTGCATGTCCTTTGACAAGAAATATTACTGTCTCGTATATGTTTCAAATTACAATACTTATAACATAAAATGTTGAATGAATTTACATAATTGAATTATATATGTAATTAACATAAGATTCTTTGTATCGAAGTAGGGTCTGGTGCTAAATATAATGTAATTTAAATAGAAAACATGCATATGTGGAGAAAAGTGTGAAATGCAGTCTAATCTTATTTATCCAGAATTCACTTAGTATATATTGTTCTCCACAAATTTGACAATATATGCATCTTGAGTATACCATAATGAATTGATTAGATTAGCCTGAGTATTAGAATTAGTATTAGAATAATTCGTCTTGCAGCTTGCTGAAATTATTAGATCTCTCTCTCTCTCTCTCTCTCTCTCTTTCTCTTTCTCTCTCTCTCTCTCTCTCTCTGTTCAGTAATAAATGGTTTATGTGGTAAATTTCCTTTGAATCTTCAATTGATCACATGACTAGCTAGATGTACTGACTTTGGGGTAAATTAGGAAGAAATACACACTGTAGTGAGTTTCTGGTGTGTATTCACAATGAGTCATGTGACCTCATGTAGTGACTATCAGGTATAAAATCATAAACTTTTACAAAGAGATTTTGCCTATTTCAAATAGCAGAATAGTAAAAAGATGTCTTATATTACTTAAAAATATTAATATATATTGAATAGCACAACTAGAACAGAGTGTAGTGAATTTCAGGTGTAAAGTCTGATGTAGTGAGTTTCGGCATAATGCAAGTATGTGTGTGTGTGTGTGTGTGTGTGTGTGTGTGTGTGTGTGTGTGTGTGTGTGTGTGTGTGTGTGTGTGTGTGTGCGTGTGTGTGTGTGTGTAAAGGTGTAAAAGAGTGCGATAAATTAAATCCAGAGAGAGAGAGAGAGAGAGAGAGAGAGAGAGAGAGAGAGAGAGCGAGCGAGTTGCCCTTCATAACGTTACAATTAACGTTAAATCTAGATGTCAGGCTCGAGGACGAATCATCAGCTGTATTGTTTTCAGAGACATCCACGAGTTTTTCCAGTGTAGCCATACTATGTAGTCATAACCATTTTTCTCAGAGTCGGTGTACTGTCCATTAGGGTTGGCGTAGCCACGGTTGCCGAACCAACATCCTGATCTGTACTTGCTGGCACAGTTTTCGCTCGACCCGTCGTTACCCTTGTCCGGTGTAGAGAACTTCATGTTATCGCTGTATGACAGGCTTTCCTCTACAATCACATTAGTTTTGATATGTGAGTTCATTATCATATATATAATAAAATTATTATACTTACATTGTATACATGAAGCTCATTTTAAAATATTGGTTTATGATGTATTGGTTCATATATATGTTGTACATTCTAAAATCTTAAGTTTTTAAAATAAAATTATAAACTTGGTCAATATCTATGTATTGTCATTTGTCAAGCAATTAGTCAAACAATACTCCAGTATCACATGTTTTTTGAAAAACTGAATAAGTAAAGAAAATGACATGAATTAAATTCAAAAACTGGACGTCTAGAACGTTTAGAAGTCTAAATAATCAAATGGCATGTGTATGGTTTTGTTCTGTTTTTACCTTTCTATAAAAATATCAATGAATGGCGAGTGCGTCACTGCTTTGTGTACAATGTGCTACCTACCTGCATTCCCACTGTACTCATTTATTATATCTATCGCGTTATCACATTAATATATTAATTTAGCACACATTTGCAACCTAATTACAATGAATTTTGATGAGAACGGCAAAAACGCCGAAAACAATTCTATACTTATAAATTAAAAATTCAATTGATTTTTTTACCACATTTAAATCAACATGAAAGCATGTTTTATATTATCATTATATAAATAGTGCCTGTTTGGGAGGGTAACAGTTGAAATTGACACCCCGAGAAAACCATTGTCAACCGACGCGAAGCGGAGGTTGACAATGGTTTTCGAGGGGTGTCAATTTCAACTGTTATCCTCCCAAACAGGCACTATTTATTTTGTTAAACTGAATGTCTTTTTTAAAATTTTTAAGAAAATTTTACTGCTTTTATATAGGAATAACGTGAATTCTACAGCGAACCGTACGCGCATAATTTTCGCGCATGTAACATTTTTTAATGTTACCCGTTGCCAAGTGCGTTGCTAACGCTGAGGGTAATAGTAAATATTATTAACTGCGTCTTAACCAATCAGATTTCAGTATTTAACATGAAAGTATAACAATAAAAAATGTTCCCTTTCGATTAGAAGTTTTCTGTCTCATCTGTTAATGTTAAGCCTCAATTGATATACCTTTAAGTCAACGTTTGAAAAAAAAAATGTTTTGTATTAGCTTATGAAAATGTCAATTGAAAAATTCCGTTTTTCGACTTATCGTCTGAAATTGATTGATCGTGCCCATTTTTATTTTTGAATGTAAAATTAGACCCCCCCCCCTCCTTTCCTTGTCAAAATAATTACATTCTCCCTCTATGACACCAAATTATTTATATTATAGTATTAAAACTTTTTTAACTTAACAAATATTCTTCTATTGTAATAATCTCGATTATAAAAAAGAGGCAATTACTGGGAACAAAAAAGCAAAAATGTATGAGTATTTATAAAGCTCAAATTAATAATGGTAAGTTTCGGTCTCACCGAGACGTAAAATCGGTGGGTGGGGCAAGGATAATTTTGTCCTATTTAACATAGACCATTGTTATATTCAGTAATATATTCTCACTATATAACTCTATATAGATGAATAGTCAATAATTGTAATATTAGCTCGTCCGAAAAGTATTGACCGGTCAATATTTTCTTGATATTGACCGGCTAGGAATAATATCTAGAGAACATTCCCTGTATTTCAAATAATCGCCTTTGATTTGTTGCCGTAAATAACTCTTCGCGACTCTTTGTTAAGCTGAGAAAATTACGGCGATCTGTTTTTAATTACTTTCCTAAATTTTGGTTTGTTTCTTCATATAACAAAACAAATATTGACTGGGGTTGAGGGCAACATTGATTGTATACATGAAGCTCATTTTTTAAAATATTGGTTTATGATGTTTATGTTTATGATGCTTCGCGTCGGGCAATATTTTGTCTCTCGGGAGCTAATATATTCAATGTTGCCCGAAAACAATTACTTTCCTAAATTTTGGTTCGTTTCTTCGTATAACAAAACAAATGTTGACTGTGTTTTCGGGCAACATTGAATATATTAGCCGCCTTGGGACGAAAATATTGCCCTCCGCTTCGCGTCAGGCAATATTTCGTCCCTCGGGAGCTAATATAATCAATGTTGCCCTCAACCCCAGTCAATATTTGTATAATATCGACTGAAGAAAATGTTGGCTGTTTGTGAAAGTAATACTGATATCAAGAACCGGGTTTTCTTAGCATCCTTGATAATTAGGCTTTGAATCTAAGGCTAGTCTAATAGCAATAGTTACATGAACCATGAAAGTCAAAGTTATTCCTGACAAGCATTTCCACCATTCAAACCTGCTTTGAGCTACCCAAAATACTTTACCTGCCCTAGCATCGATCTTTCCTTAAGCTTCTTAATCCAGCATCGAGAAACCTATGACTCAGATTCAGCAAATCGATTGCATTAAAATCACATGAAACAATTTAGAAGTTAGGGAAGCAACGTCTCTCAACATATTCAAGAAAAATATTACTGAAAGTATTCCTCAACCTCCGAAATATTTTTCATTCGGTAAACGCACTATCAATATTTTGCATACCAAATTGAGACACAGTTGTATTTTGAATTGTGATCTGTACAGAAGAAACATTATTGAATCACCTAATTGTATTTGTGGTCAAAAGGAGGATGTTTATCATTTTTTCTTTGTGTGCAAGAATTATGTAAATGCTAGAAACAATCTATTTAAACTACTTTGTAATATTATTTTTTCAGCAGTTCAAAACTTTATTAAAAATAGAGTCTGGAAGATTTAATAACTAATTTTTCTTGTTTATGCTATTTTATACTGCATATCAACACTATTTATCATATATTTGCAAATACTTTGTAAAGGCATGAATATGAATATTACTATTATAAAGTTAATAACTATAAGTAACATGTAATATCAAAATGATAATTGTGTATATTGTGTATATTATCATTTGGAAAGGAACACGTAAGTTGTAAGGACTTGTTTCCAATCCTCTTGTGTAATTACACAATAAAATATGTTCAAATCACATGAAACATCACCCATCCAAGTTTGGCAAAGATAGAGCCAATAACTTAAATATGGGTATGGCCATCAAATGGGCAACTGCTCCAAAAATTTAAAACTGTCCCCAAATCCATAGCCCAAGTTCAGCATTCAAGCCTGTTAAGTGTCCAAGTATAATAAGATGCACCATCCATGCAAGTTTGGTGATAGGAGTGGCAATAATTTAAATATAGCCTTCAAATGGCACCTGCTCCAAGAACCTTAATGCCACAGTGGCTATAGCTAATCTTTCCCAACTTCATCTCTGTTAGCTAAAAAAGGATAAAGGGGCCACTGATGTGTGTTATGGGGGCTCATCCTTAACGACTTTAATTTACATAAAAGTCTGTTCAGCCTAAGCATTTGGGAAGTGGTGCTCGGGTCTCTTGTTTTAAGTTATACTTATTTTACAATAGCACTCCGACTTTAAAAAATAAAGCAAAGTAAGCAAGTCTCTGCAAGTTTCTGCACCATTTATTCATTAACTTGATGAATCCAATCACAATTTTTCAACCTTTCCAAAGAGCAGAAAAACATCATCAAATGAATTTTTCAAAAAACTTTGTCATTAATACAAGGAATCTTATTATACATTTAGATTTTAGCCTAATGTTTAAAAAAAATCAAATTTACATTTGGTATATAAAAACATTCCATGTGTTTTCCAAAGCCCTGCTGAAAAGGCCCTAGAAATTGTGAATGGATTGGTGTCTTAAACAAATATAGAACTTACTGTACTATTGTACATCAGAATATATATCTAATAGCATCATAAAACAGATGTAAATTCTTGTGTACATATACAATATGAATCACAAAAAGCAATAAAAGCTGCATTACCTGAAGCAAAAAAATAAAATAAACATGCAATAAAAATGGATAATCTCTAAAACAAGTGAAAGCTGTGTGCTTCGATTGAAGTGCAGAAAAAGCATAATTTTCAACTGTGATAAAGATGAATATTTTTTAAATTTTTACCCACAAATAGATAATAACTATTTTTTTTCAATTTGATAAGATCTTCACCAATAGTTTTTTCCCTATTTCATTTTAGAACACTACCTGCCCACATAAGGTGAAAACCAAATTCATTCACAAATGACTCCTTTCATCATCTTGTATTTATTGTGAGCCAATAAATTTCTCCTCTACAGAGACATGTTCTTTTCAACAAAATTCTAATTATCAGAAATATTTTTCTAGAACAATTGCACATTACATCAAACCATGTTAATATTCATCTTAACTTAATGAAAGTCTAAGATCGGATGGTAAGAACTTTCAGATAGTAAACAGTACAACATAAAAACATTACACCATACACTAATAAAGCACAAAAATTCCAGACTTATGGATTAATACTAAATACTGTGTTCTACAGAACAATCAATTAAAATAACACTTTTTTATTCTCTTTTCCATCTGATATTCAAATAATACTGGTACATGATGTAGAATGAAAATAGCTTCACCAATCTTTGTATTCATTCTTTTTATTGCAAAAAACAACATCAGTATAGAAACACATAAAAACTTGTGGATTCTGTTTGCTCTTGCTAACAGAGTGTAAAAATGGTAACACCTAATTCTTGATGTACTCTATAAATGCCACGCTCTATATAAAACAAAAACATAAAATGTAAAATAAAATTATTTACTTAAAGGTATTACAAAAATTCCATAAATCTTGCACAACATCCAACATAAAGCCATCTCAGATAACAAAGTTTGTCATAAGTTTAATACTTCCTCTTAGGCAAGTAATAAATAATCAAATAGAGAAACATCTCCCTGAATTAGCCAGATGATTGGAGTCCCTAGTTTGGCTGAAGAGTAATTCTTTGGGGTTTCTACTGTGGAGAGAAGCCAGATGGACTGTTTGGGTCACTGTCAGGGCTCTGGGGGACAGATGCGGGGGAGAGGACATTGCGGAACTTGTTGTGTAGACTGTTGAGCCAGTACCTGTAATTGGAGTCGGCTTGGTTGACAGGCGTCACAGGGGGCGTGTCCCTGAGGGGTGGGCGGGGCCTGACGGGGGTCCCCCCGGGGGATCTATTAAATCAAACAGGTGAAATTTCTATACCAATGTAAATATCACATAAATCAAAATAACTGAAGGAGTGAATAGTTTACGTTTTCATGCAATCTGATTTTAAAATTTTAAATTTGGTAGAGGATCTAGAGAAGAACATCTCTATCTCCAAAACATAAACAGTCAATGTATCTCTCTATGTTATTATCTTACCTCTCATTGGTTGTTGTTTTCAGGAGTTTCATTGGATTATAGGACAATAGCTCTTGGTGAAGACTGCTTAAAGAGCCAATAGATGCCAGCGATGTAATGGAACTACAAAGGAATGACATATATATTGTAGTCTGTGCATTAAAATGGTGTATATGCTACAGTATTAGATAAAGTAAAGGTTGAGATGAGTCTTTCATTTACCATGTAACAAATAATTACCAATAAATATGTCCATAGCACATGAATGCCAAGGCTATATCCGAAAGAATAGTAAAACTGTATGTACTAGGTGTAGACTAAGGTCTTGGTTAGAATATCCTGTTATGAGTTACATTGTTCTCATTAATGTGTATCTCTGTATGAAGTTTAATTGAAACATTGTAGTTCATACAATAGTAGACACTTTGAAAACTAAGGTAAATGCAAACTGAGAAATCAAGAAGTCAAAGTCATGAGAAAAATCAAGGTCAGAAAACTGTGACACAGCAATATTGCTCTCTTAATAGATTCAAAACACTGGATACATTAAACATCACCGAAAAAGGGCACTGCAAAGGTAAAACATTGAACACATCACAGAAAGGAGACAATGCAAAGGTAATTTAAAAACACAAATTACCCACCCCATCTCAGTCTGTGGATCTTTCTTTTTCAAATTCAAAGGTGTAGTTACCTGGAAATCAGTGTAATTTATTTAGTTGTTGTAAGAAAAAATTCAAAACATATTAATAATCAATAAAAAAAAGGTTTCTTTTACAGAATTGATGAGACCAAAGGGTAAATATTCCATGAAGCATTATAATTCTCATACACACATGAATTAAGATGGTGGCAATGTCACCTAGATATTCTGATAGTGGCAATATTACTTGTATATTCAGATAGTGGCAAACTGGCAATGTTACCTGGATATTTGAGTGATTTAATTCCTTCAGCGGACCACTAGAAGCAGCCTTTCTCTCTGTCCTTGATCTCTCCAGGGGCAGACTTCTTTGTTGTGCAGGGGTTACTGGGGGTGGGGGTGGGGGTGGGGGAGGGGGTGGAGGAACTGCTACAGGGGCATCTTGTCCACTCTTCTGACACAGGGTCTCCGTTATGTTTGGGGCAGTGGTCTGTCTTTTCTTGGACTGCCTCCCTTTAACCTTTGGTGCTGCTGTATTTATTGAAGATTTTGACATCTGCCTTTTTTCTGCTAATCGCTTTGATTTCCTAAGACCTTTAGATTCTACAAACATAATGCATTTTTGTACATTGATGCCTTACTTAAAAGTCATAATTTCGATGTTGAGTCACTGCCTTGGTAAATCGATAGGACTTAAATCAGTCAGTCACTTAAGGAGGCCGGATGGTCAACTAATTAACCAGCAGATCTGCCTTTGTGTAAGTTTTAAATATTATACATTCTGGGCATTAAACTGTTATTTAATGAAGAAAAATTCAAGTATTTTTGTGTTAAATTTAAACATTTTGAAATTTTTATATCTTTATACAGAGCTCTTTGTTTTAGGAGGTACATATAGCCTAAAAATGGCCCTGGCCATCAAGGCCTCTTTATCAAATTGTTGAATACACACTTTACATAAGTTATGTCCCTTGGCTGTCATCTTTTAGGGGACGGGGGGAAACTATACATTTCTCACTGTAGCCTTTTAATAGTTGAGAGTTTTTTAACTTTGTAATTTGACATTAAAAATCCATTTTTGTCTTTATTTTGATCCATAGACTGAAGAATAATTCATAATAAAAGATTTTATCACAGAATGCACAAATATTTGGTAGCACAAAGAAAGTGAATTTTGCATGTTTTTTCTTCTGTTTTTGACCTTTGGTTAAACCTTGCAAAGGAAAACAACTTAATTCACTTTTGGCAAAGTGAGGATTGATCTATCTTCTGCTGTCTTTTACCAATGTTTGTTTCTTCTATCACCTTAATTACACTGAAGAGACATTACACTTTGGCAATACAGCTTTTCTTATTTCATCGTTACCAAGGTTATAGTCGAAGGCCTTGGACATTCCTGTTTTCAGCTCTTCCAGTCTTTGGTCACACTCCCTGTCTGACACAAAGGAAACGTTTTCTTCACCCTTAATCAATGTCATCATCTTAACCTGTAAAAAATAAAAGATAAATCTGATTTTTGGTTCTCATCATGATTGATTTTGTAGCCTTGCATTGTGAACTAATCTCCTGTCTTTACTTAGATCTGTACTCTAAGCATATATAATGTAGTTATAATACCGCTATCATCATCATCATCATAAGAAGAAGAAGAAGAAGAAGAAGAAGAAGAAAAAAGTCAATTGAACTTTGCATTCTGTTTGTCGAAAGCAAATCTGAGATACTGTAGATTTCTTATTATACGCGAGTACTTAATTCTGCGATTCAACCCTTTTGCATCAAATTGTGAGAATACAAAATCGTGAACGCCAAATTTTTTTCAGAGTTTTGTTTAGTTTACATCTGTCCAAAAAATTAAAAGCAAGATTATAAAATCAGCGAGATGTACTTTTCGCGATGTTATGCGAATATCAATTCCTCACGTTTAATTAGGAATCTACAGTTACAGTAGTCAAATGAAAAATCGAAGGAAATACTGCAGTGTGTGACTGTATCTAACAGGAATTAAAAAGGAACTTTGACTTTGTTAAACCAACATACAAATAAAAGCAAAAAATATCAGCATTAATTTATAAATGTTTATTTTTAACTTTATGTATGGCTTTGAGTAAAGTGTTTCTGGAAAAATAAATCTATAAACAAGTATAACAACAGTTGATAACATTTATTAAACTGTACCCAGACTCAGGCAGTCTCGTTCCTATGGCAACTACAAGAATTAATCCTAATCTTAATAAAGGTGAACATAATACACAATATTTCTCAAGCTTACTTTACAATTCCTTTAATATGGAGCCCCAATAAAAAAATATAAATGGTACTCACATAATTAAAGATATCATCAATTTATATATGTGTCTATCAATAAATATTCATTACATAACACTAGGGATGGGACGATCCACCGATGCACCGGTGCATCGCGGTATTTATTTTGACGATATTTGGATCGATACATTTACCATTAATACAACGATATCTTACCGAACTTTTTTTATTTTTCAAAAATATCCGAGCTTCATATATCGGCTATTTTTAGTCCGCGCGCCTAATATGAAAGTACAAAGATGGCGGAAAACCTCGTAAAGTTGTCAAAACTGTTAGGAAGCTAAATATGGAGTGTGGAAAACTTTTGGAGTACTTGTTTATGAAAAACTAGTGTACACGAGACTAAAGTAATTTGTAAATTGTGCAACGCTCATTATGAAGATAACAAAATAACTTTGGACATGCGGTAATACATCGGCAGGTTGAATAAATTTTAAACTTTTATTCATGTTTTCATTTAATTGCAATGTATCGTGATATGTATCGTATCGCATCTCATGTATCGTGATATGTACCGAATCGGCTCAGTACAGTATCGTCCCAGCCCTACATAACACATCAAATTGAATTAATGCCTTTAAAAAAAAGATAAATTGATAATTGCAGTATAGTAATTATACCCTAGCCTTTAATTAACATAGTGTTTGAGTTTCCGTCATCTCTGAAATAAAGCTCTAGCAGCAACATGAATCCAAATCATTACCTTCAGGAATGAAAAAGGGCCCTCATTTTCTTTTTCTTCTTTCATTTTCTTTTTCAGGATTTTTTTGTAGACCTGAGGGTTTTTCTCCATGTATGATATCAAATTCTAAAACAAACAATTCAAAAACTGGTTTGTCTTTTTATCACAATGTACATCATGTACTTACTCATAACTGTCAGGAACTTGCATCTCATTTTGAAATTGTGTATGTAATGGGAATGGGTAAACGATGTATATACATGTATATATATAAAAAATAGGTATGTCAGAAAATAAAAAATGTTATCAATAAACATGTAGGCGGATGTAGAATGTTTGCTACTGATGCAAAATGGTAATGTTTTGGTGTTTATGAAAGATTTCTTTAATGCATTAAACGTGGAGATGTTTTTCAAATATCAGTATGCTGTCTCCTGAATACAGCTAGCTAACGCATGTCGTTTGATGATTAAATTTATTCAAAAACATGGTGAAAAACTACAAGAAAAGAAAAAACAATAAATGTGATGTACAGAGCCAAAAAATAGATAATGTCATGAAAATGTGTAAATACGTATAATGAAGCTTAAATTTTATCAGTATATTAACATTACATGACTGAGAAGTTCACATATACCTAGTCTAAATGTATACATGAAAATGTAACAAACTCCCCTAACCTAAACCATAGAAATATGTATGAAAAAACTACTGTAAATTATCAAAATACATAGCCGAGAGTAAAAAATATAACCTAACAACAAAAGACTCAAAGATAATGACTTTCAGATACTTACATTGTTGGCAGACTAGAAAAACAGTGCATGACTGTGCAGACCTGAGGTAGGACGACGAGTGATCCAAAAAACCCGTGCAATATACAAGTTAGGAAATAGAAAGTAAACAATAAAAGAAAAAACCAAGCCGTACCGGATAAAAAATTTCCGGCTACAAGACGGCACACTCCTCGCCTGATATAGAAAATATCACTCTATATTAAACTTTTAAGCACCCTAAATATGACAAATTGTTAAGTTACATGTAATATAAATTGAAACACAGTCCATTTTCAAATTGAAACACAGTCCATAAATTGAAACACAGTCCATTTTCAAATTGAAACACAGTCCATTTTCAGTCAATTATAAGTAAGATTCACTAAACGATCACTATTCAAGAATTACGATAAGTTCAGTAATTGGTCGCACATAGTTTTTAGGTTCACCATTCACGATTACACGAACTGTCACTTTACGCACAAGTTCATCATCACTTGGTAAAGCCTTAGTAACTATACCGATTGGCCAAGAATTGCGGGAAAGTTCTTTGTCGCAGATTAAAACTACATCACCAGGCGATAGGTTTCTTTGATGTGAATTCCATTTACGGCGCATCTGTAGAGTGTTCAAATATTCATTCTTCCACCGTTTCCAGAAAATTGATGCAAGATGTTGAACTCTCCTCCACTGCGTCTGTAATAGCTCGTTTTTGTTTTCATGATCAGCGAATATCACATCCTTATTGCCTGTTTTCTGAGTAAGAAGAGTTGAAGGGGATAACACAAGGGGATTTTCAGGATCTGTAGACACTGGCACTAGAGGTCTTGAGTTGATAATGGAAGAGGCTTCCGCTAAAAATGTAGTGAGAACCTCATGAGTTAAACTCCTAGATCCATAATCAAGAAGGATCGCATCCAATATGCGTCTCGTAGTCCCGATCATGCGTTCCCACACTCCTCCCATGTGAGAGGAGTGGGGAGGGTTGAAGATCCAGGTCGTTCTCTGTTCGTTGAGAAAGGTATGAAGGTGTTCTTCTTCCACATTGATGACATTGACTTTCAGCTCCTTCGCAGCACCAATAAAATTTGTTCCCCTGTCTGAACGAAGGACTTGAACAGGTCCACGTATGGCGATAAACCGACGAAGCGCATTTATTTAATAAATGAGGAGGATGTCATTTTTTCCACAACTTCAATATGCACGGCCCTGGTAGTGAGGCAAGTGAATAGAGCGGCCCATCTTTTACTATTTGCTACACCACCTCTGGTACGTCGTGTAATGATGTTCCATGGTCCAAATATATCAACTCCAACAGAAGAGAATGGTGGTTGTCCAGGTATGAGACGATCCGCGGGCAAGTCGGACATTTTCTGATGTTCAGGTTTTTTCCGAAGTTTTCTGCAAGTGACGCACTTATGAAGAACAGATGAAATGAGTCTTTTACCTCCGACAATCCAAAATCCAGAAGAACGAATATGACCCTCTGTTATATGACGTCCTTGGTGTCTGACATCTTCATGAAGTTTTCTGACAATAAGAGTGGTAACATGATGTTTTGCAGGCAAAATGATTGGATTCTTGAATAAAGGATCATCATTGTATTTTTTCAAGCGACCACCAACACGCAAAATCCTTTCACTGTCGATGTAGGGGTCAAGTTTCTGAATAGGACTATTTCTCGACACAGGCTTAGAGTCTCTAATATTTTCAATTTCCTCTAAATAGAATTTTTTCTGAATGTCTCTAATTATAACTGTTTCAGCGTTGTGAAGAAGTTGAACATCACTCAATTTGCTCTTTGGGTTACGACAATTCTGAATGAAACCATAAACTTTAGCAACTACAGCAACCAGTTTGTTCCACTTTGAGAATCTTGTAAGGAGTTCATTGTCCAGACCCACAGCTGTTTTTGTTTCAATGTCAGTTTTATTACAGCGGATTTCTTTATCCTCTTCGGGGCTCACTAAAGGAAATTGTTCAATAGAGGGCACAATCTCCAGGTTTTCTATGTTTGAAAGCCATACACACTTTTCCATTTCATTTGGAAGAATTCCTCTTGTGCTCACATCTGCTGGATTCATTTCACTGCGAATATAGTACCATTGGGTTGGACTGCTGAGACTGTGGATATGAGCAATGCGGTTAGCTACATACACAAGGAAACGTTTTTTCGTGTTGTTAATATATCCTAATACAATACGACTGTCACTGAAGAACTTGATGTCGTCTATTTTCACTTTTAACTGTTCCTTGGCTATTTGTGCTATATCGGTAGCAAGTACTGCGGCACATAGTTCTAGTCTAGGAATTGTATGTCCACTAACAGGTGCCACTTTTGCTTTTCCTAGAACAAATCCTTGAGATGAAGAACCATCTGAATACTTTGCCTTTAAATAACAAACAGCAGCTATGGCTAGTTCAGACGCATCACAGTAAACTAGCAACTCCCTTCTAAGCGCTTCACACAATTTGGGAACAATCACACGAGGAATACGTAAGTTTTCCAAATCAGGTAAGTTATTTTTCCATTTTTCCCATTCTTTGAGCAAATGTTCAGGTGGGGCTTCATCCCAGCTGGAGGTGTTTGACACAACTTTACGCAGAATAATCTTGCCTTGTATAACAACAGGAGCAATGAATCCAAGTGGATCATAGAGACGATTCACAACTGAAAGTACACCTCTCCTTGTAGATGGTTTGTCTTCACTAGAAATTTTGAATCGTATGGTATCTGTTTGTAAATCCCATAGAAGGCCAAGACTGCTTTGAGTTAAGACATCCTTCTCAAAGTTAAGGTCCACAATATTCTTTGACAAATCATTCGAGTCATAAGCTTCCATTACTTCTTTTTCATTTGAAGCGAATTTATGAAGTCGCAATCCACCATACTCTTTCATGGCATCTTTAGTCTTCTGTAGAATGTTAATCGCTTCACGAGTAGTTGCACAAGATTTCAATCCGTCATCAACGTAGAAGTCATTCACGATAAAGTCTTTCACTTCCTGTCCATAACTTTCAGCAGCCAAATCACCAATACGACGTAATCCATACATTGCAACAGATGGGGAAGAACGATTGCCAAATACATGAACTTTCATTCGATAAGTAATAAGTGGTCTCTCAATGTCATTATCTCTGTGCCACATAAAACGTAAATAATCCCGATGGTCTTCATCAACCAGGAATGAATGAAACATGCTTTGGATGTCGGCAACTACAGCTACATTTTCTTTCCTAAATCGAATGAGAATTCCTAAGAGGTTGTTTATGAAGTCAGGTCCCTGTAACAATTGTTCATTTAATGACACACCCTTGAATTCAGCTGAGGAGTCGAAAACTCCGCGAATTTGATCTGGTTTACGAGGATGGTAGACTCCAAACAGGGGAAGATACCAATGTTCTTTGTCAGGTGGTATTATCGGAGCTAATTCTGCATGATCACAATCGAATATTTTCTGCATGAACGCAATAAAATGTTCTTTTTTTGTGTTGTTTTTTCTTAGAGAAGCATCAAGACATTTGGCCCGGAATAACGCTTGTGAGTAGTTGTCTGGAAGTTGTTCACGATTTTGCCGGAAGGGCAATGGCGCAGTCCATTTACCCTCAGTAGGATCAAGATGAAACTTGTTGTCCATAATATTCAGAAAAGTGTGGTCTTCAATCGAGAGACCAACTTTGTTGTCATCTGATGTTTTCGTGAAGACGTCTGTTTTCTCAATTACGGTCTTATTCGAGGTGATAACAGTGTTTTTAATGTTTAACATCTGTGTACATGGTTCCAACATTGTAGGTCGACCACTTCTGTCTACGTAGGTTCTGCTGACCTGTAATGGTGGAATGTGTTTTCCAGCCAAACAAATGTCTCCAATTATAGTCCATCCTAAGGGAGATTGTTGAGCAAAGGGAAATCGTGATGGTCCTAATCGCTGATCAATGACGTGATGGGCTTCTGGAAGATCCCGTCCAATTAGCAAGAGGATCTCCATAGATGGATCCAATGGATGTAGATCTCGAGCAATATCCTGCAAATGTGGATAATGAAGAGCGATATCCGGAGTTGGTATCTCTGCCTGACTATTGGGTATACTATCACACTCCAACACAGGTGGTAACTTTAATTGTCATTGATCGATTCTACGATTAGGTTGTCAACAATGCGTCCTCGTGTTGCAATCTTGCCTGAACATGATTGCATAGTATAGTCCACTGCCATGGTCTTGATACACAAAGCGTCGAAAAGGTAACTTTTACCGAGAGTTCTGTTGCTTTGGTCGTCCAACATGGCGTAAGTGAGTATCGATGATTCAGGTTGACCTTGAACAAACACCCGCACTGGTACAATCCTTGCACACGACTTTCCACTGAATTCACAACAAATATCGGTACACTTGGTAGTGACGGACTGGTTCACAATTCCAGAAGAGAAGTTTTCCTCCTCGCCATGGGTTTGTGGTGAAGGAAAGTTCCTCGACATTTGACGGTAACTAACATCTTCATGAAGAGCGGTACAATGATAGTTACTTTTACACACATCACACAAAATTCTAGCTTTGCAACGATTAGCGAAGTGGTCTGATGTTTCACAGCAACGAAAGCAAATGTTATGATCACGTAAAATATGTTTACGGTCCTCGATACTTTTGGTTCTGAAAGCTTTACACTTGTTTATGGTATGTTTGGATCCTTTGTGAATCAAACATATATGTCCAACGTTTGCTGTTTCAGATGAAATGTCAGTTTTGTGAGTAAACACAGTTTTGACTTTTGTATCTTTGTGGTCAAATCGAGGTTGTTTAGAAGTATCAAACATCAATCCAGGATCATTTTTGATGATGCTCATCTCACCAATAAAAGACACAAATTCACCAAAAGGAGGGAAGGCTGTTGAATGTTCTTTTTTGTAATTGACCACACGATTGATCCACTTATCCTGGAGAAAACGAGGAAGTTGTTGAATTGTAGGTTTCAATCCTAAGGATGAATCAAGGTAAGAAAACATGACACTGTATTCTGGAATGCTTTTTACGGCTTGTATCTCACAAAGTAAGTCATGGAGTTCATACAACTTCTTTGGGTCTGTGAAATTCGTAAAAGCCTGTAGTCTAGATTTCAATGATGATTCAAGTAATTCTGGAGAGCCAAATCTTTCATCCATACGTTTCCAAATGTTCACTAAACATAACTTTGGATCACTTGCATAGGACGCTCTAAGGCTCATGATCAATCTGTGAGCTTCTGAGTTTTTGTTCGTACAGTTTGTCAAAAGAGTCATTTCTTCTAACGGAGAACAGCAGATTTCTGACACCATTGTCTTAAACTGTGATTTCCACACCACATATCTATCTGATTTGTCATCAAAACGTTGTTGCTGAAAACTTTCCAACAATAAGTTTTTCTTGAGAAGATAATTTGAGGAATTTGAATTGTTCTGTAAAGGTAAATTCAAAGCAGTTTGTAGTGGAGTACGGTTATCGTTGTCTCTGCTTTGTTGATCATGATGACAGACATCTGAAGTATGTACAGGATGATTTTCTTTGTCTGAATCAGGAATCGCTTCCTGCTGATAATTAGTACGAACTCTACGACCAGAAGGTTTCACATCTTGGTTTAATGTAAGATTATCAACAAAGTTTCTTGTCTTCTGATCACCAGATATACTTGGAATAGTGGGCATGTTGGGTCCTAGATCTTCATGTTTGATACTTTCTATCTCCGCTTCAAGTTCGAATTCCAGCTGCATATTTGCCAGTTCGAGTTCTGCTTGTTTTTGAAGTAGATCTAATTCTGTATCCAGATCTTCCTGTTGTTGTTGACTTTGTGCTAAGTGAATTTTCTCTTCTACGGCGATTTTTGATTTCTGTTTTTTAAGTTGAGCAGATTGCTCAGCAATTTTCAGACGAGTTTCTGCTTCTTTTGCTTTTTGTAGGGAACGCACTGAGCGTCGGTTAAGTGATGTAGATTTGGAAGTATTGTGGGATGTACTCGAATAAGTTTCCAATTGCACAAAATCAATGTCATCTTGTAATTTTACTAAAGCGTTTTTAAATTTCTTATCTATGTTCAGAAAGTCTCTCTCAACAGAAGCCAACTTTTCAATACTTTCTTTAGTGTATGTATTAGACAGGAATTCACTAAATTCTTGATAAATGTCTTGATAGCGTTTATGGCTATTTTCAAGGTCGGTTTTTGATGATGTTAAGACCTTTATTTCTTTACTGCAGGATGCTATATCCATTAAAATATTCTTTATTTCATCAATGCAACGTGAAATTATGAATTCATATCTGTTCACTTTATCCAGATAAACTTCTTGTGCTTTAGGTGTGAGTGTTCTTACTCTTCTTGATGTATTTTCTGGAGTAGAAGTTTCTCCCTTCTGAGCCATGGTTGATTTCTGTATTCTGCAATTTTTTCACTATGCTGTCTCCTGAATACAGCTAGCTAACGCATGTCGTTTGATGATTAAATTTATTCAAAAACATGGTGAAAAACTACAAGAAAAGAAAAAACAATAAATGTGATGTACAGAGCCAAAAAATAGATAATGTCATGAAAATGTGTAAATACGTATAATGAAGCTTAAATTTTATCAGTATATTAACATTACATGACTGAGAAGTTCACATATACCTAGTCTAAATGTATACATGAAAATGTAACAAACTCCCCTAACCTAAACCATAGAAATATGTATGAAAAAACTACTGTAAATTATCAAAATACATAGCCGAGAGTAAAAAATATAACCTAACAACAAAAGACTCAAAGATAATGACTTTCAGATACTTACATTGTTGGCAGACTAGAAAAACAGTGCATGACTGTGCAGACCTGAGGTAGGACGACGAGTGATCCAAAAAACCCGTGCAATATACAAGTTAGGAAATAGAAAGTAAACAATAAAAGAAAAAACCAAGCCGTACCGGATAAAAAATTTCCGGCTACAAGACGGCACAATCAGTTACGGACTGTTAAAATTAAAGTTAGTTAAAATACCCAGTAAATGGTTTATTTTGACAGTAGGTAGCCAATTATATAACTGAACAATAAAACGGTTGTTGATGACTGCGGGAGTTGTGGATGAACAAGTTATGTTACCTCCAGGGCTCTCTCCGTCTCGGATACCGTCTGTTTCTCATAGTCTTCCTCCCCCAGCTGATTACAGAAGACAGCAGTCATGTGACACGGCGCATCAAATTCATCCATGTTTTCTATTCCTGCCATTTTTAAGCTGTCAGAAAACAATACATTCCAGAATCAATACTTGTTTAATTACTTCAAAGAAAGCATGTCATATTTATAGCTATGATACGTACAATACAAACAAAATAAAGCCTCAGATGCCATCAGTTCTTTGTATTGACCACACACAACTTTTCATGATCTATTTTCTTCTCAATTTTCGCTTACCTCTATCCCAGAAAATTATACTGATGTGTGGGTATGTAATTTTTTTATGTTTTATACATGATACCAGAGACATAAATAACAGAGATTGGCACAACTGATCGAAATCTTGCGGTCCCTATTGTAAAGTATTCCCAGTCTAAATCGGTATATATCTTTCTAATAAATAATCATATTGAAATATAAACAGCTATTAAAACCTATTACCAAAACATTCAAAATATCGTATTTTCATGAGTTTCTGTCATATAAACCATATTAAATGAGGAGTTTTAGGAGGCAGTTGGCTACCCGTCATCCGATATATATTCTATATATTAATCTTATTTTTGTTTCAAAAATGCATAAAACCTATGCACATTTTTCATAAAAACAATATATTTTTGGTTTAAGATCATTAATAATTGTCTCAGTTTACTATTATGTTGTTCTCAAAGTAGGGTGCAAGGTCCCGTAACATTTTTCAACAACAAAACACCCTAATGGAGGAGTTGCCAATTAATCTGTTATTTATGTCTCTCAAGTTCAATTTATTATCCTTGAGCTTTACAACTCATCGGAATACAAATTATAATACATATAAAATTATATACAAATGTGCAATGTGCAGTAAGTGAGTGGACATATTAAGACAATATAATCATGTACAAATGTCTCTGATGTTACATATAGTTTTTAATGCTTGTTATAAAGAAATGGATTTTTTGTAGTTATACAAAGATCCTAATAATAGTGCTCTAATCCTGGAGCCTAATTACAGTAATTAGTGTCCTAATATTGGAGCCTAATGGATGCCCTAGATGCATTAGGTGTCTTGACATCTAGAGAGAATGTGGGGTAGCAGATATTGACAGCCAGTGGATTAACTGTAGAATGTACTTGTATTTCTTGTTCTTTTAAAACAACTGTTACAAAAGAATTAACTAAGTGTGTTAGTCTTCATTAGATTTATAAAGATCTACCACTGGATTCTGAATAAAACAGAGAATTCACAATATTTTGTGATGCTGGAACAAGGATCAAAGGTCCCTAAGCATTGACCCAGGTTCCTATAGCAGAAAACCATTGCAGGTATATTTTAGTAGACCTATACATGATGCTGGACTAAAAATGTAAACATATAGAGCATAATGAGTCTATATGGTTAAACCATGTGGGGGGGGGGGCTAATTTATAATTACTGTCTCTGTGAATTGCAAATTTTAAAGTACAAATAGAAGTCCCTACCTCCTACCCCCCCCCCCCTTTCTTGCTCTGCGCATGCAAATTTATTTAACAAGTTAAAAGTTCCTATTGAAATAAAAAAACAACAACAATATCATTATTCCACCTCCCAACCACATCTCATGTACTCCCCAGCTGTTGATTCTCGCTGAGATTAGCTTAAAAGACACATCAAACTCTGATCTCCTGTATAACTAACATGGTATTCAATAGAATGATTATTCATATTGACTGTAAACCATACTCGCCTGTGTTTTACTTTTCCTACACTTCAAATATTGCGCCTTTTCCTGCTTCCTTCGATTCTACTTTGATCATGTGACAGTCTGCATCCGGGCTTTCTGTCATGTTCATGGGCGCTCGTCGCCATATAAAGTTGTAAGTTGCAGTCGAAAGATTGCGATTTTTGCCATTAGAAAGGGCAAGGGAACTTTTGTTTTGGGGGCAAGAAACCCCCAAAGTTTTCAGAACTCTAACTATCTAACTTTTTATCTGATTTAACAACATTTGTGTCGAATAACTTTATTCTTAATTTTGGTCGGTAATCATGGAGTTGTAAAGATGTCGTCGCTCGTAGTCTGCGTCTCTCCTATTCACGAAGGAGCGGCCTTTGGGTCTGGTGTTATTTCATTTAATTGGGGGGTTTATGTTGGAGGAAAATTGCAACACAATGGACAAGAAAAACAATCGCCAACTGTCAACAGCTGCTCAGAAACAGGGCAATGGTAACGACTCGAAAAGATTACAAAATAATGGTGAGCATCTGTGCACAATTCTCTCCGGTTCATATCCCTTCTATTCCTCAGTACTGCATTTAATTTTAAAAAATGGGAGGTGACAGATCATCAGACGAGCATGGCTTTGATTTGCATGCTCCACTGGCATTGTTAATTTTGGGCCTATTTTGCTTTTAGGCTTAGTTATGACATTATGCATCATAGCAACCATATTTTTAAAATGGCGTTTAACTTATTAGTAAACTTACTGTAAATAAATGTAACCTGTAGGAGTTTGTTTCATTTTCAGGGGATGGCTCAGCTCTTCGTCAATTTGGTCGTGGGGGGAGAAGAAAAGAATATAATGGGAAAAACCTGTCAGAAAGCAGTCCACGTAGACCCACCCCTCAAAAGAGTCGCAACATGTTTGACAAGCGGCCTCGCTCACGGGGAGGCCAATACAGTCAGGGAGCTGAAACAGCCAGAGAAGACGTAAGAAATTTGAAATCTAAGGGAGGCAATTCCAGATTTAGGAAAATTGCACAACACCTTGAAATAGACCCCAAATCTGCAGAAGTTTACCATTTTAAAATATTATAGACTGGACTGGAATTTTATTCTGTGTCACAAAGAAATAGTGAATGAAATGGACCTGTTTAATCAATTTTGTTGCAGACAATGTAATTTTTTGATGGAAGATTTAATGGTATTTTATGATGTGTGGAGTGAGAGTCAACATTGTTTATAGAGACTGAATGTCACTACTTGTTAATATTTCGGGTATGATTAAAAAGTGTGCACAACATTTGAATAGTTTTAAATATTTTTAAAAAGTCTAAGATTGTGGTGTAACAATTCTTTTATATCATGAGGTGTTGGCACTGGAAGAGATTTATTTATCTATAGGTCAGTGAGTTGTAGAAAAACTAGGACTTTGCTTATAGCTACATGTATGACCCAATTCTTATTTACAGCTGACAGAGGACTTTTCTCCTGAACTGGATTTAATTTCTGGAAGAAAAGCCAATTTAAATCATCTGCTGAACTTCACATACAGCAGACACAGTGGTAGTGAGAAAACAAGAGGCCGTCCTGCATGGCACTTTGACAGTCATAGTTATGGTAGAAAAAAGGGATCAACTAAAAAGTCATTATACAACAAAGAGCAGTACCTGCAAGCCAAGTAAGAACTTCCCAAGTTTGTCATAAAAGAATTGTCAGGTGTACATTAAAGCTGAACACAACTTATAAATACTATTTCTTTTTCTTTACTGTATAAGGCTAATATAGGAGCTTTAAGTATATTGGACAGGAAAGCCATACATGGCTGACAATGCCATGTATGAGTCATGTTCACGTTTAAGTTATAATGCTAAAGCTGTGTTGCAGTGGCAGCTGATTGTATCTTTATTCTTTTTTTTTCAACCAGTCGATGAATTTAAGTGTTTTGATGTGGATTAATCACAGATGATAAGCTCTGACGTGTTTCGTGTTTTAGTTACCAGTTTGTTGTGAAGGATGATGGTGACTACTCTATACACTCTGTGGACCCTGATGTTCTGGTAGACTGGGATGCCATAGAATTGATTGTATGTGTCTTTGCAAATCTGATACATGTATATTATAAGCAGAGGGAAATTTTGCATAAAATGTTGAGATCCATCAAGCTTTCATGAATCATGATAGAGATTTAAAACTGTTTTAACTCAATTGTAGCGCGTCTTTGGCCATGAAGTAACTCCTTGTCCAATATGTCTGGAACAACCCATTGCAGGTAATTGAGTGATTAGGTTTATACAATGCAGAATGTATCATAAAAAAAAGACTATACCTTTAAATTTAATTTCTGCAGTTCTCTGAGTGCAGTATAAAGTTGAAGGAATTTCAGCTATTGTGATGATTTGTGGGTTTGTACCTTGTATTGTTAATTTCTAATGATGAGTTCAGATAATTTGTGTACCATGTATTGTTTACAGCCAAGATGACGCGATGCGGTCACATCTACTGCTGGCCTTGTATCCTACATTACTTGGCCCTCGGAGAACAAACATGGAGAAAGTGTCCAATCTGTTACGAGGCTGTGCATGAAAAAGACTTGAAGAGGTTAGCTAATGCAACACAAACACTGACAACTTTAAAATGTTGTAAATAGGTTTATAAGTATTTGAAAATAAGATTGTGCATTGGTATCATTATTAACTTTTGATCTTTCTTTTTAAGACTATTACGGCTTATAAGCACACATGATAATTTTCTTGACTTTTAAATGGTATTGAATATGAGAATAGGAATTTCAAACATCAATTTTATCTGAAAAAAGTGGCATATGGGAGAAGTTATTATTTTTGGCAAAAAGAATTTCAAAAAATTCAATAATAACATGAATGTTGATCAAACATATAACATAAATAGATGTATACTATGGACTATAGTTTGGGTGGCCTGTGGCTAATAGGTTGAGCTATCAAAACACAATGGAAATGTTAAAGATTTTTGAAAATTTAAACTCACTTGTCAAGTTTTACTTTGGCAGAGCATAACTCTGTTGATAGATAGAAATCTACCTTAATTGAAAGTTTCTTTTTGTCTTCTCATTTACCATGGGCTTGTAGAATTGCTTTGTGAGTCCTTGCTATTTCAAGAAAAAATTTTACCGTTCCATATGTTTGTGATATATTTACTTGTACATGTTGTAGTACACGCACAGAGAAGGTGCCTTCGTATGCTGTAGGACAGACGATCACCATGCAACTAATGAAAAAGGAGAGAGGAACTATATACGCCATGCCAAAAAGTCTCTGGGAGAAGAGAGAGGGCATCATGATGAGAATAAATGGTGCGTAGTAGCAAGCAGTGAATGTGAATGACACAAGGATTTGGGGGCTGGGGTGGGGTGGGGTGGGGGTCAGGCAACTGATATCTTGTGTGAATCAAGAGTATTGCATCACATTTCTGAAATAGTAGGGATATTTCACATTCTACATATTTCCATTACAAAAGTAACCATCTTCTACTTGTTGCTTTAATTTTGACCTGTATTGAAAGAGTAAAATGAATGTTTCTGTAATCATTAGATGATGCCAGGAAGTGTTCAGGGATGAAAATACTAACAGCAGACGGGGGCTATATAAAGAGTCAAATCACTGACGTGGAACGCTCTGAATTAGAGCGCAAGAATAGAGAGGCAGAGGTACAGTACATGTATTTTTATCTCATTCAGAGGTTTATAACTTTCTGATTAACATAGTATTGCAAGTGCTTCACATCAGTATTGCTGAGAATTGCAATCTCTGATGATGTAGGGACTTCCACAAGGGGAGGTAAAAGGCAATTTTTCACTGTCTGAATGGTCAAAATAAGCTGCTTCAAATTTCATACTAAGCAAAAAAACTACTTGAAGTTATTCTTAAAAAAGCTTTTTTTTTTTAAAAAAAGCTTTACTTCAAAGTTATTGAAAACTCTGTGTTTTACATGTTTGTTTTATTTAGAACATAATTAATCATTTATGTCTGTATTGTATTTTCAGACTTCGGAGGTGGCCTTTATTGACTCAGCACTTCATCATTTAAAGGTTAGAGATAATCTCTTGTTAATGTTCAGCATTGTACATTATTTTAAGTACTGTAAAACGAGAAAATTTGGCGCATACGTATTTTAGCGCAAACGCAAGTGCCAGTACATTAGCGCAATTATATTTTAGCGCATGCATCTTTTCTTCAAAAAATAATACAAAAAACGTTGTTGTTTGATAAACGATCACGCCCAAAATTTAGTTCTGTGTTCATTCAAGCACGCGAACACAACGACTTTGATTTCTATCTCGCATGCACAGTAAACTGTCGTTGAGAACAATACACTTACTTTTGTGTAAATCGTCAGTAGATAGATATGAAAACTTCATTTATTATCGATGATGTGTAATTTTTGTTGGTAAACAAATTTGAGTTATTGTACTTTGAATTTAACGTGTCGACTTGGATAACACTAGAAGAGTCCGAAACTAAATGCGAAATCGAATGCTACATTTACCATGAGTTTCGATCACCATGAGAGAATCTTTTTCACAGTAATTTTACATTTAAAAAACACAAAAAATAGGTATTGTCTTGATATCTTTATATCCACTAATCAGAGATCAAAGCCATTATGACCAATCATATATTGTCAGCGTTCACGATCGCCACGCTTAATCACATTTTCACCTCGAGGCGCTAAATTGAAGTGGCATGGGGAGAAGCCCGATTTTTAAAGTGCTAATGAGAGATATTAAAAAGCAATTAAAACTAAATTAACTAATCCATGTGTATGCACTTATACCCGATAAGCCATACCGTTTACCTGTGTAATTGTTTAAACAAACAGAACCGACAGCATCTGATATTTAAATGAACACTTCTATATAGCCTTAAAAATGGACTGACGTTATTGTTTTGCAACTTGCAGAAATTTAATACATATGGAAATCGTTGGCGCACTATTAATTTTAGCGCTCAGAGGCAGTTGCGCCAAAGGCGCTAAAATTTGTAGTGCGCCATATTTTCTCGTTTTACAGTAATTGCATGTTCTGAGACTAATTGGAATCCTGCACTTTTAAATAGTTTGTGTGAGGCTAATTGGGATCCTGTACTTGTGAATAGTTTTGTTTATCTTAGACTTATTAGGATCCTGCACTTTTGAATAAAATTGCTCATAAGTTGGTTCTTTGTTCAACTCCTGTACTTTGTTGACAGGCTAGAGAGGAGAACCTGATGAGGAGACATTCCTCTTCATCATCCGTGAGTGAACCTCTTCCACAGTCAGAAATCTCCAGCCCCCCACCCACACAGGTCTTTACTCCCACACAGGTAACTACTGTACATATACTAGATGTATCAGTAATTTGCGTGAAATTCTAGTAAAAAATTCCTCTCCCCCCCTTACCCAGGTCTATTCTCCCATACGGGTAATAAGCTGAAATGTACATTCAAGTTAAGATATGTATAAATCATATATGTATAAATCTTCTATCAGAAATCTTTCACTCCCTACCAACCCAGACACCTGTTAGAACAAGTGCTCTTGAACATTCTTTCAATCCTATACTTATCAAGGGAATGTTGGCAAGCACCTGCTCTGCAGGCCCCTTGGTCTATACTCTCATATAGGTAAATCTTCTTGGATGTATACAGTGATGGGCCAGTTATCGGCAACAATCGAAAGTTGATCGCTTAATTTCTCCCAATGTCGATTATCAACAACAATTTTCACAATCAATTAGATTGAACAAAATAAAACTGACATGAAAAAACCTTTTGCGCAATGTGGGGGGATCTTAATGATAATTGATAATGACAGGGCAACCTGCAGGATTTGATTCCGTATTCTTATAACATTAGTAAGTCACATTATGGAACTATTTAGGCTTCCACAAGAAGAAAATGTCTAACAACCAAAGCAAACCCTGATTATTTCTGATAATCGATTCTGAAAATTTTCCCAATATCCCATCACTATGTACATACAATATACAAATAAGTAGTTGCCTCATGTAAATCCATGGTGTGTCTTGATAAGGAACATAACATTCTAACATTCTAGCCATGCAAAATTAACCGACAACTGCATTCTCAAAACCTAGGCAGGAATTGTTTTTATCTTACATATTCTTTCTTTGCTAAAATTAGCAAAATAAATACCATAGATTTAGTTAAGTTCATAGGCTTTTTGATTTGTGCATAGAATGTTACCCAGTATGCCTGTGCCTTTGCTGATGAAGAGGTGACTGAAAGCTGGCCTGATGTTGAAGTAGAGACAGACACGTCTACTGACATCTGTTCTGATGACATGGCAGGGGTGGATCAGGCTGGGGCGAATCAGGCGGGGGTGGATCAGGCAGGAGCAAATCAGGCTGGGGTAGAGTCCTTGATGCCAGAGGACGCCCTGCCCCTGGAGGAAGCCGCAGAGAACCTGGAAATCCCCCACCTGGATGGGGACACCCCTCGACACATCAACAATGCGTTCTACTTCTACCAAGGTAGGAGCCTTTAAACCAAGTTCTGGAGTCTGTACTGATTTTTCTAATTGGAAATTCCCTGTACTCTATGACTTACCTGTTGGTCGGTACACATCGGATTTATTATGAAGGTTAAGATTCACTGTTCAAAATTAAAAGTAATTGATTTGATTTTGACTTTGTAAGAAGCATGCTTTTATCTTTATAGCTGAGGATGGACAAAGGATTTTTCTGCATGCCTTGAATGCCAGGTGTTTGGTGAAAGAATATGGTGGACTAGAACATGGCCCTCAGACCATCACTGCTAAAATAGTAGAAATGGAGAGTGTGTTTATGACAGAGGTAGGTCAGCGGTAGCACTCTGTAATGGATATGTATACATGTATAACAATAAAAACTGAAAAGCTACACTTCCTTCTTTCCTTGTGTGTTCTTAAGTAATACCTTTATGTATGCAGGAATTAAGGAAGAGGTTAAGGTACCTGTCCCATCTCCCACTGACCAGCGAGTTCCTGGTGGCTGAACTCGACCTTCGACCTCCGGTCCTTTCTAGAGACACCTTGACATGTTTTGCTGGTAAGACAGTCACGTGGAACTGTAACTGATTTATATACGGTATATTTTTTTGTATTAAATACAAGTCATTTTAAAAATTGTATTATGTTATAATGTATTGAATCAAAATTGTTAATTTTTCGTGTATCAGTCATACATGTACATAGAAAATAAGTTCCTATTGACCTGCATAAAATCCTCTTGAAATTGTGGAAGGGGTTTTTGTCCTTTAATTTGTCATTAGTATTTCTATGATACGTGTAGCACATGAATATCTTAATTTTTTTCTGGTTTGGATAACGATCTATATTGCAATGAATTATGGTTAAACGATATATGTTTTCATCTGTTTTACAGTTATAATGTCTTATTTACAATATTTCCACATTCTTTTTAGATGACATAGAATATAGAAAACGTCTTCGACAGAAGAAGATGCGATTAGAAAAACGATGGAGTAAAAAGATACAGGATGAGGAGAGGCGTCGCCTGGGAATAAGTCCGGGAATGAAGATAGTAAAAAGCGCCCTCTGTCCACAAGTTGTGTCAGAAAATCGACCCTCGTCTCCAGCGGCAACAAGTGACAGCAGTGAGCAGAGTTTACCATCCATTTCTTCTCCCATAGGAAGTCCTCTAGGTAATTAGCTTTAGTAAAAGCACATTTTTCATGAATACTCTGAGAAAAGGACAGAAATCTTAGATGTATTGATAGTAATCTACACAGGCTAATGTTAAGTTGAGATGATAATACATGTACGTATGTAGTACATTTGTACTAGGATTTACCAAATGGCCTCGAACGTCCTTGATATTGTTAGAGTTGTTGGCTGACACTGCCATCTATTTTATACATCCTGACTATACTGTGACTGTATTTTTTCCTTTATACAGATACTGTAGGTGTTGGATCTCCTCTAGAAGAAGATGAGGGACAACAGACATCCTTGTCGTTTGCTCAGGTAAAAAAAAAAAAGATGAAAATTTTAAATAAGAAATTGACACTATATGGAGAAGCCACTTTAATATTGAGAAGCCACTTTAATACATAAGATTCACCTTTTCTCTTTGTGTTCTGTAGATGTTAAGAGGTGGATTGAAGAAAACGCCAACATGGCCAAAAGTCTCTGAACCAAAACCAGACATGAAATCAGTGGGCCGTGACAGTGAGGGCAGTGATGAGGAACAGTCCGCTGCACCTGTCTTTCAGAATTCTTTTGGGGCTGCCATTCAGGCTGCTTTTGAAAATCTGGAGAGTGGAAAAGGTCAGTGATTTTTTTTTATATAAACTCTAAAATTGTCCTGCAGTGCAAGTACTTGCGATTGTTTGTGCTACAGAAAATAAAAATTCTGGCAAGCACTTGTAAGTTATAAATTTGATTTCATCTTTTTTCCAGTATTCTGTTTTGAAATTGTTCTTTTATTAGGGCCCCGCAAGGATTTGCGGGTGCCCTATAGTAATCACTCTGTCCGTCCGTCCTTCTGTCCGTCCGTCTGTCACTCTTCCGTCCACAAATTTCCTGATTTTTTCTAATAACTTTTTTTATGGTTGCCCAATCAAGTTCAAATTTGGTATGGTAGTTCAGTAGGCAGAAATACATATTTTGATGCTAAGTTTGGTTCTCTATGTCTTCTGGTTTGGAGCTGGGGTGGTGGGGTAGATTCCTAACTATGCATAAGAATGAATGGGCAAAGAGAGATAACTGCTGAGAATGTTACCATTGTATACATGGAAGGCTTTGCAATATTTGTCCTTTGGGATTAATTAACCTTCCACAGGAAGAAAATCCTAAGCTTTATCTTTATCTGTCACATTGAGATTAATTACTGCAATCTAAGGTCTGTCTTTTATCTGTTATATGTATTACCGTACACATGTGTCTGCAAGTGATGTTTATTTGAAGTTGAGGCAAAGCCTAGGTATCATTGCATTGGTATCAATTCTTTGTTTTTTTAACAAATTTTATTTCATCCCATGTTAACCCCCTTTATCCCGTGGATATGACTCATTGGATATTTTTTTGATTTCCCACAGTTGTGACTTTACAATGGGATTTGCGTAGGCATAATGAAGTAAAATAATGTGGAGTGTTATAAACAGTGTAAACATTGATTGTGGTGTATAAAACATGGGATAAATAGAATCTCGTATGATTTGTAGCATAATATGATTTTTATCCAACTTGTGTGTTTTATCCCCTCACTAAGGCTCAAGAAAAAGAACACTTTAATTGTTGGATGAAAATCATATCCAACTACAAATCACGAGATCCTATATATTCCAGTTCTTTACATCTTCTGCCGGGCATTTATTTTTCATCATTGTTTATATAAAGAGGATGGAATTCAAAGATTTTTTTCACTTCTCTATATTAATTGTCATAGCGGGGCCCTTCCTGACTGGTCAGTTTTCTAGTTTATTAAGTTGTTGGAAGTTGAGCATTTGCATTTAAGGTGGTATGGGACATCTGTCAATATTTATGTGGATTTAAGTACATTATAATTAAAATACTTTCACCTATTTAAAATTTTCAAATTTTACAATATATCGCCAAAAAACACATTAATTTTTAAAAAATTTTGGAAAGGTAAAAAATTTTAAATCCCAAGAAAGATACGAACTCATTATTTACAGATTCGTAGTGAAAACTTATAACCCTCTGTGCTATGAAGCTAGGTGACAATTTATGGGAAAGAAACTATTTAAAAGATTAATTTTTATTTCATTGTATATTTTTAAGTAAAACCTCTTAAACCAAGAATTGCAGTAATTGTATTTATTTATTTTTTTTAGCTCAAGACAAAAGTGAGGAAAGTGGCTTTAAGATGGAGAAACTGCCAGGGAAGAAAAAGAAAAAACAGCAGAAACTTTTGTTTGCAACATCTATGGCCCGAGGAGGAAAATAAAACACAATGCTAATTGTTGTAGAACTAGGGGATGGGTTTTTTATGTTTTTGAAAAATTATTTCTAAAATGAAATCATCCAATGTTGAATAAACCAAGTCTCTAATATAACATGAAAACTTGCATCATTATAATATCATTTTTCCTTCTAGATAAAAAAAGAATTGTGTTTTATATGCTATTTGTGAAACCATTGTAATATGTTCTGTATTTACGATCATTCAACATTTTCTTTCTACAGAATATTAGTCATATAGATGTATTTCTACGAGTTTGAGTAGAAAATGGTTATGATTTACTACATGTACTTTATATTTGTGAGTTTCAACAAATACTGTTCTGTTATTGGAGAATAAATGTTTGCCTTTTTTCCTTAAAGAGTTGTCTTTCCTTTATCATGCTCTTTTAATACAGAAGGTAGAAATATTGAGCCAATTGTAAACACATGGTATGGCAATGTTAAATGTTGAAATTTCAAAACAGCTCCTTATGTTAACTATAGCAGTTTCATTTCACTGAACTAGCCTTGTGCCACATGATGTGGTGCTTTGGAAGCCAAGCTAAAGAATTTTAATGTTCCATCTGACATAAATGGGTGTCAATATATGAAGATGTTGCTGACAGTTTTAAATAGATATGTTAATGTAAGGATATTTTGTGGTAATACAACTAAAGAAGAACTCTGGGAGGTGCTTGGTGTGAGGTGTCTGCATGTAAGGCTGTATGGGTCTCACAAAGGAAAAGATCTTCCTGAATACAATTATAGACTGCCAGGCCTTGGCAAGAAGTCACCCAAGTAAGTTCTCTTTTGGGGAGAGGAGGAGGCTACATTTATGACAGAAATCCTCAAAGTTTTATTCAAATTCAATATACCTCTTTAAAAATTGTATAAGTTGCCTGATCAAATAATTTTGTCAATGTATGTGGCTACTCAATAGTATTATAATTTACTATTTGCTGGCACTGCATGTATGTTACTTTAATGCAGTGACAGCTAGTGTGTGTTTATATGTAAGTTAAGCTTTTAATATTAAGTGTCGGAAATGATTTTGATTATATGTAGGTCTTTTAGTCACGAAAACATGAGCATAGATGTTAACGGTGAGGTATTGTTTGGAATTCACCCAGTCTCCCTCGCACTGCGAGCAAACAAACGGAAATTTTATAAACTCTTTATGAAAGAAAACACTAAATGTAAAGAAGAGGGGAAAAGGATAATAGAACAAGCTGAGAAACTCAATGTTCCAGTTGTGACAGTGACGAAAAATGATTTAGACAAGCTGAGTGGATCCAGGCCCAACCAGGGGATATGTTTGGATGTGTCGGGGCTCCCGGTCTCTGTGGCGTCTACCTCAATATGGTAATATCTTTATCTAATGTTTGTAATATATCTATGGCTAATTAATGTATGTAAAATATCTACAGCTACTGTATGTATAATATCTTCATCATTGTTTGTAAAGCATGTACTGCATGTAGGTGCTGAAAAAAATCAACATTGAACAACTGCAATTTGTGATAAATAACAATATTTAATTATTGGCGCCGACACATAATTGTCATAGCTAGCCCAACATACACTGTATCAAGAACACATGTTCATGTTTTATTTAAAGATATTTATTGTAACTGTAACTTGACAACTTTGAGTCTTGAACTTGACGTACATGAACTGTACAGTACGTATTATTTTTTGGCAGCTGGACAGAAATCAAGTCCAGGTGGAGATACCCTGTGTGGCTGATGCCGTACAATGTACAGGTACATGATGTAGAAATTAATACTTATTAATTACTAACCCCCCCCCCCCCAATAAAAATACAAACAAAAACCAAGAAAAAATAACTAAATTGGTATCTAGACATTAAAACATGACAAAATCTTTCTGTGTAAGAAAAACTGTACACAATATTAATTTTATACTCATTCCGAGACAGCTGATTAAATCATTGTAACTGTATGCTTGTAAAGTTGAACAACTACATTTCAGGACCCCATGAACTTTGGAGCAATTCTTCGAACGTCATTCTTTCTAGGTGTAGATCGGGTTCTTACCCCAGAGAAAAACAGGTAAGAAATCCTTAATGATTTTATTCAGTAATATAATGACATTGATAACAAATTATGTTATGCCCCTGAAGTTTTAGGGTAATGTGTTTTTGGTCGAAGTGAGATTTGGTGTGGGACATTAGCACTGCTTGCCTTGGTTACAGCTGTCGCCTGAGTCCTGTGGTAAGCAAGGCCAGCTCGGGGTCCCTGGAGGTGATGGAGGGACTGGCCGGACTGAGGGAGGAACGAGACATTGTAGAGATACTTCAGGTCAGTCACGGCTCGCTCATTATCTCAGACAATATCCTCTATAAACAGCTTCCTGTACTTTTTCCAGTTGAAAGAAAATAGCCAATTATATCAGAGAGGCTGATCTGAAGATTTTGGTTTCTGTTGAGTTGTTTGATTATAATGTAGTTAAATTGACGTTTTGTTGATGTCATCAAGAACTGGAAGGAGGCGGGGGGACAAGTAGTAGGGGCGTCTACGGACCGCAGTGCCCGGATCCCAATGACGCCTTTACAGGATCTAGCGGTGAATGCACCCGTCTTTATTGTCGTAGGTGAGTTCATCCTTTCTTGATCCTTCTTTCTGACTTTCTTTTCCTAATTAAAGTAAATCACCTAACACTTGTTTGAAATATTTCATATAGTTCACAACTTTCAGACAAGCAGAACTTAAAAATTCAGGAGATAAAGCGATATTACACATAACTATATAAATTCCTCACATTCAATTAAAATTCATGAGATTGAGTGATATAACACATACAGATGTAATTAAATATTAAATTCATTGCATTAATTAGAAATTTTAATTACAATGGTGTATTTTAAAGAAGTATTTACTCATTCAAGTTTGTTGATAATCAAGTTTGTATACATGTAAAATGTTTTGGTGTCAAAACAGCTAGATGTTAATAAAAACACCATCAGAAATAATGATAAGTCATTGATAAATAACTGTATAGAGTATCGTATATAGTCCTTGTCACAAAAAGTTGTCCTGCTAGTTAAAATTAAAAAATTGATGTTAATTAATGACTCGTATGATTGCAACAATACAGTTAAATATTGATAATTCTAAAATTTAATAAAATTAAAAACCTTTGATTAATAGCACATACACAGTAACTTTATTTATATAAATTGAATTAAAAACTCCAGGATCTGCTATTGTTACATATTAAAAGTATGTTTTTTTGTATTGATAAAATGCATCATTTTGCAAGGTCTTTGAAAAGATATTTATTGATTTTTGTAGGTAACGAGGAGCGAGGGATCAGTAGTGCTGTGATGGGACAGTGCAGTAGAGCTGTGTTTGTTCCTGGAGCTGACACTGGATTGGTCAATTCATCTGGAGCTGACACTGGATTGGTCAATTCATCTGGTGCTGACACTGGATTGGTCAATTCATCTGGTGCTGACACTGGATTGGTCAATTCATCTGGTGATGACACTGTATTGGTTGATTCACCCACTGCTGACACTGGATTGGTTGATTCACTCAACGTCTCGGTGGCTACTGGTATCATCATTTACCATGTCGTATCAAACAATGAAAGAATAAAATAGTGACCACCTCATGGAAAGATGAACACATTAAAGTTGGATTTATTTGTTTGATTTACTTGTATTTCATTTAGTATGCTCAGATGATAAATGTACCTTTCATTCATGTGTAAGTGTAAATAAAGTCTATAAAGCTATTTCAGAGTGTTATTCCATGAATTTTTACAAATCACGCAGTATTTAATTAGAATGATATTGAAAAATATCTGTCTGCTGAGTTTAGTACACTTACTGGTACCGGTACATTGCTAACGGAGAACTACTTTAAATATAGGTTGTCAGATTACAAAGGTAATGGAGACACTATATTACCAGTGCATGGCTAATGGAGAACTACTTTAAAACATAGGTTGTCAGATTACAAAGTTAATGGAGACACTAGTACTGGTACATTGCTAATGGAGAACTACTTTAAAACAAAGGTTGTCAGATTACAAAGGTAATGGAGACACTAGTACTGGTACATTGCTAATGGAGAACTACTTTAAAACAAAGGTTGTCAGATTACAAAGGTAATGGAGACACTAGTACCGGTACACTGCTAATAGAGAACTACTTTAAAACATTAGGTTGTCAGATTACAAAGGAAATGGAGATGAGACACCACCCACGTGAGACCACAATTATCATATATCAAAATCATAGTTTATGATCTATTTAAACAAATTATAAAATCAATGCTTTTTTTTCATAGAAGATGATATATTTGATTTAGCTATATTCGTTCTTTCATATCACATACCGGGGTAATTTAAAATTATAATCTGATTAGAATTTATCTCATGAAATTTTGTTACATATGTTGATTTAAAAGCAATCAAATATGATACAGCATGATAAATTATCATATTTATCGTAAGAGATGATTTTATATCAAGATATAATATTTTATATTAACATGGTATGATCGATATTGCATCATGCATATGTATAACCATAAATAATTGTAACAAGATACAATATAACTTTATATCATGTAAATATACATTGTATCATATCTGAATATAATACAATATTTGAAGCTAGCTCTGTACTTCATAGTTATATAGAGAATAATACAGATTACCCTTTTCTATATCCCAGCCAGTACTATCAGCCCAAGACTCCAATATATCAGCCCGAGGGATGATATTGGTCGAGGGCCGATACTGGCCGTGATATATGGAAAAAGGGTATTTAAGAAATGAACTCGATGTCTACCTAAGTTATACGAGTATAACCTGGGTTAGGGCAACTTACACTTTATAATCCGCAAAGCAGATAAAGGTTGGTGCATTGTAACGTGTCTAGTGACGTGCAAACCAGGTTAAACAAAGAAAGTGAGCGCACAAGATTGTAAGTTTGCAGGAATCCTCGACACGAATCAATTGGGATTTAAATGTCTATAACCTCGAAAGGCTATGTACAGGTTTCAACAAAAATATATTATGTTGAGAGTCGAAGTACATGGCTATTCCGGTTATTAAAAAACTCACAAAGCTTTCAAAAAATGGCAATGAGAGGTAAACCGATAACTAGTTGGAAATGTTAATGAAAACATTATTTAATGACGTTATATTGTGTTATCCTAAAAAACTAGTAATAAGAAAAGAATTTTTTTATAGTGTTCATACAGCAGATCTAGAAATCAATAAAAACAAATTAAAATATACCGGTATATTATATTTCAACATCATGTTATAAGAACATACATTTAAAACAAAAAAGTTTAATTTTTTTTAAAAAGACCACCAGTTGGATTTGAACCCAAAACACTGAATGTATGTATTCACTAAATCCAGGACGAAACCACTGAGCCACGGAGACTTGTCAATATATGCTCTATAAAGTACTGTTTGAAACACCACTGTCATATCAATGGACTTTGTTTTTTATCCTTCCAAAAATAATTTGAAAAGTACATAATTAGTCATCTCTGGGTCATCTCTCCATCTTTTTTTAAAATGCGACATTTTTAATGTTGAAATATGTTACCTTTACACGTTTCAAATTTGTGGAGAGAAGACCCAGAGACAACAAAATCATTTAAAAACAGTTGTAAATAAGTAGGATTTTGCATGAATTGCATCGTGTTGCTATATTTAGACCCATATTATAATAAAACCTTTTGCATTTCAAATATTTTCCCACTCATTCCACATCCAACAGAAACCAAATAACAGTTATAATTCGAAAAATATTCAAAATTAATTGATGAAATTTTCACTCTCCTTGTGCGCCCAGATTCCTGCCGAATCTACATCTTAAGCGCCCACATTCTTTAACTTAATATATTCTATCCAATCAAATGCTGTGTTACAACCAGAATTAAATTATTTATTATTATATTTATTACATACTTAGTAATAAATTTTTTTTTATAAAATCACAAACTTGAATAAATTGAAGTTAAAAATTATTTAAAAGTATTGTGTACATGTATTGAATAAAGATATGACATCTAATTGTTTTTACAAACAGTCATGTAGCTACATGCAGAACTGGAATTTTCTCAGGTTTTAAAAGTTGACTGCTACAAAACATTTGTTAGCATTTGAAGTTTTCAACTACACTTAAAAATATAACAAATGTTTTATTTTCTTCTGTAAACATGCAGAAATGCTGAAACGAAAAAAGGCAGAGGACTTCCACAAGTGGCGTTATATGGATCCGTATCAGCCCTTTAGAGAGCTGATAACCTGTATCAGCCCCTGAGGCCGATACAAGTTTTGTGATGGCATGCATGTTTGAATAATTTAAGGATCAGTGTTTACATGTACCTAGTAACCTGTGACCAGCTACAACAACTTAAACCTGATCCCGAAACATTAATCCCCTCCAGCATGTGAAAGTTAAGCATATAGCATCCAAACTTGTCAAGTCATCAGTATCACAAGATGCATCATCAACAAGTTTAGTGAAGGTAGGACCAGTGATAACTAAGATAGGGCCATCAAAGGGCACCTGCTCCAAAAAATCTTAACCTGCTCCGTAAGCCTTTACCCCTGCTTGCATCTGAAATTTATAACTCCAATTCGGCATTTAGGCTAATAAGCCCTCAAGTATCCCCAGACGCTCCACCCACGCAATTTTGTGACATTAGGACCAGTAATAACTCAGATATTGGACCTGCTCCAAAATCTCAATCAGATGTTGATACCGAGGTATAGCATAAGCTCCCCCGTCTTTGTCTTGCAAGGCAACAATTTTCTTTTTGCAGAGTCATCTCTAGTAAAAATATTCTTGCACCACCATGGGGCTCTGGCTTCTATAATTGTAATACTGTACCATCTTCCAAAATGTCAGAAAAAAAAATTGGGGAGGAAAACATTAAATTCTTAAGTACAGAAAGTATTTCATAATCAGCCTCAACAGATCTTAAACAACAGAACAATGTTGAAAAAAAAAACTGTTTTATTTACACTAAAGATGGGTGCAAACTCGCTTACAGTTTAAAACAACAGTAAACAACAACAATATTAATTTGGCTTAAAACTCAAAGTGAGAAAATGAATGATAATTAAAATCTATCAAAAACTTGGAGAGAATGATTAAAAATTTGTCAAAAGTTAAAAAGCAGTTCACTTATAAAATATTACAGATTATATCATGCACATCAAGACATGATATGCCAAAAAGTTTCTCAAAGTAACAAAGTGTCACAAATGTTATACTGCCAATATAAATTGTGACTTGTCAATGTATCACAGTAACTGTGAAAGACCACAGACCCAGGACGGAGTGAAGCATCAAGTTAACAAGATACAGAACTCTCTGTAAATAACACAGCTTCTTCTCTGTTTTAAAAATAAACATACAATAATAACATAAAAGTCATGATTGAAAATAAATAGAGATTCACTCTATCATGAAATCAACACACATTCACATTTCATTTATAGGCATCAGAGCTACACTTGGTCCCCTAGATCCCAAGTCTTCAACATACACAAAATAAAAACAACTGATACAAGGAACACAACACAGTACAAAATATTTGGCAAACGTGACAAGTTTCAGTTCATTTCGGAACTTCTTGATTCATGGGCGTGGGTGGCCCACTTCTGCTCCTTTGTGGGCATGTGATCCACAGCAATCACTTGCACCTCCTGCGAGATTTCCACATGTTTTTTGCGATGAGAGGGTTGTACAACTTTTTGGAACATGACATGGCGTTCATTAGTGGCAGCTTTAATAGGGGGGAGTGTTGGGAGTTTGCGTTCACGAATTTCTGGCTCAACTTCATCTCGTTCAATAAAAGACCTGGCAGCCTCCAGAACCGGTGAATCGGACCTGGACGTACTCCCAGACCCAGTGCGGACAGGATGGATTTCTTCAGGCTCCGGTTTGCGCATCCCTCGATGACCTCGCCTTATTCCTGACATCCTCTCCTTGGGAAGGCCTGGAGGGGCGGGAACCAGGCCATGAGCATTAGCTATGTAAGTCTGTTTTGAAGCACTTTCTAACTGTAATCTTTTGAGCTTATGTAGTTCTGTTGTCAAGTAGGCTACCTGATTAGACTTGGATTCCAGATCGGCTCGTAACTTATCCTCCCACTCGCTCCGCTTACGCAGCTCCTCCTGGTGCTTGATTTTTGTACGCTTGACATCGGTCTCCAGGTGTTTGATTTGCTTGTCCTTTCTCTGCAGCTCCTGACAATACTCCGCCCTTTCTTTTATTTGATCTTGGATTTCTTTCTTCAATTCTTCTATTTGAGCACTTTGAGTACCTATCAACAAAATTATTGTTATTTAGAAAAATTTAATGTACTACTTGGTAAAATAATTCAAACAAGTGAAACAGATAGAACGGTAATGCAATAGTTTTCTTTAATATTAAATGCACTAAAGTTAAGTTTGAACTATAAATTTAACAAGCTGTGATTACCAAGTAATTCATAATCAACAGCCCAATTACTGTATTCTTTCATCTCATCAAAATTATCTTGGTGAAATGCTAACAACAGATAACATTGAATTTCATACTCACCCGGAGAATCATCGCCTATACCTTGCATATTCAGTTGGAATGTTAGGTCTACAACAGAAAATTTGACCGTTTTCAATGGAGTCAACAATGTACAAGTACCTGCAGGTTGAAGATACAATCTTGGTGCAATTAAATTAAAGTAAGCGCACACTTTCCAGATGGCCAAATATAACCTAAAAGTCAAAACTGATGTGGGCAGGTACAACTTCTGATTTTTACAGTAACTACTGGTTCATATGACCGATGGAATTTATCGCATTGCATGCCAGATATAATTTCATTATTCTATGATGCTTATTTATGCTTGCTTATGTTTGATATTCTGTCACGGCCGTAGCGCATTCCTTTTGCAGTTGAGGCAAAAAGTACCTGTTTTTCAGTATAAGACTATAGTAATCATTTCGAACAAGAAATTAGGGAGAGTAGTTCTATTTATAAGCAAGAAAATAACCTAGAGGGCAAACAAAGTAAAACAAGAATAGAATTCCTGGATCCCCCGCCAGTCAAGCAGTATACTAGTATCGACCAAGGCTGATTTAGGAACTTGACCAAGGTATTAGTGGTATAAACATTTGGTATAAATTTAATGAAAATCTGTCAAAATTTGTAGGCATGAGAGCGCTTGCAAGGTCAATTTTTGGATAAATCGGAGTCATTATTGTGGTCAAAGTCCCATAACTCCAACAAAAAGTATCGACCAATGCTGATTTTCGAACTTGACCAAAGTATTAGTAGTATAAACATTTGGTATAAATTTAATGAAAGTCCGTCAAAATTTGTAGGCATGAGAGCGCTTACAAGGTCAATTTTTTAATAAAACAGAGTTATTATTGTGGTCAAAGTCCCATAACTCCTACAAAAAGTATCGATCAATGCTGATTTTCGAACTTGACCAAGGTAATAGTGGTATAAACATTTGGTATAAATTTAATGAAAATCCGTCAAAATTTGTAGATATGAGAGCGCTTACAAAAAAGTGTGACGGACGGAAACACGGACACACTCCCGGCATTTCTATGTCCCCGCTCCGCTACAGAGAGGGCTACAACTCCATAGGATCTCCATAATGATGCAAGTGCGGGTGATTAACTCCCGCAACGATTTTGGCTCAAATTGTACATAAATGACAATAACATTTGCATTTCCTACCTGAACTCATTGTATAAATGCATAAATCAATCCAAAAAAAACCATATATCGGTTATTTTTTGTGTATATCAACAACCCAAGTTAAATTTGTCCCTCATGTTTACTGACCTTGATCGGTTTTATTTTGGGACAGCCAATGAGAATTCAGGAGTGGATCTTGAACTGAATGTAGGAATTTCCCTATTTTAAACATAATTAACGCGGTAAATTTGAATTTTCCATTATATACCATTTTCTTAAAGGATGTTTTAGTGAAAGAACGAGGTAAGATCACTTATTTACCCTGACATTCACGTTATCAAACCCATCAAAACTCCCAAGCATAAATAGACTACTGGTAAACATGCTGATGTGTTTTATCTGGTTTTGCATTATATACGGTTAGTTTGTTCAACCTGAATTAAAAAATCATTTTATCTAAAGGAAGTCGAATATAAAAATGATCTTTTTAGACCAAAGTCAGTCGCAGGAAAAAATTAATTTTGTACCATTACAGAGATCCTATGGAATTGTAGCCCTCCCCAGTAAATATCAGATAGAAAAAACCATAGAGGGCTACATTATTGCAGCTAATGGGTTAAAGGGAATTGTCTGTGTGACAAAACATGTTACTTAATATTTTTTTGGTGCGATCCATAATGGAACTAGCAAATATGTCCGTGTAAGTGCTGTACTTGAACAAAGTTTCGTTAGTATAAATGTTCTTGGATAGGGTTACGTACTATTTTCTATTTTCTTTGTATTGCAAAATGGTTTCCCTGTATTTTGTGGTTGTCTCATAAATTGCCTTTTGCACTGTGTGGGCTTTGTAGCCTCGGACACACAGATGTGATTTCAATATGTTGCCCTGTTCTTTAAGACACCTCTTAAGGAAGGGGAAGAGTAGCAGTTTGATGGTTTAAAGTAGGTATGAGAGTAAGTGAGTTTAATATAGATCATTATGTCATCGTCTTCAAGATATTATATATATTTTCTGAATTTAATTTTGTTAAAAAAATTGATTGTCGTTTCAAATGTAACGCATTTGCCTCGACTGCACAAAAATACAGCTTACTCCACTTATATTGAACTCGCTTATTTTGAAATTCCGCTTATTTTGAAATAGAAATAAATCCCCAGTTTTTGCCTCTCATATTCTTTGCATTGATTTAACGAATATAATGAAATCGGCTATTTTGAAATATCGCTTATATTGAAGCCACTGATCGGTCACCAAAGGTGATAATTAGTTGTTTTTACAACGGATATATTGAAGTTCTCCTTGGCGGCTGTCGTCACGGTTGGAGACAGTAATTATGCCAGACTGACCGGTTGATATACAAAGGTGTGAATTGATAAGTTCTCTTCATGTGTGTTTTTATACTTCTATTGAAAAGTAAAATTTATTCACTGTTTAATTTTTTATTTTTACGAATACGGATGTATTGAGGATAAATACAAACTAGTTATGGCTATTGATGAAAGGACAAAGCCTAAATTCGAAATTTGAGATTTTGAGATTATCGCGGGTACACGTACGATGATATACAAGCAGCGTTCAGCAGTACTTGAAGCGTTTGAGTCTGGTGATTTTTCTCTAACGTTTTTCTAAATTGTAAAAGAATGCGATCCGATATTATAATGAGGTTTTAGATAGTAACAAAATGAAACTTACAAAACTTTCGGATATAATTTTAATCAAACTTTCAAGGACTAATGTTCAATGTAGTCCGTTTATTGTAATAGATAAATGATGACCAAATAATTTGTTCGGGTTTGGTTTTCTATGCTTACATCGGGATTGAACTTTCAAAAATGACGGCTTCACGTCAGTCAATTTCGCTTATATTGAAATACGGATATATTGAAATTATTTGCATGGTCCCCTGAATTTCAATATATCCGGAGTAGGCTGTATATATGATTCAAATTATGTTAACTGTTGGGGCGCCAGTGGGGTTTACATGATGATATTAAAGTAAATACATGTAAAGTAGAGAATCATTCTTGACTTTTATCAAATTGACTATGAGGGGATATCAATTACTGTGGTTTCATTAATATTCAAGGGTATCAATTTTTGTGGATAGAGTGAAAATGTTTCAAGGATACATAAATTCTTGGCCAATGACCCTATCAATAGTTCAATACTAAATATCAGTAGAAATTGCAGTTCAATGAATATTTAATTTCAAGGATAAACTTAATAACGAAATCAACGAAAATTGGTATTCAACAAATATTGATGAAACCACAGTATGAGTGGTACAAAATCAAATCATAATGCCGATTTTGATCACGGCCAAACTGTAATTAATCAATCCCCTCATAACAGTCAATGAAATTGTTTTAGTATCATTATTATAAAGGATGTATCAAATGTACAGCAGAAAGATATGTTGGCATGTCTCAGCGTCCAAGATCTATAAATTGTTGAGTGTAACAGCTGTGCATGGTTAGAAAGCTTGTTTTTTGTCAGTTACCTGAGCATTTTTTCTGGAGGTTCTTGATTTCTTCATGGAGACCCTTTAGTGTTTGAGCATGCTCAGTCTGCATGAAGAGGATGGAACTCTCAAGGTTGCGTTTATGAACTGCTGCTTGTGTTGCCATGGTAATAATTTTGTGGTGGCCAATGTCCTGTAATAGGAACACATATATACTGCACAGATGATACTTTAATAGTGTATAACAGTGACTTCTTAACAACTTAACAACTTAAATGCTCTTAACAAAGATCAGAGCTTCTGTTAGTAATTGGACTGAACTATATTTCTTTTACAACGATTATGACGATGAACGTATAAAAGTTCTACAACTAATTTTTTTTTTACTTATATGAATATCTCTCTTTCGCAAAGATTTAAGTGTGAGGGGATAGAAAGCAAGTCAGAGTGCCAAGAAAAACCCCACATATGTCCAAATGGGCGACCACATACCCTTTCACATACAACCACTACGATCACAGGGATCACACTTGCCCGGGTTGCACCAGTGATTAATAATTAAGGAGCATCCAATATCCTAAAACATGGTAAATTTCCCTTTTAAAAGTACTTTGATTCAAATGATTTGATAGTGGGTTAGTGTTGAATTTTTGAGTTATATGCATGAATTTATGTATAAAATGTGGAAATTACAGGTTTATGGAGTCGAAACATGGGTCAAAGCATAGACCGTCTTCAGTTGCGACATTTACATATTTTCCAGAATCAAAATATGAAGGCTTGTGAAGAGAAGTGGATGTAGGCTATGCCTGTCAACTTTTCAAAGGAGAATACAGTGGAATTAGCAATATCAATATGACCAGGGACGTATATATATATACGTCCCTGATCTGACCAGTGCAAGTAATGCAGACAAATTCAACGATTGCAAAGCACAAATGGGCAAACGTGAATATTTCATTGACTAAAGAATATAGTGAACACATGTAGTTTAATTCTGCAAACCAATTTCTATAAAATTCTGCACAAAATTCTCATTTAATTCCAAAACTAAAAAAAACTTTGGACAAAGAAATCAACTCACAACAAAACCTAATTATTGTCAACTTACATGTGAAATTAACGACAGTTTTCTGATGGTTTGGTTGGCATTGTTTACGTTGAAATGCAATAGAACAATGCCAGCTCTCTAAACCTCCAGGCAAAATTCAGAATGTCTTTCTCAGTTTTCCTTCGCTACAAGGAATGCCCCGTGCATTGTGGGTAATGAGTTATTTCCGGTATATATATATTTTTTATATTAGAAAATATAACCAGAAAATACAAGACTTAAAGAAAGATTTAATACGTTATTGATGAAAATGGTATTTTACAATTTTACCAAAAAATATCAGATCTCGATAAAACGCGATGTAAATAATTTTTCGGAACTCTCTAAGATCTCTCGGAAATCATCGGTCTTGTACATTAAGAAGGAGGGAAAATAAAATGACAGCCTCCTCGAAATCTGTCGTGGTTTGGGAATGGATGAATGAATATGGTCGATGGCGACCTTATGAATCTCACATAGCAAATTTCATCGAATCTAGTCACAGGAAAAACCCATCAGTTCAAGTGAATTTGGGGAAAGTGGCTCCAAACATGGGAATATATTCCATAGATTTTTTAACCATGTGCCAGATTCGGTTTGGAACAGGTATGATTTATTATCTGATCTCTTCAACTCTTTAAATTGATAAAGGGAACAGAGTTGCGTGCAAGTGGAGGACCTTTGTTGATTTTTGTCATTTACTCCATATCATAGAGTTTTTTCGTCGTACCCATGTATTAGGGTTATAAATGAAGGGTCCTCATAGAGAACTCCGTTTCCAGGTATACTAGGTACCATTTCTCCAAGATAACTTGTACTCTTGAGAACCTTGAGAATCTGTACCTAGTTCATAGAGGAACAGTCTTCGTTAAGAGAACTCTTATCTTGGTAAAGATTCAGCTTGGCTTGATATTTGGACTGACAGCTTCATCGAATTTCAGGACAGTTCTTTATATAATAATTCATGTCTGTAAATCCTACCCAAACTTTGGTTGACCAAAGGTTAATCTGAGTATTTAGATGTCCCGCCGCTTCAGTATTGCAGCTTAAACATCCTTTTTAGGATTTATCTAATTTATATCCTATCCTTACATGGTGATAATTCTCCCTCAATCAATTTAAACCGCTGGTATCTTTTATTGAATTTGTGTCCATTTTCTCTCATCATCTTCTTGAAATTGATGCTGGTGTGCGGAAGTGCAAGTTTTTGCTTTTTTCATATATCAGATGTATTAATCAAATGAGCTTGTGTTGCTTGCCAGTGCCTTATATGTTTCTGGGCTACAATATTGCTATAATTGTTAGAATATTATTTTGTTGTCTTTATGCAGCTGTTAGCCTCTTTCAGTAATGCAATAGATTGAAAGTGACGGGTCAATGTTATTGCACCACCGAAGCTCCACCAGGTGGAATATGTAATAAATTTGTGGCTTTATTAAAACTTGCTGAAAGTAGTGAAAGCTAGGTAACTAAATTGTGCATTTTCTGATAATAGTGTATAACGGGAAACATTAAGCCAAAATTAATATTGCTATTCACCCAAGTTCATTCTGGTTACTATAAATTCCTTATTTTACGCAAGTACTTAATTCCACGATTCTGCTGTTTTGTATCAAATCGCAAGAATATATAATTGCGATCACCAATATTTTGTTATGATTTCCTATAGTTTGAAACTGTTTGAAAAATGAAAGCGAGACTTTAAAATCTGTGGGGGTTGCATCTCGCAATTTTACGCAGAAAATAATTCCTCGCATTTAATTAGGAATCTACAGTATATCTGTTATATATATTTGATATGAATTTTTGCACCCCTGATACAAACAAAGGCACAAGCCTCAATCACATCCCCTGTATCATCACCCTTCATTACACCTTAAGTTTTCAAATTTAAACAACTTTGTACTTTTTATCCAGAGTGCTTCTGATCTCTTTCTCTTTAAATTTTTTTGGTGCATACCTGAAGTCGAAACTGATGTAATGACATGTACATTTTATGAAAATTATGTCAAAATGCATTTGAACATAAACAATTTTGAGGTAGGAAAACCAAGATAAACCAGGATATTGAGGATAAGTTTCTTACATGAAGATAAAAACAATTTATGATATCTAATCAAATTAATAATATAAACTACAATAAATGTCAAAATATGTATTACATTCAAATAAATGCTTGACCAATATCAGCCCTTTGGCCTAAGGCCTTCAGGTTGATATGGAATGGGATACAGATTTCACGATGTATTGTTCTTTAAATATTATACAAAGCAATATATAAATTTGGGTGTTGGTTCTCTAGGGTTTAGTTGGAGATCTCTCTCCATGGAATGAGTTCTCTAAGAGAACCCTACAGCATTGGTGTGTGTTCTCCAGGATACAAGTTCTCTAGCATTCATGCAATATATCTTTTAGCTGTGTCACTGAATATAGTCTTGTAAGTGTATTTTATTGAAAAAATCTTTATATCTTTAAATCTAAATTGCTTTATACTGTTATTTTTATTGATATATATATGTTGACAGGGACAGCTAGGCCTGTGCGACGTCAGTTGTTGGCAGATTCCAGCCCCCCAGGAAAGGGAATTATTTGGCAGTGGGAGGGGGATGTTCGTGGCCAGTGGAACACGTTTGATATGGAGGTCGCCTGCCTTCTGGAGGATCACTTTTCAAACCCTTCTACTCAGAACACTGAGCTGAACCTCTCCAAAACTGCTGTCAAATTACCTTACATCATGGATTTAAGTAAAATGACTCAGAAAAGAATTGAGACAGGGCGCTTACGAATGATACGTCGTGAGCTCTTGGCCATGCCATATATGAAGTGTATTCCGTCTGACAATAGCTCCACAGGCTCTGGGTCAACTACTGCTCAGTCTAACACACAGTCTGCAAACAATGGTGCTGTGAATGGAGGGAGTTGTGTAAAGAAACAGAGACTGTCAGGAAGAGGACAGATGTCATCTAATTCTTTATCCAGTGGGACATTTCAAAACTCTGCTGTAATGCTTCAGAACTCTAAAAGTGCAATGCCAAACAACTCTCATGTACAATCCCAAAACTCTAATTCATCATTTTACAACTTGACCACATCGTCTCACAGTTCAAATACAACATCTCACAACCTTAACATAACATCTCACAGTTCAAATACAACATCTCACAACCTTAACATAACATCTCACAGCTTAAATGCAGCAGTTTATAATCCGAATGCAACAGCTCACAACTTAAATGCAATGTCTCACAACTTTCATGCAACATCTCACAACTCAAATACAGCTTCTCAGAATTCAAATACACCCCAAAATTTGAATGCACCATCTCACAACTTAAATGCAACATCTCATGCACCAACTCACATCTCGGGGGTCCTGACTAGAAAGAGATTATACACTCAAATGGCTTTGAGTTCTTCCCTGCCTACCTCAGTCCACATCAACGCGGGGACTCCACCTGTGTCTCATCAAGCAGCCAGTCAGAATGCCCAGTTATTTCATCAAGCACATTCGCAGTCCCCGAGTAACCCACCGCCAGCCTCTGGAATCTCGACAGTGGGATTCATTCCACATGCTAACATGTTCCACAGAGCTGCCAATTATTTTCCTGGAAATATAGGACACAGTTCCACTCGGCCCATCCATCCTTCAGTCAGAAGTGGGCTGGTCGGGGGCAGTTATGGCAACTTTACTTATCACAAGTGAGTTTACTTCAGGTGCACTAAGTATACCGGTAATTATGGTATGAAAGGTATTGTAGTTAAATGATACAGCTTAGATCTATACAAATCAGCACCTTGCTGGAAGTGTGCCAGTAGTCATGATAGTTTAGCATGTCTGTCACAGACCTGTAGAAAAGCATTATTACCAAGTAACTTCTGAAAGTGATATTAAAAGTGACTGAAAATTAAATGAAAATCAAGTTGATTTTTTCTGGCTTGCTGTGACACCAGTCACCAATCTGTCTGTCATTTTATTGATTAGTACAGCCACCATAGATCAGTTTGTAGGCAGCAGATGAATGTTTGATTCCATGTTGTTTTTTTTCCAGTTTCAACAACCACCAAATGAGTGGCCCTGTAGTCAGGTCAGGTGTTTCAGGTGAGTCACCAGGTGCTGTAATCTCAGGTAAAGAGGACACACAGAAGCCACCAATTGTCCTCATAACCAATAAGTCTTTTTCTTACCACCACTGGTTACATTTATTACTCCATACTGAGGTATACAGCAGATATTAGATATAATATATCAATTCCAGTACAATATTATTTAAGAATGCAGAGAACTATTATTAAAAGCAACATTGTTTTGGGTTGGGGTTTTTTTTCCGTTGAGTTACAATAATTATTACATATATGGAGACTTATTTGCTTTTACTAATTGTAATGTTTCTTAACATTCCAAATTAAAAAAATACTTTAATTATGAGCTAAATTATTAAAAGTTAAAAAACATAATGCTAATAAATAAAGTGCCAAGATGTCAACTGCACATAAAAGCATATGCTAGTAGTTGCTTTAAATTAGGATATTGATCAGCCAAAATGTTACCAGTCAATTACCGGTATATTGTGGAATTTCTTATTTCTATGTTTTAAGGTGCTGTGAACCCTGTGGGGTCTGGTGCTGTGAACCCTGTGGGGTCTGGTGCCCATTCTTTAGCTGGTACCCAGCTCTCTACATCAAATGGTGCTACAGGAGGAGGAGGAGGAGGGGCCACTGGTTTCTACCTACCTTCTGAGGATAAGATTCCTAATAATGTATCCAAAATGAACACTCACTCCTCTGGTAAAAACAATCACTAATGTTTTATAATCATTTAATCATATTAAAAGTTAGCTGGATGTCTGTAGCTCCCAGTCTGAAAAAAATTGGATGGATGACTTAGGAAGCAAGAGAATATGTGCCTCAGTTTGTGATAACAGTTTTGAGATATGACTGCATGTAGAGATCTGACTGCCTAAATGATCTAGTGATGGTCTATTTTTCAGGTACCTGGGCTGGCTGTGAAGTATTTGAGAACTATGTGTCAATCCTGGACAACCCTCCAGATGATGAGGTACACACTGCATTATTAAGGAATATAGGATTGGAATATAGAATCCTATTACAGAAACTCAGAGTTACGAATTGAGCTTTAATTAAAAATTTGCAGAAAATCTGGCCTTTGCGTCTGTTGGATTCACTGACTTTTGCGTCTGTTGGATTCACTGACTTTTGCGTCTGTTGGATTCATCTGGCCATTGTGGATGTAGGGTCAAGTCAACCATAATTTTGTATTTAACCAGATCAGAGTACCTTTTAGATGGAGTGGGGTCAAGTCAACCATAATTTAGTATATAACCAGATCACAGTACCTTTTAGATGGAGTGGGGTTAATTCAACCATAATTTAGTATATAACTAGATCAGAGTACCTTTTAGATGGAGTGGGGTTAAGTCAACCATAATTTAGTATATAACCAGATCAGTACCTTTTAGATGGAGTGGGGTTAAGTCAACCATAATTTAGTATATAACTAGATCAGAGTACCTTTTAGATGGAGTGGGGTCAAGTCAACCATAATTTAGTATATAACCAGATCAGTACCTTTTAGATGGAGTGGGGTTAAGTCAACCATAATTTAGTATATAACTAGATCAGAGTACCGTTTAGATGGAGTGGGGTTAAGTCAACCATAATTTAGTATATAACCAGATCAGTACCTTTTAGATGGAGTGGGGTTAAGTCAACCATAATTTAGTATATAACTAGATCAGAGTACCTTTTAGATGGAGTGGGGTTAAGTCAACCATAATTTAGTATATAACTAGATCAGAGTACCGTTTAGATGGAGTGGGGTTAAGTCAACCATAATTTAGTATATAACCAGATCAGTACCTTTTATATGGAGTGGGGTTAAGTCAACCATAATTTAGTATATAACCAGATCAGTACCTTTTAGATGGAGTTGGGTTAAGTCAACCATAATTTAGTATATAACTAGATCAGAGTACTTTTTAGATGGAGTGGGGTCAAGTCAACCATAATTTAGTATATAACCAGATCAGTACCTTTTAGATGGAGTTGGGTTAAGTCAACCATAATTTAGTATATAACTAGATCAGAGTACCTTTTAGATGGCAAATGAATCTTGCACCATTTCTTTCTCTTCAGGACTGCTGTATATGTTGTGAGAAGCTCACCCATGCCTCCGGGTATGGAGAGGGTAAAAAGGACGAGAAAGTTGTCTTCAAGCTCAACAGATGTAGCCATATGTTCCATAAGCTGTGTATTTTGGCCATGTATGAAAGCACCACAAAAGTAAGTCTGGGAAAAGAGCAGTAACAAAAGAGAGATAACTGGTATATATCTATTGTAATATATTGTGACCTTCTTTCTTGAATTTTCACCATGTTCTGCATTGTATCTGAATTTGGAGAATTTTCAAATTTATTTAAATGACGTTTTTTATTTATTTAATGTACAAGTAAGTTAAATGTAAGTTTGGCAAATATCTTTGAAAAATGCATAAAGCAAAACTGTATAGTTTATGAATACCGGTACAAGTGCAGTTATTGATTCAGAATTGTTGTTTGTTTTTATAGAATGGGTCCGTCCAATGCCCTACTTGTAAGACGATTTATGGAGAAAAGCATGGAAACTGTCCGGACGGGGTTATGGAGTATCTGACAGTCCCCCACTCCCTCCCAGGCAATGAAGGTCACCAAACCAAGGTCATCATTTATCACATTTCCCCAGGGATCCAGGGACCAGAACATCCCCACCCTGGCAAACGCTTCTCCTGCAGAGGGTTCCCTCGAGTTTGTTACATTCCAGACAATGATAAAGGCAGAAAGGTACTAGTACAATGTGCAAGTCTTTCATCTTATAGGTTGTTCCTTATTGCTTTGATAACAGATTTCATAGATGCAATGTCAAACTTTGTAAATAGTGTGTGGTATTGGGACATCCAGTTGATTGGTAGCAAATACAGGTAGTAAGATAAGTTTAGCTATACTGTATAAAGCGAAATGTTCATCCCTCTTTTTAGTCCCCTTCGCCCTGATTTAAAGTGGGTGAAGACTTTAAAAAAAAAGAAAAATTCAGTCATTAGTTTAATGTCCAATTAACATGGTAATATTTTTCAGTGGTGTAAGTCTGTGTCCTCTTTTTTGTTCATCTTGACAGTAATAAGTTTAGATCCTATCAGTAATAAGTCAGGCATTTGGTTTTCCAAGTTTAGGTCCTGTCAGTAATAAATCAGACATTTGGTTTTCCACTTTTAGGTCCTGTCAGTAATAAGTCAAACATTCAGTTTCCCGTGTTTAGGTCCTATTAGACATTTGGTTATTGTGTTTAGGTCCTGTCAGTAATAAGTCAGACATTTGGTTTCCCGTGTTTAGGTCCTGTCAGTAATAAATCAGACAATTTGTTTCCCGTGTTTAGGTCCTGTCAGTTATAAATCAGACATTTAGTTGTCCTTGTTTAGGTCCTGTCAGTAATAAATCAGTTATTTTGTTTCCCGTGTTTAGGTCCTGTCAGTAATAAGTCAGACATTTGGTTTCCTTGTTTAGGTCCTGTCAGTTATAAATCAGACAGTTGGTTTCCCATGTTTAGGTCCTGTCAGTAATAAATGAGACACTTTGTTTCCTGTGTTGAGGTCCTGTCAGTATTAAATCAGACATTTGGTTGTCCTTGTTTAGGTCCTGAAGTTGTTAACGGTGGCTTGGAGAAGGAGGTTGACGTTCACTATTGGTCAGTCAAGCACGACCGGAGAATCGGACACCGTGACATGGAACGAAATCCACCACAAAACCGAGTCAGGAAGGAATGACTCGGGGCATGGTTACCCTGACGACAAGTACCTAGACAACGTGTTGATGGAACTCAGTGTGCAAGGTGTCACAGAGGCTGACTTGTCCTCGTAAAAACAGTAAACATTGACAGACATATTGGCTTACTCATGCAGTTTGTGTTAGGTCTATATCTATGTGTTATAAACATAAAGGAAAAATTCTCCTACTTGCAACTTAATATGAAATCCACTAAATTTCAATGTTCTTTATAGATTACATATTTGATAATAATCACCAGTGTCAGCTATTGCCATAAAATGAAGAAAGTGACACAATTGCTTGTACATGTATATCATTTGCAATTGACTATATATTGTCATGACTTGGTGAATATAGGCCTACATATCATATATGATATGTGTGGATGATAAATGATAAAAAAGTAATGAGCCATCACAGGTGTTGATACTATTTATAGAAATTCTTTGGATGACAAGGAAAATATTAACATGGTATCTTTGATGTGCAGTCCCCTATATTGATTTACCACAATTTCAATTGATTTACATTGTTAAATCAATAATTATGCAAATTGGACACTATTTACACTTTTACTTTCAAATTGTTAAAACATTTCTGGGTTTTTTTAATTTATGCAAGGTAGGCATGATTTCTGTTCTATAAGTTTCTGATCTGATAACATGTTCACATGTTTTACCATTTACTGCATGTTTGTTGTGTATAGCTGAGAAAAACTCACTGTTTCCTCAGATAATGGGCGAACACTAGGTGCCATTATCTCCTATCATGGAACTTTATTTAACAGACCCAATAAACAGTTACCATGGTTGCAAAGTCATCAGCAAGCCTTAGTTTATAGTTTTTGTTTCAGTCATGTTATACAAATAAAAGTTAACATTGATAACATCAATGTTATTCTAATAAAGTGACACTGATAAAGTTCATGTTATACTAATTGACATTGATAAAGTACATGTTATACTAATTAAGTGACATTGATAAAGTACATGTTATACTAATTAAGTGACACTGATAAAGTAAATGTTATACTAATTAAGTGACACTGATAAAGTAAATGTTTTTCTAATTAAGTGACATTGATAAAGTACATGTTATACTATTTAAATGACTTTAATAAAGGCCATGTTATACTAATTAAATGACATTGATAAGTCCATGTTATTCTAATTAAGTGACACTGATAAAGTTCATGTTATACTAATTAAGTGACATTGATAAAGTCCATGTCATACTAATTAAATTACATTGATAAGTCCATGTGCCATATATTAGCTGTAACAAAAATGATGCAAAATTTTAAACATTTTTGTTAAATATGAAGTTTTTAATATATAAATGCAGTAAACCTTTTGATTGATTATTTCCTGATTACTCTTGCTATATTTCTGAGGCATAATTGCATTACAATGTAAGGTAGAATATACAGCAGAAGGGTTCATATTGAAACTCTTCACTTTGGAAACACCCTACATGTGTTCTAAGACCCAAAATGCCGACTTTGTGTTTGAATTAAGCAGCCAGTTGTTGGCTAGCTGCATAAGACTTGCTGATTTGACGCATGGAAAAAGCTCTATACACAAAATTGGAATCTCCTTAAGGCATATCAATTTACAATGAAGCTGTTGCTGTGAACACGTGGCTGTGATTTGTTTGTGTTGTTGTGTGTGTCTGTTCTTCCTTGGGATTGTTGTTGTTATTGTTTGGGGGGGGGGGGGGGGCACATTAACACTGTCGTATATTACCATGAACTAAATGAAAATCTTGGTCTGGAATATCTATTTGTATATCCATTACTATAATGATTCAATTTCTTAGCATTTTTAATTAATTCATACATTTACATTTTTACATGCATGCATTAATTGTTGAGTTATAAGAAGAACTTTTTCAGAATATTGTTCTTTTTGTGTTTAATAATTTTACACCAATTTAGATACAAATTTTTCATGTAACTTGAATGTTCATTGTTTATTTACAGCGACTCTGTATATGACTGACATAAACATTTTTGTAAGATTTCCTTGAGTTTCATGTATATTGGTCAAAAGTGGTTTTAAAATCACTGGCAATCAAAGAACATAAAAACTGTTCTGACATTTGTGGAATCCCTGACTTATATCTACTGGGGTTCTGTCTTTGGAACAATGTCCGGTGTTGTCAACTTCCATTCAGTATATGTGATCATAAGATAAATTCCATCATATATAGTTTACTAAATGTATAGCATAAAATGATATATGATTGTTTTATATTGTTATTAAGTTTGCTTCTGAATCAGTTTTATGAATTTTTTTTCTATACTAGACTTACAGGTGCTTTTTGTGAAAAATGTTCAACCCTTTCTTGTAAGACTTGTGTATATTATCGGCAACTCGGACACATCTCTTTTTTGAGTAAAGTAAGAAATAAAAGTCTCAATATCTGTAGTTTGTCTATCTACATATTATTGTTATTAGCTGCTTGTTTGAATGTATGAGTTTAAGACTGAGCTGTGTAATTAAGAGTAGTATTGTTGTATAATTATACAAAGTCTTCAAAATTAAATTAAATCGAGATGTATATAGATTGAAAGATAAGTTACTGTTTATGGTATACAGGTACATACCATTTTGTAAGATAGAGATTTATATAGATGAGTATAGTTTATGTGTATACATCCCATTGTATATTATGATCATCATGTTAGCTTGTTTGTAAATTTTGTATCTTGTACAAAACATATATACTGTACATGACGTCTGTTTTATTCCTTTATGATTACCATGTGGTCATGGTGCCCTAGTTGTGTGTAACTAAAGGCCAGTGTCATATTTATAGTCATCTAAATCACAATTTGTTTTTGAAAATAAACCCTATTCCAAGTTCACTGATTTTTTGTTTGAATGACTGCATGACTTTTAGGATTTCACAAAATGATTTCCCTAACCTTATTTACATATTTAGATTCTTATGGTATTCTAACACATAATGTTTCACAGGATAGTAAAATTTATTATTGGTAATATCAGTTCTATCGAAGACTGTGACAAGGAAGCTTAATTAAGGTGGTATGGGACATCTGTCGATATTAATGTGGATTAAAGTACTATATAATTGAAAAACTTTCACCGGTTATGAATTTTCAAATTTTACAATATATTTAACCAAAAAATAGCTTTAAATATATTTGAAAAGGTAACAATTGTAAAACCCAGCGGGATTCAAACTCATAACTTACAGGTTTGTAGTAAACCCTCTAACCCACTGCGCTACGGAGTTAAGTAACCATTTTTGGAAAGAAACTACTTATATAATTACACTTTATTTTTAATTATTGTCTATTTCGATGAACAATACGTCACAACATGGAAGTGTCCCATACCACCTTAAGATCATCTTTTAAATTTTTAATGTATTACCATAATATTTTTTTTTTTTTTCATTTATTAAATAAATTGATTGTCAAAAAAACATGTACTGTCCGACATTGAATCAGCTAGATTTCCAATGATTTAATAAGACTCTTTTTTTTAAAATGTACAGGTATATACATAAGTTTTATATAAATATAAAAGGACATAATAGTTGTGTCAAATGAATTATTTTACAGTATAAAGCTTGGTATGTTTGAATGTCATATACATGTATATATGATGTTCTTTTTTTTTGCTAATATGATTTCCTGACATATTACAATAGTCAACTACTGATCGATACAGTCTACACACAAATCATACATTTTTGTTTAAAATAGTTTTTCATAATCTACGGGTAATTTTTGCTATAATCACATTCACTTTTAAATAAAGAAAAACAAGATATCTGTGAGCCAATGCTCACTAGTGATACCCCCACTCTGATGTGAATATGCAAAATAAGCAAAGTCGATGTTTAACAGGAAGTTGGCATCCGATTGTTACAAAAACATATCCCACGATATGGCATGCCTAAACAAATAGTGTGTTTTAAAAAATTTAAAGCATCCGCGATAAATAGCTAGTTGCTGAGAAATCTCTGACGAAAATTTGTTTGAAAATATAGGCTAAAAATAAACAAACTCGTCATTAAACAGGAAGTTGACGTCCAATTGGTACAAAATATATCCCAAGAATGACAAATGGCATGCCTAAATAAATAATGTTAAAATTTCAAGCATCTGCGATAAATAGTTTCTGAGAAAAAAGCGACAGAAATTTTTGTTACAGATGGACAGACTGAAGGACAGACGGACACACAAGGGTAAAACAGTATACCCCCTACTCCTTTGAAGCGGTGGTATAAAAACCCAAACAAACAGAAATTACGTTGGATATTGTGTAATACAATTTTTTTGTATTTTATTCATAAAAATTGACTCAAGCAAACAGAGAAGATAAGATTAACTTCATTTTTACAAAATTTACAACATGCCAGAAAAATGAAGATATACAATAAATAACTCAAAGCTGGCAGTATGCAGGTACATGTACAAATATTTTAAGTATTCATAATGTCACATGGAGCTGTATAAAATTAAGGGTTGTGGATTCAGTGGACTACTTGAGGTCCAGGCAGATCAATGTCTGAGAGAAAGAATGACAAGACCATCACTGGTCCACAGGTGACTGAATCTGTCATATAACTTCATCACACTGTACCATAGTGTACAGCTAGCTGTAATACATGTATCAATTGAAATGTTTATTTGGTTGCCAGCAGCATCACCAAGTCATACTAACGTCCTTGTGACTATCAGCAACTCTCTTACAGTTGTCAACAATGAGACCCACTACACTTATACCCAATGATCAAGCAATGTCGATTTTCATCACATATTAGTCATGCAATATTGACTCCTTGGAAAACTATTTCCGTGGTAACAGTCCAGGAATTTTAGAGGATTGACTTGGCATGGAAAAGAAACTGCTATTGTACATATCCGTCATGGTTTTAAAAAACTATTGTACATATCCGTCATGGTTTTAAGAAACATTCCCTGATGGACCATTTGTTTTATCATAATGGTAACAAATGATTCGATATTACACACAAAAAGAAATGCTTTCTAAAACATGGTTTTCTGTCGGTAGCTTATCAGAGGTTCCGACTCGCTGCCTGTGCTCAGTCCAGAGTGAGCCGACAGGCCGGAACGGTTGATGATGCTGCTTCCACTGGAACTACCATATCCGACTTCCGATTGGCTGAAAATGTTCAGACGAAGTTGATTGGTGTTCGGGAGTCCCCAGAAGACCAGGGCGGCTAGGACTGCCTGTAGAGGGTTGGACACTGCCTGGAAACACAGAAAATCAGGATCGGTCAGTGTGTGAAAATCAACAGTATACAGACAAGAATGGAAACAAAGGCCTCAGTAAATATTCAATTAACACATTTTGAATTAAAGTAGCCTAGTGAATTTTGTGGAAAGATAAACATTTTTATTTCCCATGAAGCTTGTGACACAAGATTTGATTGGCTAATTAGCCAGGTGTAAATTTTCCTATAGTAAGTATAAAGAAGGATGAACCTTACCAAAAGTATAAAGAAGGATGAACCTTAAGTTACCAAAAGTATAAAGAAGGGTGAACCTTAAGTTACCAAAAGTATAAAGAAGGGTGAACCTTAAGTTACCAAAAGTATAAAGAAGGGTGAACCTTAAGTTACCAAAAGTATAAAGAAGGGTGAACCTTAAGTTACCAAAAGTATAAAGAAGGGTGAACCTTAAGTTACCAAAAGTATAAAGAAGGATGAACCTTAAGTTACCAAAAGTATAAAGAAGGGTGAACCTTAAGTTACCAAAAGTATAAAGAAGGATGAACCTTAAGTTACCAAAAGTATAAAGAAGGATGAACCTTACCATGAGTATAAAAAAGGCCAGTATACTGTTGTCATCAGGAATAAATGATGAAGCGGCCGACTTAGATCTCAACAGAAGGCCAGCGTTCACGAGATTCGGAATCCAACTGTCAGGACAAAAACATACAGGCACTTTATGGATGCACGTGCTTAATAACTAAATTCTAGTTCAATTTGGATCATGATGAGCATGATTATATTCTCTGTTTATTAAGCATTTATTGAAGGACTTTGAAGTTCAAGTAGGCAGTTTATACTTATTATTTTTTTCAACATGACTGTCACATTTATTTTGCAAACAAAAGCAAGGATAGTTAATTCAATGTGTGTACTGTTATATACATTGTACTACTCACCACAAAAAATAAATTACAAGGATCAGATAGAATTTGGTGTGAATCGCGTCCACAAGCTTCCTCTCCGACGATGTGTAACGACCATAGTGCCAGATCAGTGCCCGTTTAGCTACAAAAATAATCAAGTACTACAGAATACAACAAAAATACTACAGAAGTACAACACCTTTCTAACAAGAATAATCAGATCCATCCAAAATGCAACAAAATATAACCACTTTCAGTCAAGGATAATGATTTCAGAATTCAACAGAATACACATTGCTTTCAATTCAATACAATTTCAATAGCCTTGAGAAAAAATAGAATAATCAAACTCAACAATTTAATAGTTTCACTGAGAGGAAATATTTCAAAATGAAAATTTTAGGAGTTGATTGCGTACCTGACTTTCCAGCTTGATAGAAAATAATTGGGTTGGCCAGCATTACTATGACAACAGGACACAGGAACAGAATGTACACAATATAGGACTTGGGAGTAGTCAGAGAAAAACATCTGAAATATCCAAATACAGGTAAATGATTAAAAATATGATGATGTAAACGCATGCAAATACAAGAATTTTCTGATTTAAATGATTCTATAATTTTCTTAACCAAGGTGAATTTGATCATCAGCTCTCACCACAAAAGAAGACTTACAAGTTGAAGCCCTGATAGTAGACCACTACAGCGGCAGACGCTGTCAGAAAGATAGGGATGAACCAACCAACAAAGACCTTAAGGCCGGTGTTCCTACAACAGTACAGGCACACAGTTATCCAAGAATATATATATATAATATATATGATTATAGGGATCAACCCTTGGCTTTCAAGAGGATGTAAACAAAGATTGGTTGAGTGATCAAATCCAATAAAGTCAAAAACTTAAAAGGTTATTCTTCTTTAAAATTTTAAAATGCATGTACAATTTAAGAAAAACACAGTTACAGTGCGCAAAGCATCTAGGACGAGCAATTTTGATTTGCTATAAAAGAACTTTGTTATTTCCAGTAAGTAATTTCTTTAAAATTTTCAAAATGCATGTACAATCCAAGAAAATTTTAAGCCTCAATGACGAGCAATTATGATTTGCAATAAACATGATAAAATAACTTTGCTATATCCAGTAAGTTAATAAAACATTTTTTTTTAAAATTGGGAGAATGAAACTAGCTTCACCGTAAGTGTGAATTTGAAGTTGTAAGCATTTTGCAAAACCTAATTGGTTACCACTATATAGTATACCACTTACAGCTCTTTGTTATTGGATACCATGTAAGCTTCTATTGCATAAACCAGATGCCAAAAATGATTGCAGGTGAAAAAAAACAAGATCCACATCTACAAAAAAGTTCAATTTATCAGTCATATGTAATTCTAATTCTTGTGATGATAAAAGTAGGTGCATCTGATGCTATATTATAATAATCATCTTGAAGAAATACGATTGCAAACGACCATTTGATAAAATTTGAATAACTCAGATTGTCAATTACGTAAGAGTTATAATTAGGTTGGTCTTATATTTGCTCTAACATGGATTCATTGAATTTCCGGAATAAATAAATCATCATGAAACAAGTGCAATGACAGATTAAGACAAACTATGGCTGATGAAACAAGGGCTTTGAGTGGATCAAATTGGCTAAAATGAATGAGGTGCAGGTAATTGAGTTGCATGTGATGCAATAGATACAGCTAATTATGACTTACATTGCTAACGAGACAGAAGTAATGGTTGGCATCCATACATTTCTTTTTTGTGTCAGGAAAGGCATGATCTAACCAAACAGCAGATCTTACCAGCAACCCTAAAACACAACAAACTTACAATACAATATCCAGTCATTGTTTACAATCATCCCTAAAACAAGACGTTGTTACATTATACATGTGTTAAAGTTTCTAATCATTGTAATCAACAATCCTAAATCACAACATTGCTACAATATGTACAATATTAGTTCCAAGTCATGATCCATAAAACATAGAATAGTTCTATTACTGTCATAATAAAACCATCAACACTAAAACAAAAAATGGTTACATTAAAGTTCCCAGTCATGGTCATTAACAATCCTATAAAACGGCATTGTTACATTACAGTCAGCAGTCACTGTAACCAACAACCCAATAACACAACATTGTTACATTACAGTCACCGTAATCAACCACCAAAAACACAACATTGTTACATTACAGTCAGCAGTCACTGAAATCAGCAACCCAAAACACAACATTGTTACATTCAGTCACCAGTCACTGTAATCAACAAACCAAAACACGACATTGTTACATTCAGTCACCAGTCACTGTAATCAACAACCAAAAACACAACATTGTTACATTTCAGTCACCAGTCACTGTAATCAACAACCCAAAACACAACATTGTTACATTACAGTCAGCAGTCACTGAAATCAGCAACCCAAAACACAACATTGTTACATTCAGTCACCAGTCACTGTAATCAACAAACCAAAACACAACATTGTTACATTCAGTCACCAGTCACTGTAATCAACAACCAAAAACACAACATTGTTACATTTCAGTCACCAGTCACTGTAATCAACAACCCAAAACACAACATTGTTACATTACAGTCAGCAGTCACTGTAATCAACAACCCAAAACACAACATTGTTACATTACAGTCATCAGTCACTGTAATCAACAACCAAAACACAACATTGTTACATTCAGTCACCAGTCACTGTAATCAACAACCAAAAACACAACATTGTTACATTCAGTCACCAGTCACTGTAATCAACAAACCAACACACAACATTATAACTTCAGTCACCAGTCACTGTAATCAACAACCAAAAACACAACATTGTTACATTTCAGTCACCAGTCAGTGTAATCACAAACACAAAACACAACATTGTTACATTACAGTCATCAGTCACTGTAATCAACAAACCAAAACACAACATTGTAACTTCAGTCAGCAGTCACTGTAATCAACAAACCAAAACACAACATTATAACTTCAGTCAGCAGTCACTGTAATCAACAAACCAAAACACAACATTATAACTTCAGTCAGCAGTCACTGTAATCAACAAACCAAAACACAACATTGTTACATTTCAGTCACCAGTCAGTGTAATCACAAACACAAAACACAACATTGTTACATTACAGTCAGCAGTCACTGTAATCAACAAACCAAAACACAACATTGTTACATTCAGTCACCAGTCACTGTAATCAACAACCAAAAACACAACATTGTTACATTTCAGTCATCAGTCACTGTAATCAACAAACCAAAACACGACATTGTTACATTCAGTCACCAGTCACTGTAATCAACAAACCAAAACACAACATTATTACATTACAGTCAGCAGTCACTGTAATCAACAACCCAAAACACAACATTGTTACATTACAGTCATCAGTCACTGTAATCAACAACCAAAAACACAACATTGTTACATTTCAGTCACCAGTCAGTGTAATCACAAACACAAAACACAACATTGTTACATTTCATATACAAGTTACTGTAATGAACAACCCGAAACATAACATTGTTACATTACAGTCACTAGCCACTGTAATCAACAACCTAAAACCCAACATTGTTACATTTCAGTCACCAGTCACTCTAATCAACAACCAAAAACACAACATTGTTACATTACAGTAATTGTATTAATCAACAATCCTAAAACACAACATTGTTACATTAGTATGCAGTCAATGTAATCACCAACACTCAAACAAGATATTTTTACATTTCACTCTCCTATTAATGTAATAATCAACCCTAAAACAAGTTATAGTTTCAATACAATCACCAGTCACTGTAATCAACAACACTAAAACACAACATTGTTACATTACAGTCTCAAGTCATTGTATTCATTAAGCACACAACAATGTTACATTACATGCCTTAGTCATTGTTTTCATTTACATTAACACAGGATAGTTAGTATTACACAACAGTCTCCAGTCAGTGTAATCATCAACACTAAAACACAGCGTTCTTTAACCATAACACAGGATTGTTACATAACAGTCTTCAGTCATTGTAATGATCAACTCTATAAGATAACATTGTTACATTACAGGTCCATGTCACTGTCTTCACGAACCATAACACAGCATTGTTACATAAAAGTATTCAGTCATTGTATTCAACAACCATTAGACACAACATTGTTACACAACATTTTTCAGTCATTGTGTTCAACAACCCTGAAGCACAACATTGTTATTCATTAGTCTGCAGTCATTGTATCCAACAACCCTAAAATGAAGCATTGTTACACAACAGTCTTCTGTTGTTGTATTCAACATTAATCAACAACTTTTAAATGCAGCATTGCAATACATGCCCTAGTCATTGTATTCATCAACCCTTAAACAAAGCATTGTTTAGGGTAATTACAGTCTTCGGTCATTTATTTTTTCAACAATAAAACACAGAATTGTTACATTAATAAAACTAATAAATTACAAATCATTTGTGTGCCCCAATATGCTATGGATATATATCACTATTGTAATAAATTGTAGTCACTTATAATAATTGCAATATGACATCATAACGGATTTTTACACCCACTATTGAAATGATATTAGATTATATTTTGCATCAGAACCTTCCTTTTAAAAATATTCTAGCTTGCTAAATTTTTAGCATTTTGCTTTTATAAGTCTAAAGAATGGTGAAAAGGGACAACATGGATAAGTTTGCTATACCCAGTGAGATAGACAGAACCTACAACTAACCGGTACTTATAATTTTTCATATTAATGATACTCTTCCTCTCTCTCTCTTTAAAAAAAACCCCACATTTTACTCATGTTTATAAGAAAGATATACTGTGGAATCATTTAAAATCATGCGGGCCAATTTTCGTGGATTGTTGGTTTTTTGCTTATTCGTGGGACATAATTTCGTGGATGTGTTGGTTTTCAGTTTTAGTATGAAAATTTACTCTTTCAAAACTTGTTTTCGTGGAGGACATAAATTCGTGGGGGAGGGCTACCCACGAAAACCACGAAAATTGAACCACCACGAATTTTAATGATTCCACAATATTGTCAGATTGTGATGTTGACGTCCGAAAAAAAAAATTGAAAAAGCCTAGCAAATCAGGATTTACACATACCAGTATAATTATTGAAATGGGAGTGAAACATGTGATAAAAATAATCTCTTTTGATTTGAAGTGGTTATTATATACCATGTATATGATTTTATCTCACAGGTAGTCTGTTTTCATTCCCTAGCCTAGGCTTGGGATCGATTTATACATATATAAAAATCATATACCACCACAAATCATAAGAGATCCTATGTCAATGCTACACGTAGTTTTGTTACCTATCACTGCCAGCACATTCACTGCCACCAGACTCTTGATGATGCTGTTGAGATTCGGTCCAACTAAGATTCGGTTTTTACTCTGGAACACCTCCGAGTTTCCCTCCTTCCGAGGCCAGACAAGAAATAGCACACTTGACAGACTGATGGAACAAAACACAATGGACAAAATGTTTATAACTTCACCAATTTTTCTTCCCTCTAGTTCTGTTGAATTTGAAACATTGGCTGCTATGCAGCACTTAGATAAAAATCCTGGTGATGCCATGGCTTTTGGTTGTATTGCGATAGCTTGAAATGGACCAGGAGAATTTCAGTATTTTGTGATTACATGGTTCCAGTTTCCATTGGATTGATGTTGTCATGAAATCTTCTGACTAGGAATAACACGACACCACATGACCATGCATGCTAGTAGATCTGATTAAGGATGACTTATAAATTAAGTAATGCCTCAATGTATAGTACCCTCGTCAGTATTTCAATGACCAGAAGGAAGTCTTTGAACCAACGTTTTCCTGAAAAAGAATGAAACAAAAATTTGATGTAATGTCATCAACAAATTTAGAACATTTCTTCATCAACAGCTGATCCAAGCAATGTGCAATGGTTACAATCATATTATTAATAATAGAACCTGAATTAAGACCGCCTCTACCTTACCGTTAAATATCCTTCTTTAATTCACTTCAATTAGTGCGTCTTTTGCAATACATGTCATGTACGAAATTCGCTGTCTCGAGACTGCCGGATTCTTTACCTTGATCAGGGACACTCGACTCAAGGCAGTTCAGCAGGTGCCCGTCATGTGACGATCGATTCGCTTGGTCAGTCTCCAAAACTCCACTACTTAATAACTTGCTACGTTAGGGAATCCTCATATTCTGACCTTCCTTAATTCTGGCAAGCAAATAACTTTCAAACTGAAAAAATCGCTGTTTCACACTTAGTTTTAGTTAGTATATAACACTACATTATTACATACAGGAACTAAAATACAAACAATACTTGTATTTCGATCCCGAACTATAAAAAATAAATCATCAGGGTTTTTTTTAAAAAGCGTATCGGATCCCAAAAGTGAATTAACGTAGAGTTGACCGCCACCTTTTGTCAAGGTTTTCTTTGGATGAGTCTGCTTCCATTCCCCTTTTCAAAAACGTTGCTACATACCTACAATTTCAATGAAAAGGTAGCTATTCTGATTCAAATAGTAACAATTAACGCTACCATGATATTTTCCAGCTCTAATATTAAACGTGAAAATGGGAATGGAACCAACCGATACAAATATGACACGCCAAATTCACAAAAATCAACTTTATAGAAACGTTTCAGTCACAGTTAATAACCAATACGATTATCGGCTGTAAAATATATAGTTTATATAATTATATGAACCGTAAAATATATAATAATTAATTAACGATTAGTTTAGTTACTATGGTTTTCATCTAGAGCCATATTTGACGGTCGGTTGTCACTATAGTTTAAAATTGATCACCTAAGTTTATCTGTATGCGATTTGCTGATTATAGATTCACAAACAAACAAAAACTAAACAGTTTCACAGTTGATACTTGATAAATTAGATTCATTAAAAATAACTATAGTTTTTATCTGTAAAACTATATATATTTAACGGGTGTAATCTATAGTTTACTAAAGATAATCTAAGTTTATCTGTCTGAATATAACGTAAACAATAAATTTTGCAGATATATATACAGATTCACATCTGTAAAATATAATTTACATTCGTTAACTATAGTTAAAGGGACTTGGACACGATTTGAGATCAAAAATTTTATTTTTATTTTTTATGTATAAAATGGTTAACTGGTGCATTTTAAATGAATTACCAAAATATTGGATGTTAAAGCCAAGTTACAAGCAAGATACAAAGGTAAGAATTGGTTGTTATGTAAACAAAGCTCGAGTCTTATAGTTGTTTACAGAATATGTAATGTAAAGAATTACCATTTCTTAGACAAAATGACATGTAAAAAACAACTTAAACAACTCATTATCTTCATAAATACTAGTATCAACAAAAGAAAGATACATTTGATTCAAACTTACACCAATACAACACGTGTAAAAATAACAATATTCGAGCTTTGTTTACAAAACAAAGAATTATGAACTCTGTATCTTGCTAATAAATTGATATTTGACTTTCAAATTTTGACATAGCTTTAAAAACTTCTATATTTATCAGTATAAACATTGAAAATGGAAAAATAAAATTTGAAAATTTTCAGTCAAATTGTGTCCAAGTCCCTTTAAGAGTTGTTAATCATAGTTTACATTCGTTAACTATAGTTAAGAGTTGTTAATCATAGTTTCACAATCGTGATTTCGATCGACGCTACATTTATCAAATAAACCATGTTTTACAATTGCATGTGGTTGTTTTCAGCGATGATTGTAGTTTTGCACTTCTGAAACATACGGATGATTGCGTTTATTATGGTTTACATATATGAGATATATAGATTAGGATTAGGGTTATGTATTTTACATTTAATAAAATAGAGCTGGAAAATATATCATGGTAGCGTTACATGCATAGTAGTAGTTGTTACTATTGTGAGAAGCTACAAGTAGCCACCTTTTCATTGAATTACAGGCACTAGTGTAGCATTGTTTTTGAAACAGGGGATGGGGCAGACTCATCCAAAAAATCCCGACAAAAAGTGGGGGTCAACTAACCCTTATTCGTTAACTATAGTTTCTCAGGCGATAAACTAAGTTTATTGACTATAAACTATATAGACGAACACTAAACTATAATTAGCGGTTAACTATAGTTTACCAACCGTACACTATAGTTATAGATTCATTCGTTTATAATAGTTAATGATTCGTTTACTATATATAGTTTTTATCTGTAAAACTATATTTAACGGTTGTAAACTATAGTTCACGAATGAGTATCTAATTAGTTTATCCGTCTGCAAATAAAAGTGAATAACATAAGATATCAATAGATTTTGCAGATAAGTATAGATTCACACATGTAAACTATAATTAACATTCCTTAATAATAGTTGCGAGTTGTTAATCAAAGTTTAACTATATTTATCAGAAAAACTACATGTTTCGCAATCGCAAATGGTTGTTTTCACTATCATGACAATGTTAATTATAGTTTATAGAAGACCGCGTTAACTATAGTTTTATGTCCTGAATCTATGGTTTATAACCGTTTAACCTAGTTTATCGACTTTGAAACTATGATTAGCTTATTTTAATGAATTTGGCGTGCCGTATATATGGTAGATTTATAAACTATATTTGACATAACTTCAACTCTCAGAGAAGGAAGGGAATTGGAAGAACAGTCCGCAAGCACCTGTATATTGAAAGGATGGTATTCAGCATATCAGCTACATGTATTTCTTATATACAGATAATTCTATATTGCTCTCTCGGTCGTCTTGTCTGTCTTGTGGGTCTCAGGTTAGCAAAACATCCAATGACCATATACCATCGGGTTCGGACTACAAGTTGTCACGTGACTTACGTTCAATTTACGTGCGACGCCATTACGGCGAGAATGGATTCTGTGAACACGTTTAACACGCTTTGAGTTAAAAGACAGTAAAACTAAAAGGTAATGTTAATAACTTTGGATGATATGCATGTTTAAAACCATGTTTAACACAGATTGATTGAAATAAATCATACATCATAGCAAAATATTGAAACCTTTGTTAAGCATAACAAAACCAGACCGGTGCAAGTCGAAAATAAAACGAAGTCAAAACAAAATACACATGTGCGATTTGATTTAGATGTCAGCAGTACTTCTGTCAAAATGACACAATTCTTTAAAATGATGATGGCATCTATTTTGATTGTTTTGTTTTTAACATTCAAAACAAAAATCTTGACAAACTTTGATATCCTTTCATTTTTGGTGTAGAGTATCATGGCTTTCCCGTATTTAATTGGGCCGGGAGGCCAGCCCTTCATCATACAGCAAGTACCCTTGATTCAGCAGCAGGTGTCGGTGATTCCCCAGCAGCAGGTGCTTCCCCAGCAGACCCAGTCTGTACCCTCCAAAGTCCCAGACTACATGTCAGAGGAAAAACTCCAAGAAAAGGGTACACACTGTGACATATCCCAGCTTTGTGGGGATATAAGTTTGGTTGTTTCTTTATTAACCTCTCTGAACACAGTTTTTAAATTTATACTTTGGTAACTCAATATATTGATCGACATAATGACAATTGTTGTACAAGAGTACTATTTTGTTATAAAAGGAATTCGTCATTTTAGAGAGCATTAACTAATAAAGTTTTTGTATAAAATATAACCATACACAAAAACATTATTATGTGATTATTCATTTTCTTCTTTAGTTAGAAAATGGCAGCAGTTGCAGTCAAAGAGATACAGTGAAAAAAGAAAGTTTGGATTTGTTGATGCTCAGAAAGATGATATGCCACCAGAGCATGTAAGAAAAATCGTCCGTGACCATGGAGACATGACAAATAGGAAATTCAGACATGATAAGAGAGTTTATCTTGGGTAAGCGTCTCCTACCTTCACTGTATGTTATGCTTGGGTGGTAATCTTTTATTTTATAAGAAAAGATCTTCTGTTAATTGGTAAAAAACATTTTTTTGCTACATTATTTATTGTTGTTATGTTAATCCCGAAACTTGAATATGAATTTGATCAATAAGCATAATCCAGTCTATGTTCCCTTTCAGAGCCCTGAAGTATATGCCACATGCAGTGTTGAAATTAATGGAGAATATGCCCATGCCCTGGGAACAGATCCGAGATGTCAAAGTACTGTACCACCTCACGGGAGCCATCACGTTTGTCAACGAGATTCCCTGGGTCATAGAACCAGTGTACATTGCTCAGTGGGGGTAAGTTATCAAAGCATTGGAGAATGTCATACTGCCCAGACAGTCCGTCACTTTGGTTTCAAGAAAGAGTTTTTACTTTAAAAATGCTCTCTTTTGGATGACTCTAAGGTGATTTCTTTCTGAATCAAAAAAGGGAACCTTCATTACATGTAATTTTATTTTCTTATTTATTTCCTCTTCCAAATGTAAATTGAGAATATACCGCATAGTCAGATCTTTATTTTCAGAACAATGTGGATTATGATGAGGAGAGAAAAGAGAGATCGTCGCCACTTTAAGAGAATGAGGTTTCCTCCTTTTGACGATGAAGAGCCCCCCTTAGACTATGCTGACAATGTGTTAGATGTGGAGCCTTTGGAAGCCATTCAAATGGAGCTTGACCTAGAGGAAGACAAGCCCGTCATGGAATGGTTCTACGATCACAAACCACTCACTGACTCCAAGTATGTCATCAAGAAGAAATCAAAATAAATGTGTGCATAAAAGTTTGATGTAAACTGAAAAAGTTTTTTAAAAAAATCACAGTTTTTATCGTGTAAAGGTTGAAAAGTTGATCTACATGTGTTGTACATCTATACAATCATGTACATGTATATCATGTATATTTATTTTTAGGTATGTGAATGGGAGCACATACAGAAAGTGGAATCTGTCTTTGCCTATCATGTCTGTCCTCTATCGGCTTGGTAACCAGCTACTGACAGACCTGGTGGATGAGAACTATTTCTACTTGTTTGACTTAAAGTCCTTTTTCACCGCCAAAGCTCTCAATATGGCCATCCCTGGGGGACCCAAGTTTGAGCCGTTGGTGAAGGACAAAGAGCTACAGTAAGTCTCTAGAGTCCAGGCAAAAGTTTGTCAAAACAAGCTCTGTTACAAAACAATAATACAGTTGTCCTCTGTTTAATTACAGTTTTAAATTGAATACATTTATATTGTGTTTCAGTTTGTTGTTATATGATTGTTACAGGTTTACATTCTGACCCTTACTTCTCTTAATAAATTCAAGATGCATTATGTCATGAAAATATTCTGGGTTTTGACCTTGTAATGAATTTTTCCAGGGATGAGGACTGGAATGAATTTAATGACATCAATAAGATCATCATTCGTCAACCAATCAGAACAGAGTATCGCATTGCCTTTCCGTATTTGTACAACAGTCTGCCCTACAAGGTCCACTTGTCATGGTAAGATGAATTGGAAGTCAAGTTTTCTTAAAGGATTTTGCAAATAGATAGTTGTAGAATTAGTGGAAGTTGTATAATTGATGCTCATGTTCTCGAGAAAACAGGAACAGTATAGACAAAGTTCATGAAGGAGAGAGCATGATATAGAATTGATAGAGACCAGATATTACCTCAGATCGTACTGGACTGAAGGAGCTAAGGTCTCTGACAGCTTCTGGGGGGAGGTTACTGTGTTCCTACACACTTCAGGGCCCTCAAACTCTGGTGTGTACTAGTGCGTGTACTCTTCGATACCTCTGACAATGGTCGTATATTTCAGGTACCACACCCCAAATGTTGTGTACATCAAGACGGAGGACCCTGACCTGCCGGCCTTCTACTTTGACCCTCTCATCAATCCCATCTCCCACAGACATGTTACTAAGGTAACCTATGAAGTGATTGTATTGTTACCTGTTTGGTATTGTTGATATTATATCAGTTAACTTGCTCTCATTGTCAATATTTGAATTTTAATTATTCTACAATTGTTTACATGTAGTAACAATACTCTATTAAAATTTAACTGACTTTCCCGTCATGAGATGATTTATTATAATTTATCTCAAAAGTTCTGGGTCTGATGATTGATTCGGATTTATCTGTTAAGTTTCGAGCTTGATAATTTATTCTGATTTATCTGTTGAGTTCTAAGCCTGACTATTCAATCTGATTTATCTGTAGAGTTTGGAGCCTGACAATTTATTTTGAAATATCGGTAGAGTTCAGAGTCTGATGATTGATTCTGATTTGTCTGTAGAGTTTAGAGTCTGATGATTAATTCTGATTTATCTGTAGAGTTCTAAGCTTGATTATTCAATCTGATTAATCTGTAGAGTTCCGAGTCTGACAGTTTATTCTGATTTATCTGTAGAGTTCAGAGCCTCTCCCGGACGATGATGAGGACTTTGAGTTGCCTGATTATGTCCAGCCATTCCTACAGGACACACCCCTCTACTCTGACAATACAGCCAATGGCATCGCTCTGATGTTTGCTCCACGACCTTTCAACCTGAGGTCAGGGCGCTGTAGAAGGGCTATTGATGTTCCACTTGTGAAAACATGGTAGGTGAAACATTTTGGAGTGAAGATGTAATTTTAGAGCAGCTGAAATAGAATTGTTATGTGGAATAAGTAACTTTCAATTTATTTATTTGGATATTATGTCTTTCTAAATTATGTCCAGTATATTTTTTGCTGTTACATATTTCCATCCAATGTACTTTATGCTCTTATGTCTTCCTTTTCAGTATACTTTATGATCCTAGATCTTAATTTTCTGTTTGCTTCATGCTTTTACAACAACATATCAAGTATACTTTATGCCGTGACAACAACATATCAAGTATACTTTATGCCGTGACATCTTTCTCTCTGACAGGTACAGAGAGCACTGCCCAGCAGGGATGCCAGTGAAAGTGAGGGTCTCTTACCAGAAGCTCCTCAAGTACTTTGTGCTGAATGCACTCAAACACAGACCACCCAAAGCTCAGAAGAAACGGTAAGACAATAAGTGGACCATAAAGATGAACAGTTTTGTCTTTTATATGAAATATGTGTGCATGTGGTGTTCATTTTTAAGACCTTCAAAGTATTGTGTTGATTTTGTAGATATCTGTTCAAGTCCTTCAAAGCCACCAAGTTTTTCCAGAGTACTCAGCTGGACTGGGTAGAAGTAGGTCTACAGGTGTGTCGCCAAGGTTACAACATGCTCAACCTTCTGATCCACCGTAAAAATCTCAACTACCTTCATCTGGACTACAACTTTAACCTGAAGCCAGTCAAGACCCTGACAACAAAGGTAAGACCCTGACAACATAGCAAAAACACTGACAACAAAGGTAAGACCCTGACAACAAAGGTAAGACCCTGACAACATAGCAAAAACACTGACAACAAAGGTAAGACCCTGACAACATAGCAAAAACACTGACAACAAAGGTAAGACACTGACAACAGATAGAATCTGACAACATAGATAGACTCTGACAACATAGCAGAAGCACTGACAACAAAGGTAAGACACTGATATCTCATAGGTAAGATACAAACAACATAGATAGACACTAACAACAAAGGGTAAGACATTGGCAGCATAGGTTAGAAATTGACAACAAACTGATTTTTCTGCAGACAGCTTACATATGAAGATACACATATATATATATATATATATATATATATATATATATATATATATATATATATATATATATATATATATATATATATATATATATATATATATATATATATATATATATATATATATATATATACCATATGTTTTTGTTTGATTTGCCATAAAAAGATGTTTTATTTTGTTATCTGTAGGAAAGAAAGAAGTCCCGGTTTGGTAATGCTTTTCATCTTTGTCGTGAGATTCTACGGCTGACTAAACTTATTGTGGACAGCCATGTTCAGTACAGACTGGGAAACGTTGATGCCTTCCAGGTAAGGAAGACCATTATGTAGAAACAGGTACCATAATGATAGAACTGCTAAGTTAAGAATTTTTAATAATTGATAGTAAGAATACATGTATGTGTATATTGACTATTTACAGCTTGCTGATGGAATTCAGTACGTGTTTGCACACGTGGGTCAGCTGACAGGAATGTACAGATACAAGTACAAGTTGATGCGACAGATCAGGATGTGCAAGGATCTGAAACATGTTATCTACTACAGATTCAACACGGTGAGTCTATTCCCCACACCCAACTGTGTGCTTGTGTGTGGAGGTAGAAATTTTATCAAAACTAAGAAATCCATAAAGCGAGTTCAGGTAAACAACAAAGAGTACATAATTATGTGTGTGTGAGTTGCAGAAAAGGGATAGTTTTCAGTAAGATAACATTTGTGTTGTGTTTGCAGGGCCCTGTGGGTAAGGGCCCAGGCTGTGGTTTCTGGGCCCCAGGTTGGAGAGTGTGGCTCTTCTTTATGAGGGGAATCACCCCCCTGTTAGAACGCTGGCTGGGGAACCTCCTGTCTCGACAGTTTGAGGGCAGACACTCTAAAGGAGTGGCCAAGACAGTCACCAAGCAGAGAGTTGAGAGTCACTATGACCTGGAGCTGAGAGCAGCGGTAAGATCATGGTTCTATGATACTTGGAAACTGTAAATTACATTTGTTTGAAAGGCGTTATGAGTGCTAAATTACATTCTGTATTTGAACTGATCAGGTGATGCACGACATTTTGGACATGATGCCGGATGGAATCAAGCAGAACAAGGCTAGGACAATCCTGCAGCACCTGAGTGAGGCCTGGAGGTGTTGGAAGGCCAACATCCCCTGGAAGGTACCAGGCCTTCCCATCCCTATAGAGAACATGATCCTTCGCTACGTCAAAGCCAAGGCCGACTGGTGGACCAATACCGCCCACTATAACAGAGAGAGGATCAGAAGGGGGGCCACGGTAAGGGGGTAGAAAGTGTTTGTTATAGGATTCACTGCCTGCTATAACAGAGAGAGGATCTGAAGGGGGGCCACGGTAAGGGGGTAGAGAGTGTTAGGTATAGGACTCAGTGTTTGGTATAGGACTCATTTCCCACTATAACAGAGAGAGGATCCGAAGGGGGCCACGGTAAGGGGGTAGAGAGTGTTTGGTATAGAACTCACTGCCTGCTATAACAGAGAGAGGATCTGAAGGGGGGCCACGGTAAGGGGGTAGAGAGTATTAGGTATAGGTCTTACTGCCTGCTATAACAGAGAGAGGATCCGAAGGGGGGCCACAGTAAGGGGGTAGAGAGTGTTAGGTATAGGTCTTACTGCCTGCTATAACAGAGAGAGGATCCGAAGGGGGGCCACAGTAAGGGGGTAGAGAGTGTTAGGTATAGGTCTTACTGCCCACATTAACAAAGAGAGAATCTGAAGGGGCCCCCAGAAAGGGGGAGGACATGTTTGGTTACACAATCACTATATAGCTGGAGTCACATAATGGGATGCTTAAGAGTACTGCTTTAAAGAATCTGAGCAAATCTGACTGGGCAAAATGAAAAAAATTAAGTATAAGTAGAGGAGTAAATTAGAAGCCTACAACTATGCAGTAGTAAGCAAGTAACTGAACCGTCCAAACATTTACGGAGATTAAAGATTAATAAAATTGTTATTCAGTACAGTAATGGTAAGGTGTTTGTCTAATATATTTTCCCATTTATACACCAAATTAACTTATAAAAGCAAAGTTTTTCCATTACAATATTAAATTGACTTATTTAACACTTTCACTTTTGATTAGGTGGACAAGACAGTATGCAAGAAGAACTTGGGTCGTCTGACACGTCTATACCTGAAGGCTGAGCAGGAGCGTCAGCACAATTACCTGAAGGTAGGTACTTTCTTATTTCAGTATTATTACTTGAAGGTAGGTACTTTTTAATCTCAACACAATTACCTGAAGGTAAGTACTTTCTAATCTCAACACAATTACCTGAAGTTATAAACTTTTTAATGTCAGTATTATAATTGGAGGTAGGTACTTTTTAATGTCAGCACAATTACTTGAGGATAGGCACTTTTTAATCTCAACACAATTACATGTATTTGAAAAAAGGTTTTTTGTGTTATCTGCACAATTACCTTGAGGAATGTTCATCTTAATTTCAACACAATTACCTGAGAGTAGGTACTTTTTAATGTCAACACTAATACCTGAACGTAAATACATCTTGCAGTTTATTGGAAATTGCCATTGTTGATACTTCACTCTGATAATGTAATAAGCTTATTGTAAAGTACATTGGACGTACAACTTGAGCACTGATATTACAGGACGGACCCTACATCACAGCCGAGGAAGCGGTGGCTATTTACACCACCACGGTGCACTGGCTTGAGAGCCGCAGATTCTCACCCATCCCCTTCCCACCCTTGTCCTACAAACACGACACTAAACTTCTTATCCTGGCCCTGGAGAGACTGAAGGAGGCCTACAGGTAAATATTTTATGTTGTTGAAGTGAGTTTAAGTAGGCCTGCAATGCATGACGAGATTAGTGTGGTGATTGTCATGTTCTGTATTTCAGTGTCAAGAGTCGTCTGAACCAGTCACAGAGGGAAGAGCTTGGCCTGATAGAACAGGCGTACGACAATCCCCACGAAGCTCTGTCTCGAATCAAACGTCACCTGCTGACCCAGAGAGCCTTTAAAGAGGTAAAGGAATTAGGTGAAGAAGGATTCAATATGAAATAGCGATATTGTGTTGTTAGATTCTCTACCAAATAGTGAGCTTGTACCTGGTGCTACATGTAATCGGTAACCTTATTTACAGGTCGGGATTGAGTTCATGGACCTGTACAGTCACCTGATTCCTGTATATGACGTAGAACCTCTGGAGAAAATCACAGACGCCTACCTGGACCAGTACCTGTGGTATGAGGCAGATAAGAGGAGACTTTTCCCGCCATGGATCAAGCCAGCGGACTCAGAACCACCGCCTGTCCTTGTGTACAAGTGGTGTCAAGGTCAGTACGGGGAAAGCACGTGTGGTTAAAGTCATAGCAATTAAAAAAGATAAATATATATTTACTTGATTTGATAGTTGTGTGTCTTGTCTTTCTGTTGTTCAGTTGAAGGGGAAGTTGACTGATCATGATTTGGTCAGTATATAAAGATAACAAACACCAGATTAGTGTTAACTTATGAAATAGAGAGTTTTGATGGTCTAGGCAAGCAAGTAAATCAGTAGAACTGTAAAGGGTGACTTTTGTTGCCACACAGGAATCAACAATCTACAGGACGTCTGGGAGACTGGGGAGGGCGAGTGTAATGTCATGATGGAAACCAAGTACGAGAAAATGTACGAGAAAATCGATCTGACGTTACTCAACAGATTACTCCGTCTGATAGTGGATCACAACATTGCTGATTACATGACAGCAAAGAACAATGTAGTCATCAACTACAAGGTCAGTACACATTATAGGCTCCACCAATCAAAAGAAAGGTTAAAACTACACATTATAGGCTCCACTAATCAAAAGAAAGGTTAAAACTACAAGGTCAGTACACATTACAGGCTAGACCAATCAAAAAAAGGTTACTTGTTATCATAGCCATGATGTACAATAGGTTCCATCTTGTTTTGATTGGCGTTTCTATTCTAATATAAGTACTAAGTGACTTATTTTGTAGAAGAGATGTCTTATTTTACTCTGTTATAATTTTTTGATGTATTTTATTTGTTCTAGGACATGAACCACACCAATTCGTACGGAATCATTCGAGGGCTGCAGTTCGCCTCGTTCATTGTCCAGTACTACGGGCTGGTGTTAGATCTGTTGGTTCTGGGTCTACACAGGGCCAGTGAAATGGCAGGACCCCCACAAATGCCCAACGATTTCCTGACCTTCCAGGTACTGTGTGTGGGGAGGGGGGGGGGGGGGGGTTTGACATTGAATTACCTGTGTCCTTAATGTGATTTTATTACTTCATTATAAATGTTGGGTTTGTTGGGGGGGGGGGGGGTTGACATAGAATTACCTGTGTCCTTAATGTGATTTTATTACTTCATTATAAACGTTTGGTTTGTTTCGTCTGTTGTAGGATGTGGAGACGGAGAGTGCCCACCCCATCCGCCTATACTCCAGATACGTGGACAGGATTCACATCTTCTTCAGGTACCAGAAACAAACTATTGAACATACCGATATACATGTTTATCTGGACAACGACAGAATCATAACACAGTGTGAATCATTAAGACTAAAAAAAAATCAACATTGGCAAGTTCTAGGTAACAAATGAATAATCTAACACATGAAGGGTCAAAAAATAGACATTGGCATGTTCTATGTAACTGTATACATGAATCATGGAAGGTTCAGATATTAGACCTTTACACTATTGTGGTATAAATCTGTACAAAGTATCTGACATCTACTTTCATGATAGAATCAGAACAATGTGACATTTGTTGTTCAAGCTCTGATAGTCAAGAAATGGTTTATGGTGTCAGGTCTAATACTATCTTGAGTGTTTTTATCGGAAAGATAAACTCATATTTGTCATTTTGACAGATTCTCAGCTGACGATGCTCGGGACTTGATTCAGAGATACCTGACAGAACACCCAGATCCGAACAACGAGAACATTGTGGGCTACAACAACAAGAAATGCTGGCCTCGAGATTCCAGGATGAGGCTAATGAAGCACGATGTAAATCTGTAAGTCTACCAGATAGTGTAGTATCCATATACCATATAAAGATAGTGTAGTATCCATATACTGTTAAAAGATAGTGTAGTGCCCATATACCGTAAAAAGATAGTGAAGGGTCCATATACCGTAAAAAGATAGTGTAGGGTCCATATACTGTATAAAGATAGTGTAGTATCCATATACCATATAAAGATAGTGTAGTATCCATATACCGTATAAAGATAGTGTAGTATCCATATACCATATAAAGATAGTGTAGTATCCATATACGGTATAAAGATTGTGTAGTATCCATATACCGTATAAAGATAGTGTAGGGTCAATATACTGTAAAAAGATAGTGTAGTATCCATATACCGTAAAAAGATAGTGTAGGGTCCATATACTGTAAAAAGATAGTGTAGGGTCCATATACCGTCAAAAGATAGTGTAGTATCCATATACTGTAAAAAGATAGTGTAGGGTCCATATACCGTAAAAAGATAGTGTAGTATCCATATACCATTTATATAATAGTGTTGTGTTGTGTTGTATCAAACCCTGACTACTATTTAGGCATAGTACATGCACAACACAACACTATTGTTATTATTATGCCGACTGTTAAATATACTGACGTGCTTTGCTATAAGTAGCTCTGACGTTCGAGTGTTGACAAGTCCCTTAAAATAATCACCGGAAAAGCAAGCGTTTGTTGTTGTTTTTCAAATTACGTGTAATCAATTGATTTGATTGTTTATTTAATCAACAAGTTGTTGTACAATAAAAAGTCAACAAAGGTTTATGTTCTTTTCAAGAAATAGAGAGACGTTTGGCCTTACCGAGAAAACTCGAAATGTTTAGCAGACGAAATCTCAGTGAATTTTTTTTCTTGAACATTCTTTATCAAGCGTCATTTAAAAAAGCGTTTTTGTGATTCTCATGTAGAATTTCTTTGAAAAATGTTCAATCAATTTGTTCAAAAGTTTATAGGAAACTTTGACTTTATAATTACCGTCAATAATGAAGTTTTTTTTTGGAAAAATGAATAATTTTAATTGCTTGATGTCAGTCGTATATATCTACGTTTTATATACCTAATTACCGATGTTCATAATAACAGATAATTTAGCGTAGCGGTAACGCGTTGGACTTAATGCCAGAATCAATGATTTTAGCGTCGTGAGTTCGAATCCCGCTGTCGGCGCTTGACAGATTTTCGTTGAAAATATTCGCCGTGCTCTATTTCGACATAGTATGCTTACGCTATATAAATCCTTTGATACTATGCGAAAATAGATGAGTATTGAATATATAGTGACAAACTGACAGAAGGCATAATAAATAAAGATAGTGTAGTATCCATATACCATATAAAGATAGTGTAGTATCCATATACCATATAAAGATAGTGTAGTATCCATATACCGTATAAAGATAGTGTAGTATCCATATACGGTATAAAGATTGTGTAGTATCCATATACCGTAAAAAGATAGTGTAGTATCCATATACCGTAAAAAGATAGTGTAGGGTCCATATACTGTAAAAAGATAGTGTAGGGTCCATATACCGTCAAAAGATAGTGTAGGGTCCATATACCGTCAAAAGATAGTGTAGGGTCAATATACTGTAAAAAAGAGAGTGTAGAGTGGATGTGATCTGTGTAAGTCCACAAGGAAGTGTAGGGTCCATACACTGTAAAAAATATTGTAGGGTCCATATACAGTAAAAAGATAGTGTAAAGTGGACCTAAGTCTACTGGAAAGTGTAGATCCATCTAGGAAAATAGTTTAGAGTCAATATGATTTGTGTTAGTCCACAAGAAAGTGAAGGGTCTGTATAAGAAAATATATGATTTGTGTTAGTCCACAAGAAAGTGAAGGGTCTGTATAAGAAAATAGAGTTGATATGATCTGTGTAAGTCTACAAGAAGTGTAGGGTCCATATCTGTAAGAAAATAGTGAAGGATCAAAATAATCTGTATCATTGATTCAGTGCGTGTGTACTGGAAAGTGAATCTTAAAAGCATTGTTTAATATTCCAAGTTTATTTCAAGGATGTAATGGACGATAAGAATTATCTAGTAGATATTGTGATTTTGATTGAATTAATAATTTACATGTTTTAAAGTTTAGTACAAAAAGATTTATGAAAACCAAAAAACTCCCTTTTCTAGAGAAAATATAATTGATTATTTCCTTGTTGAAGTGTTTGCACTTTGAATTGTGATACATGTGTTGTACCTTACAGGGGTCGGGCTGTGTTCTGGGACATTAAGAACCGACTGCCTCGGTCAGTGACCTCTATTCTATGGGAGGAGAGTTTTGTCTCTGTGTACAGCAAGGACAACCCCAACCTTCTTTTCAACATGTGCGGCTTTGAGTGTCGAATTCTGCCCAAGTGTCGAACCACTCACGAAGAGTTTACCCACAAAGATGGAGTCTGGAATCTCCAGAACGAGGTCAGAATTTGTCCATGTCCTACATTTTCTCTCACTGGTAGTGGTGAATTGCTTCAAGAACATCGTGTTAATCGCTGTAGATAGGTTAAGGTTCTGATACTCACACTCTGATAATTTCCTGTGTAGGTGACCAAGGAGAGGACAGCCCAGTGTTTCCTGAGGGTGGATGATGAGTCCATGTCCAGATTCCACAACCGAGTCCGACAGATTCTGATGGCCTCCGGATCCACCACATTCACAAAGGTACTAACTTTTACCACAGTATAAACAGACAGAACTTAAAGGTCATAGTGACAAAGGGGGTGTTATTACAAGTAAATAGAAAGATATAGGGAATATATTTGGTTCATTCTTGATAAATACATGATGGTTTAGTTTTCTGATGTATATTTTTATAACAGATAGCATGTATATTAAGTAGACTAAAATGAAAACAAGTCTACCCCTGTATTGTATTATTTTTCAACAAACTAATTGTGGTGATGAGATGTTCATGTAACATGATCCTCATTCTTGCTGATTTTTAGTGTTGTTTTTCTACAGATTGTATTCTTGTTGAATTTTAGTGTTGTTTTGCTACAGATTGTAAATAAATGGAACACGGCCCTAATTGGGCTGATGACCTACTTCCGAGAGGCTGTGGTCAACACCCAGGAGTTACTGGACTTGTTGGTAAAGTGCGAGAACAAGATTCAGACTCGAATCAAGATTGGACTGAACTCTAAGATGCCCAGTAGGTTTCCCCCTGTTGTGTTTTACACCCCCAAGGAGCTGGGGGGCCTGGGGATGTTATCCATGGGACATGTACTGATTCCACAGTCGGATCTACGCTGGTCCAAACAGACCGATGTTGGAATCACTCACTTCAGATCTGGCATGAGTCACGACGAGGATCAACTCATCCCTAACTTGTACAGGTCAGGGGCCGTCCTATAAATATCATAATGCTTCTCTTTTCTTCTTAAAGTTTGTAAAAATCTGTGTATTTAAAACGAACCAAAGTGGTTAAAAGAGATAAAAAAGAGTTTGTTTGAAGAAAACACTTCACATGTATGTATCTATGTATCAGTGCATTATTTAATTCATCGACAGGTACATCATGCCATGGGAGAGCGAGTTCATTGATTCACAGAGAGTGTGGGCTGAATATGCTTTAAAACGACAGGAGGCCAATGCTCAAAACAGGTACTGTACATACATGAAAAACTAAAGGAAATTTATACAAAACAACCTTTACGTGTATGCCTATTTTAATGTACATGTACATGAGTACTAAAGGCTTTACTTGTGTCTATTTCTGGGCTGTATTTAATGATGCGATTTGTAATGTATGTGACTGTTATTGGGATATATTTCTGGGCTATTTAATGATTTGGTTTGTCTATGTAGGAGGCTGACCCTGGAAGATCTAGAGGACAGCTGGGACCGAGGAGTCCCCAGAATCAACACCTTGTTCCAGAAGGACAGACACACCCTGGCCTACGACAAGGGATGGAGGGTGCGAACAGAATTCAAAGCCTTCCAGGTAAACACTTGTCTGCATAGTAATATACACTTTAGTGTGGGACAAGGGATGAAGGGTGCAGAAAGTTCAATGCCTTTATTGTACATCAATGTGATCAACAGTAGTAAGAATGTATCGCACAGAAACCAAGGTGTTTATATCACAGAACAGTTACCAGGTATCACACAGTGATTTACAAATGTAAGGTGTATATATCACAGAACAGTTACTAGGCATCACACAGTGATTTACAAATGTAGAAATGATAGAGGTGATTTCTGAAAGAGATGTAATGTTTGGATTGTATTTCAGGTGTTGAAGCAGAACCCGTTTTGGTGGACCCATCAGAGGCATGATGGGAAGCTGTGGAATCTGAACAACTATCGGACGGACATGATCCAGGCCCTGGGGGGCGTGGAGGGAATCCTGGAACACACCCTGTTCAAGGGGACCTACTTCCCAACCTGGGAGGGTCTCTTCTGGTGAGTGTCCAACAAAACATACACTGACAGCCAGAAATTCAATATCTGTTTGTAATACTCTAATTCATTGGCTTGCATTATAAACTGTATCAGTGTACAGTAAGTTTGTTTAAAATGTGTTTAATATATTATTATAGTGTATAACTTGTTGTAATTTCTGTACTGGATGGTAGAGAATTGAATTATAAAGAATTTATTCAATAGCCTTAGAATTTATATTCCTGTAAAATGGGTGGAAAAGTTTAAGCTAGTGGTTTAAAAAGTGTGAACTTTCCAACCAAGTCAATATGGGCATAAAATCTGTGGCTATTCAATTTATTCCTATAATATTAGTACACAGAATCAACATATCAACAAATGGCAGTTCTTTGTAATGTCTAGAATCAAGATGCACCCAAATATCATTGCTCTGCATACATGTATGCTCATGGAGAATGGTTTTGTTTCAGGGAGAGAGCTAGTGGTTTTGAGGAATCCATGAAGTACAAGAAACTGACCAATGCCCAGCGGTCAGGTCTGAATCAGATCCCGAACCGTCGCTTCACCCTGTGGTGGTCCCCCACCATCAACAGAGCCAACGTATGTACAGGGGAAACATGTATCAACAGTTATATAAGGAAAAGTTAATGGTCCAAAAATACCTTTTAAAAATGCTGTTGAGGCTTGTTTATATGATACAGTGTCTGAATGAATAACATTTATTGCAGGTTTATGTGGGTTTCCAAGTACAACTGGATTTGACAGGAATCTTCATGCATGGAAAAATCCCCACCCTGAAGATTTCCCTCATTCAGATCTTTAGGGCTCACTTGTGGCAGAAAATCCACGAGAGTGTGGTCATGGACCTATGTCAGGTATATGAGTCAGAGTAATTATATGTTATACAGTGTATATATTCATATGTAACAATCGGTAACACTTAATGATCCCTGTCTGTCTGTCTGTGTAGGTGTTTGACCAGGAGTTGGACGCCCTGGAGATTGAGACGGTTCAGAAGGAGACCATCCACCCACGTAAGTCTTACAAGATGAACAGTTCCTGTGCCGACATTCTGCTGTTTGCTGCGTACAAGTGGAATGTGTCAAAGCCGTCTCTGTTGGCTGACTCTAAGTAAGCATAACCTTTAACTGGATATTATCCCTACAATTCCTCTAACTGGATGATATCCCTACAATTCCTTTAACTGGATGATATCCCTACAATTCCTTTAACTGGATACTCTTTCTATCCTTGTCCTTCAATTTGCCTGCAGAGATTTTCAACAAGGATAATCTTGAGTTTTCACAACCCTAGCTAAAATGTTGAAAAAAAGAGATAATTAATAGTAGTTGACTGCTTTTTTTCACAAGTAAATTCTGATTGTAGGGACGTGATGGACAACACAACTACACAGAAGTACTGGATAGACATCCAGCTCAGATGGGGGGACTACGACTCTCATGACATCGAGCGTTACGCTCGAGCCAAGTTCCTGGATTACACCACAGACAACATGAGTATCTACCCCTCCCCCACCGGCCTGCTGATTGGTATAGATCTGGCATACAACCTGCACAGGTAAGGAAAGTCTGAGAAATGAAGAAGTAACATGATATCCAGAGAATGCCATCCATCATTTACTGTTAATCAGTTCCCTGTTTATTGTCCCCTCTTTGACTAGTTGACTGGTCCCCGTTGATTGTTTCTCTCTCTCTTGTGTTTCAGTGGCTATGGTAACTGGTTCCCGGGATGTAAGCCCCTGGTCCAGCAGGCTATGGCTAAGATCATGAAGGCTAACCCTGCTCTGTACGTCCTGAGGGAGAGGATCCGTAAAGGTCTCCAACTGTACTCCTCCGAGCCTACTGAACCGTATCTGTCCTCCCAGAACTACGGCGAGCTCTTCTCCAATCAAATCATCTGGTTTGTGGACGACACAAATGTCTATCGAGTCACCATACACAAGGTCAGTTTTGTTATAAAGATAACTTTAGTGTATTCAGATCACAGAATACATTGCTTTCAGTTAATTTATGCATTTGAGAATAGATTTTATGCAGTGTTTCTGATTCTTTGCAGACATTTGAAGGCAACTTGACAACCAAGCCAATCAATGGAGCCATCTTCATCTTCAACCCGAGAACTGGACAGCTCTTCCTGAAGATCATCCACACATCTGTGTGGGCAGGACAGAAACGTCTGGGACAGGTGAGTTCTTGGTTATTTATAGACAGACAGAAGATCAGGATAAAAGAAATCCCACTTTAACAAACAGCTACAGGTTTTTTACTAACACTGAGTTTTTTTTTCCGTGTTTTATGTTTTAACGCTGAGTTTTCTCTCCAATTTTATGTCTTCACACGGGTTGTTTTCTGTAGCTGGCCAAGTGGAAGACAGCTGAGGAGGTGGCAGCTTTGATTCGGTCCCTGCCCGTGGAGGAGCAGCCCAAGCAGATCATCGTCACCAGGAAGGGCATGCTCGACCCCCTGGAGGTCCATCTGCTGGACTTCCCCAACATTGTCATCAAGGGCAGTGAACTCCAGCTACCATTCCAGGCCTGTCTTAAGGTATGTCTGATTATTGAAGTCAGTCAGACTGTCCAATGATTGCATTCAGTGAAGAGTTGTCAAACAATAAGAGCAGGCAAGAATTTAATTTTAATATCATTTAGATACAGTAATGTAATGGATTGGGGGAATTAACAACATGATGATTATGAAAATAATGTAATTGTGTGAAGACTAAAATACTGTATGTTGACATCTCGGAAACACTGTGATGATACAAACGATTAGTTTAATGAATTTGATGAAGCCTTGAATATGTACATGTATATATGTGTTAACACATCCATTGACAGGTGGAGAAGTTCGGAGATCTGATTCTGAAGGCCACAGAACCCCAGATGGTGTTGTTCAATCTATATGATGATTGGCTGAAGACCATTTCATCTTACACAGTAAGTTCTTTACTAGAGTCCCTTTGTGATTACAGATGTATATTTATGTGATGACTACACAGTTAATCTTTCTCTCCTGACAGGCATTCTCTCGATTAATCCTGATCCTGAGAGCGTTGCACGTGAACAACGACAGAACCAAGGTGGTTCTGAAACCGGACAAGACGACAATCACTGAGGCCCACCACATCTGGCCGAGTCTGTCGGACGAGGAGTGGATGAAGATTGAGAACCAGCTCAAGGACCTCATCATGGCTGACTACGGCAAGAAAAACAAGTACGTCTTTGTTGGATTATTGAATTGTAAATTGAGATTTTGTGTAATGCCAGGTATTATTTCTCTGAGGTTGGTTGTAAATTTAGAATGTGAATAGTTGATGTGTTTGATTTTAGTGTAAACGTGGCTTCTCTCACACAATCCGAGATCAGAGACATCATCCTAGGAATGGAAATCTCGGCTCCTTCAGCTCAGCGAGTTCAGATAGCTGAGATTGAGAAACAGACAAAGGAGCAGTCTCAACTGACGGCCACCACGACTCGGACGGTCAACAAACACGGGGACGAGATCATCACCTCCACCACCAGTAACTATGAGACGTCAACATTCGCCTCGAAGACCGAGTGGCGAGTGCGAGCTATTTCGGCCACGAACCTCCATCTCAGAACAAATCACATCTATGTGTCCTCGGACGACATCAAGGAGACAGGGTACACCTACATCCTACCCAAGAACGTGCTGAAGAAGTTCATTATTATCTCGGACCTGAGGGCCCAGGTAAGAGCTGAATTAGGTATCAGTTTATACACTATGTCTGGCAATAAGAGCACTGAGTGAGCCACAGACAACCAATCCACTGATGATTTGTGGTGATTTATTTCTCTACATATATTATTAAACATATTTTTAGTCTGCTATTAAAAATAGTGTATGTGATACACATGTAGAGCACATTGCATTTTTATTTTAAGATTGCGGGCTACTTGTATGGAGTGAGCCCCCCTGACAACCCCCAGGTGAAAGAGATCAGGTGTATAGTGTTACCTCCACAGTGGGGGACACATCAGACGGTTCACCTCCCGAATATCCTCCCCAACCATGAGTACCTTAAGGTAAGGCGTCTGTCATAATTAGCTGCCATGTCAAGAAGATTAACATCATTCTCAATATTGTTTAAAGATACCATTGAAAGCCTCGTTATGTTAACAGGAGATGGAGCCATTGGGATGGATCCACACTCAGCCAAACGAGTTGCCCCAGCTGTCTCCACAGGACATCACGACCCACGCCAGAGTGATGGCCGACAACCAATCATGGGACGGGGAGAAAACGGTCATCATCACATGCAGGTAAGGGGATAACACAGGGTTCATGTCTGTAGTGGGAGTAAAGGGCTGTACAAGTTTGGGTTTCTCTTGTTTATTGTTCGCAGTGTGTACAGGTTTGATGATCTCTTGTTTAATATGATTTGATTAGACTGTTACTGTCTGTTCCAGTTTCACCCCTGGATCATGTTCCCTGACTGCTTACAAACTGACCCCTACGGGCTGTGAGTGGGGACGTCAGAACACTGACACAGGCAACAACCCCAAGGGTTACCTCCCCTCTCACTACGAACGTGTCCAGATGCTGCTCTCTGACCGGTTCCTGGGATTCTTCATGACACCGTCCGAGAGTTCATGGAACTACAACTTCATGGGTCAGTACCAGAATAATCATCCTAAATGTAGATTTATTTCTAGCTTACAATACCATAATAGCATTCTACCTCCACAGGTATATAATGATCATTTGCCTGATTTTTATCTTGTGTTAAAGTTCTGTCAATGTAAATTCATGATATTTGATTAGGAATTGATCACATTAAAAACAGTTTTTCTTCAACACCTATCAGTTTATTACAAAGATGTTTGTTTATTATAAATATAAATTCGAATTTTTAACCTACATTGGACCAGAAAACAGAATAACTTAGAACACAAAACAGTATGACGAAAGAAAATGTGATATTTTACCTGGTTTCAATGAGGACTCTGTCCTCTGATCTTGACAACTGTTGATGTTGACCATGACCCTTTCAGGTGTGCGACATGACCCCAACATGAAGTATGAGCTCCAGCTGTCGAACCCCAAGGAGTTCTACCATGAGATCCACCGTCCCTCCCACTTCCTTAACTTCAGCTCCATGGACGAGGCAGAGCTCCCCGGCACTGACCAGGAGGATCTCTACACATGAGTCTCGTCTCGAGACACCCAAGTCTTGACTTGCAGGGCAGATCTCAACAAATGATAACAATTAAAGTGTTTCTTCTTGACTGAAATAGTGGCCGTGTGTGTGAATCAGTCGGTGAAATCGGAACTTTAAACTGACAAATAAATAAACTCTTATGTTGGTTATCGTAGGACAATGTAAAGATTTGGGGTGTTTTATTCAAACAGTAACTGCGTCACTTGTGCTTTACAAGAATGTTCATATATATATATCTCTGTACATGTATTGAATTTGACTGATCATTGAAAAAAGATTACTTATCATTACAATGTAAATATCATATTTCTTGTCATGTGCAACATTTCAGAAAATGTTCCTTCTTAAAAGAGGTTTACACCAAATAAATTTTATCTTAAATTACTCTTTGATGTTTCTAGTTATGAATTTTCTTTTTGTATATTAAAATTTTATAGGGACGATTTAATTCCTGAGTCATTCCTCAGGGCTTTAATTAAGATCTATATAGTCTTTGTTCTTTTTTATCTTTATCCCATCTCAGTTGCATACCCCCCGGTATATAGATTGAAACCAGACTGCGGTAAAGTTTTTCCCACAGAGGACAGTCAAGTTGAAAAGAGTCGGTCAGTTTACATCTTGCAAACTTCAGTCACTCAACAGTTAACACAATCATGGTCATTTGGATTGAGTGAAAATTCTCTCCAGGAATAATCATCAACCCAAATCAGACTGCCGTGAAGATCTTCCCACAGAGGACGGAGAAAGTGGACAACATCACACGGTTGGTATCAGATGTAGAACGATTATCCTTTCCACGCTTTGTTTAGCTGAAACTGATGCAGTTAGCTAAATGTCAAGTTGGATGCACACGCTACTCGGAAATTGGTCAGTTCAATCTAGCAAACCTTTGTCACACAACAGTTATTTACTCTTTCACCCTGCTCAGCCAAACAAATTATTTCCTGTTCAATTATCTATAAGTGAAACTAACACATAAAGAAGGAGGTGACTACATTAGCCAAATTTATTATCGTTTTTAAATACAAGTAAAATCGATATCGGATTGGTTTCATTCATGCAACAGTCAGCCCGGAATCTTGATTATCCATCACACCAAGAACTTCATCTTTAAAAGATATTCTTTCCGAAACCAGGACATCGGAATCAGCAATACTTACAAAAACGAGAGAGACAAAATCAGCATTTATTGCAACTAACTGGTCTTAGAGAAGTTGTCAATGGCAACAGAGCTCGGGTCCAGGGTTTATATATATCACAAGAACCGTACTCTTTACAAAAAAATGGTTCCCAGCTATAGTATTAACTTCATGTTAAAATGCGATATTAATTTAACTCCAAGTAGCTAAGAAAATTTATGCTCAGCATGCTAAACCCGAAGGCACCAGGATTGAACCACACATGCACAAATAAATTTTTGAATTTTATATGGAAACAAAGAAATATATTTACCACAGTCATGGTCATTTAGTTCCAGTGAAACTTTTCTCCAGAAATAATCATCAACCAGATTTATTGTCTTTTTTGTAACTCATTGATTTAAATTTAATAAACTTTTCAGGGTTTAGCTCACCAGAGCTGGAAGCTCAAGTGAGCTTTTCTGATTACTTTTTGTTTGGCGTCCGTCTGTCCGTCCGTCCGTCCTTACGTAAACTCTTTACTTTTTCGACTTCTTCTCATGAATCACTTGGCCGATTTCAACCAAACTTGGCACAGAGCATTGAGTGGAGGAGATTCAAATTTGTTGACATGAAGGGCCACGCCCTCATTGAAGGGAGATAATTAGCAATTATATTGAAAAATAGTTGGAATTTTTCCAAAATATTCTCAAAAACTATTTGTCCATAAAAGCTGAAACTTGTGGTGTGGTATGGTAGATTCAAATTTGTTCAAATCATGAATCCTGTAAGTAGTGTGGGGCCACAATGAGCGATCACATTTTTACATACAAATAATAGAAAAAAATGAAAAATCTTCTCAAAAACCATTTGGCCAGAAGAGCTGCAAAATTAGTGGAAGCAAACTTAGTTGATGTATATTCAAGTTTGCTCAAATCATTATCCCTTGGGGTAAGGGGGGCGGCAAAATTTTGCATAGAAATATTTTGAGAAAATGTGTTCTTCTCAAAAACCATTTGGCTAAGAATGATGTGACATGTATGGAAGCATCCTCGGGAGGTGCATAGATTCAAGTTTGTTAAAATCATGACCCCCGGGGTAGGGTGAGGCCACAATAGAGGGGGGTCAATAAAAGCAAATTTTTGCTTTTTACTTTAAATGAGCCCTGGGGTAGGTTGGCGCCCACAATTGAGGGGGGGGGGGCATTTTCAATAGTAATATAAATTATAGAGAAAATCTTTTTAAAAATCTTCTTTAAAACCATTTGGCTGAAAAAGGTGCTTGCGTGGAAACTTCTTCAGGAAGGATGGATTCATTTGTTCAAATCATGATTCCTTGGGGAAGGACAAGGCCACAATGGGGCGTCAAATTTTTACATAGGAATATCGAAAGAAAAATCTTTTTAAAATTCTCCATCTCCAAAACCAATCAGCCAATAAAGCTGTTACTATAGCAAAAGCAACCTCATATAGTGTAGATTCAAGTTTGTCAAAATCATGTTCTTCAGGGGTAGGGTAGGGCCACATTAAGGGGTTCAATTTTACAGAGGATAACATTTAAATTATTTAAAAATAACTTCAATGATATGATGTATGGTATTGTATACAATAATCTTGACATAGTTGTTTCTTAATCGTTTAGACTATGGGCCCTGGACAATTCATGGGCCCTGCAAGGGGTTAAAAGTTTGATATAGGGATATATTTTAGTAAGATCTTGTGATATAACTTTGATATCGCCCTGATATTTTTAATATGACTTCATAAATCTGATTTTATTATGGCTTATGTCGCTGAGGTAAGCGATAAAGCCCATGGGTCTCTTGTTAAAAAAACGATATAGCTCCCGACAAAGTACCCTGATAATGCCATACGTTCGCATTTTCAACACAGTCTTTGAAATAGTTACATGCGTCTGCAAATCACATTCATAAAGTATGAAGAGGCAACAGGTTCGTGGTTGGCAATGTTTCGACACCGTGATATTAATCATTATTGGATGATATATATTGCCTCACGACCATGTTTAGAAAAGTAATCTAAAAAAAAAGATTTACAAATGTCCTCGGCATAACACTGAATGTTTGTGCTAGCATGCTATATACTTACAGAATTTAAAAAGTGTTTCATAGATATTCCCTATTCTATATGAAAAAGACGGAATATATGAAATAATAAGAAAAACTAGACGCTCGTTGCGAGCAACGAAAGGTCTTCCGTTTGAGTGCACTATAAAGTAGACTATAGGGATAGTTGTTCTTTTTTATCATTTCCTTACACTTCATCAAATTCCATTTAACCCTCTATTAAAATTTCAACAGACATATAATTATACTTAAATTATACTGTAAAAAGCCCCTATTATTGTGATTTTTGATGAAATAAAGATGGAAATAAAAAATATATATATATAAAATCGTAAATCTTTACACAATTTAGGAAGAACAAATATTCGACACTCGGGGACTGAACCTGGGTTGCCTGGGCACAAGTCCACCACTCTAACAACTGAGCTTCGCGAACTCTCTCTTCGGGTTTTTGGAGCCGAAAATCTCGTGAATGCTTGGATCGATTTGAAAACAAATTTCATACTCGGAAGTTTTGAGAGCGTCTCTATCGAATAAGAACGTAAAAAATCAAAGTAAAGAAAACTGGAAAATTAAGGTTTTTCATTTCCTTCCGGTGACGACCGGAAGTGACGGCCGACGTTTGGTTATGCGAGAGACACTGCGGCTAAAGACTCTTTGCCATCCCTGAAAATTTGAAATTTCTATCTACAACACTTTTGGAGAAAAATCGTGAACAAGCAAAAAGATAATATTATAAATATCTCGGGACCGGAAGTGACGACCAAAAAAATTGATCGATAAATTTCTCACAAATTTTGTGTTTAAAAAGATCTGAAAGTTCCATTAAAATCGCAGTCGAAGCGTTTTTGAGAAAACGTCAGAGAAAAAAAATGATAGGGGAAAAGAAACAAAGCAATAACAACAAGCATTCTGAGAGTATTGCATAAGCAATACACGTCCCCTACCGGTTTGTAGAAATTTGTGAAAACAATATATCATTCTTATCGTCTTCTGTACCCCGAATCAACAGACCAACCCGATAACGAACCCAATTGTATTTATACAAAAAACCAAGTCGATTAAATTAACAACACAATGCTTGAAACTATTTTATAGAACTTATTTGTTTGTTAGAAACAATAAAAGGAATGGTCCAAGTAATGTACAATATTATTACTGACTACATACTTTCCTCGTTTATTCAATACACACCCAAACCCGATACCGAACTCGAACATTAAAAAATTGGAATATAAAAAATTAATTTTCTCGAAAATATGTCAACCAGACGCTACAAAAATGTAAACTTGATCTGTAGTTTGACATTTTGAAGCTGTTCAGCAAATTTCATGTTATTCCTCACATGCATAAAGAAAAAAAGCGTGGAAAACTGAAGTGGGACAGACAGACGGACGGACAGACGGACTGACGGACGCAGAGGAAAGCTATAGTCCCCTCCGGTGAAACCGGTAGGGGACTATTAAGGTCTTACATTGGAAATTAATAGCATGACAGGGACTTTGGGAAAAAAGGTACATAAAACAATTAAAAATATAAATGACTTTGAAGAGAACTCAGATAGCATGGCAAACTAAATTACCAATTACCCATCGTTGATAGAACGAGTTTACATTAATTTTAACAAACGTTAAGTAAAAAACCAACTTGCAGCTGACATCCCGACACAGCTGATAACATACACTAATATAACATCAAGCATAGACTATTTTCAAAATTCAAAATGCTCAGTTGGCAATTATCAACTCTTTCAGCAAAAGGACATTAATACAACACAACTGCAGTCTCGAACAATTTAAACCAAATGTGAAAATGGCATGCACCCCAGGTAATAAGTATCGTCGTCTTATTTTGAGAAAAATCTACATTATTCCTCATTGTTGATGGAAGTAATTGGACTAAATGACCACCGTATTTAAAAGCACCCTGCAGTTAACATTCCGGCGGCCCGATTATATTTGTCATTACATCTATCAAGTAAAGTTCAAAATTCGAAATGCTAACAAGATAATCAGTTCATTATTTTCTAATGTACAATACCACAAACCTGGACAATTCGTTGACATTTCAGAATAAAAGAGGCCCTGGTGGGCAGCATGCATCTTCTGGTCACCAGAATGACACACAGTTTGTTCTTTGTTGTTTTATCGCAAATCTAACTTGAGTGTACACGCTACGGCTGATGAAGCATTGCCTTGAGTGATGACACTTTCTAATCAGTGCGAATTTCAATTGCGATTGGCAACAAAGATTCTGATTGAGAACACGATGCTAACACGTGGGAAAAATGTCGAAAAAAACACCTTGTGAAGATGTACTCGCAAGTTAAAAAAATATATATTCAGATTTATTTTGAGAACAAACAGGGCGACATTTACGTACATGTGTACATAATTTAAGTCCCCCCCCCCCCCCCAAAAAAAAAAAAAAACCACGGAAAAAGTTCTCTTAAGGCAGGGACAAGCGCAGATAGATTGAACTTGTACTTCGCCCATCAAATGACGTTATAAGTTTATTGTGAAGAAATTCGTCAGAAACTGTTTAGTGAACAAATGTATTTTACGTTACCGTGTATAATGTATCATATTTGTGAAATGATCGATTGGGTTGAACAGACTGTTTTTCCTCACAAAAAGCTTGCTGCACAATGGAAAAATTCGGGTGGACACGCCGTGAAATCCACCATTAGACGTTTTACAGCATATATCTTCACTATATGTTCTGAAAAGCTCTTAAACATCGTCAGCAGCTTCGTAAAATGAGGAAATGTTTGGTTTGTTTATATACATGTAAAATATAAAAAATGGCGACTCAATCTGCACGTGAATTTTACAACCCAAGTTCGATTAGTGTGTTTGAAAGAAAATCAGCGGCAAGTAAGGCGTCAGCATCAGTGGTGAACATTGTCTGATGAATATTGTGGTACATGTAATAAAATTGAGGTTTAACCCATTAGTCCAAAGTTGAACACGTTTGTGTCGTACATTTCAAGTTTTGTGTATGTTTGAAATGAAAGCACATGCACACTTGTAAAAGTGTGTCATTGATCGGTTGAGTTAAATAAATACTGCCTCAGATTACATTGATGCGTTAAAAATGATTGAATTTCTCGGTGAAACATAATACTGAAAAATAAATTGGGGAACCCGTTTAAAAAAAAGTGTGTTTTGTTTACACCATAATAACAAGAGGCGATTGTTGTGAGAACGATTAGTCAATTATTGCAGTGATTTAGTTTTTGCAGTCCTGATACAGAGTTTTGAAACGACACTGCCAGCAGTTGGTGCATAAATTATCAACACCACGTAAGCAGGTTAGAGTGGACGGGCACTATTTCGAACGGCCAATGAAAATGCATGTTTTATAAACTGCAACTTACGATTCAAATTGTCAACCTGTTACACCCAATAGTGTCGTCACCCAACGCACCAGTCCATCGGTCGCAGCGTATACATCCATGTTGGATTTGCGATAACCAGTATATATATACTAATTTATTTTATATATATATATATATATATATATATATATATATATATATATATATATATATATATATATATATATATATATATATATAAACTAGTACCCTTTTATTGGTAACCGATACTTATCCAACATATACTAACCATGCGTATTTAGTTTAATTGAGAGGAGGGTGAATGATGGAAGGTTAATGATAATTAACCCGTTGCCTGAATATGTTCATGTTATAATTTCTATGTAACAATTTGAACAGAGAAATAATTACCTCTTAAAGGAAATAAGTATTAATACCCCAGAACGGAGGAAAATGATGACATTAAATGAGCCATGTATGTGAAAGGGCACCCTGCGGCTAGCATTCCCTCATTACATCTATCATCATATAGCAAATGTTTAAATTTCGAAATGCTAACTAGATATTTGTGATGTATGATTATATATAAAACCACAGACCTCGACAGTTTGTTGACATTCCGGAGTGAACATGGCAGTTAGCAACTTCCTTCTGGTACTGAGTCTCTCTTGTGTTGGCTTGACCTTCTCTGTCAGTATTATCCAAAACGAGGTATGATCAGATATTTTTTTCAAACTTGTGCATATATATCCCAGTTAAAATTAAAAAAAATTGTTTACCACAAATAACTGGTAATAATTATAACTGTATATATTTTCGGACCCTTTTTATGTTTGCCCTTGTAAACTTGCTAACGGTTTTGCTCCGTTTTGAAGTCGCCATGACACACTTAGACAGATACTCTAACAGTTATGTTAAAAAAAGTAAATTCATCCACTGACAATGGGGGAAACTGGGCGAATATTTCCGTGAATACAATATCATTTAAATATATTGGTCGTCAGATTTTACTTCGTGTACATGAAGTACAAATATATTCTTTTTTTTTTTTAATGAAGGTCCTTTGAAATAAATCACTCTTAAACCTAGTTAGGTTTTTCAAATTGAGCTATCATGAAATAACTGGCTACTTGTCTACCACATAAGCATCATTGTATTTCACTGAGTTACGTTATGTGTATTTCCACTGGGGCTTATAATACCCTTGCATCTCTCGTATTACGTTTCAAAAGCAGCAAAAATTATTAGATTTGAAAATTTTCGGCTCAAATGATAAGTATTCCGCGGAAAATTATACATTTTAGACCATGCCTTTATTTATAAAACACCATGCTTTTCTTTAGCTGCAATTTCTTTGATGAGACATGAATTCACAGAACTGATCCCGTGATTTTATTCCTCAGTTCCAAGATTTGAAGAATGGACAAGAAGAAATAAAAAAATTGTTAAAGGAGGTTTTATATCAGTTCAACAAAACAGAAAATACCACACAAACGCCGAAAAAATCTCTGGTAAGCATTGAGAGTAAACATGCGTTGGGAATCTAGCTTCATTTGAGAATAAAACCTAGTGTTAGCAAATCAAAAAGACAAATCTTTTTGTTATAATGTGAAAATATATAAAGAATGAATTCTAATAACGTGTTCAAATAATATTCAAAGGGGAATAACAAGGTAATTTTACACGGAATTGAAATATATTGGGTGAGAACTATTTATAATGCTACAAATTTATTGCATACCCGACCATAATATGTCCATGTTTAGTATTTTAAAAATGGCATTTTTCTATTTTGGGTAGAATTGGAGTCAGTTTGGAAGCACTTTGTTGTCCGTAAATAAGTTGACATTCAAGGATCAAGAAAAAGTTTTGGTGGAAGTGGAACTTTCACACACCCGGCAAACCGAGGTGGGGTGGATTGTGGACTCAACAATTATTGGAGGTAAACACTCTAAATGTTAATTAATGATATCCAAACAATTACCATTGGGGGTAAACACTAGATATGATAATTAATCATATCTAAACAATAATCATAGGAGGTAAACACTCTAGATGTTAATTAATCATATATAAACAATAATCATTTGGGGTAAACACTCTAAATGTTAATTAATCATATCTAAACAATAATCATAGGAGGTAAACACTCTAGATGTTAATTAATCATATCTAAACAATTATCATTAGGGGTAAAAATTCTAAATGTTAATTAATCATATCTTAACAATAATCATAGGAGGTAAACACTCTGGATGTTAATTAATCTTATCTAAACAATCATCTTTTGGGGTAAACACTTTTAATGTTAATTAATCATATCTAAACAATAATCATAGGAGGTAAACACTCTAGATGTTAATTAATCATATATAAACAATAATCATTTGAGGTACACATTCTAAATGTTAATTAATCATATCTAAACAATAATCATTTGAGGTAAACACTCTAAATCTTAATTAATCATATATAAACAATAATCAACACTTTAAATGTTAATTAATCATATCTAAACAATAATCATTGGGGGTAAATACTCTAAATGTTAATTAATCATATCTAAACAATCATCACTGGGGGTACACATTCTAAATGTTAATTAATCATATCTAAACAATAATCATAGGAGGTAAACACTCTAAATGTTAATTAATCGTATCTAAACAATAATCATTTGAGGTAAACACTCTAAATGTTAATTAATCATATCTAAACAATAATCATAGGAGGTAAATACTCTAAATGTTAATTCATCATATTTAAACAATAATCATTTTGAGGTAAACACTCTAAATTTTAATTAATCATATCTAAACAATAATCATTTGAAGTAAACACTCTAAATGTTAGTTAATCATATCTAAACAATTATCTTTTGGGGTAAACACTCTTTATGTTAATTAATCATATATAAACAATAATCATAGGAGGTAAACACTCTAGATGTTAATTAATCATATATAAACAATTATCATTGGGGGTAAACACTCTAAATGTTAATTAATCATATCTTAACAATAATCATTTGAGGTAAACACTCTAAATGTTAATTAATCATATCTTAACAATAATCATTGGAGGTAAACACTCTAAATGTTAATTAATCATATCTTAACAATAATCATTTGAGGAAAACACTCTAAATGTTAATTAATCATATCTAAACAATAATCATTGGGGGTAAACACTCTTAATTTTGATTAATCATAATAAATCTGATTAATTCAGGAGTAAAATAAAGAAATCATTTTTTATTTTGTTACTTAAAAACATAGATAAAAGTGGATAAACAATTTATTTTGTAAATAGAAAAACTGACTGAAATGTTTGCATTTTAGTGACACAGATAAAATTTTTAGCATGTTTTAATTTGCTTTTAAGACACACACACACACACACACACACACACACACACACACACACACACACACACACACACATATATATATATATATATATATATATATATATATATATATATATATGTTTTTAGTAGGCGATAATACAATAATCCATTTCTCTCAAATTTAATCCAGAGCGCTTTCGCCTGATCGGCTCTTTAGTGGATACACACACACACACACACATACACACACACACACACACACACACACATATATATACATATATATATATATATATATATATATATATATATATATATATATATATATATATATATATATATATATACTGGATTTATATGTAAAGTGACGTGAATGCATATTTCCGTTAATGGACTTCTAAATAGAAATAGCTCTGTGGGGCTATCTTTTCATTTTTTTGCGTCTAAAATAGTTTTATTCAGCCAAACATGGTAAAACACACCCTTTTATAATGTGGACACTAAGCGTGTCCAAATGGAAGGCTAGGTTGCTTTATTTTTATCTTTATTCTAGAATTTTTTGGATGAAAATAGTGTTCCAGTGCGAAAAACTAGTATTATCAAATTTATTCCATTAGCTTTCTTTTTTTTAATAATAAGTTTAAAAAATGCATATCCCCTAGGGTTCAGGAGTGGCTGCTAAAATAAGAATTTTAACATACATAATGTTAAGGAGGATGGACAGTAAATTAATTATAAGATAAACCTTTAATTTGTCGATTCAAAATTTGAATGGATTCCAGTTTCAGAGAAATACAAGCTAAAAATGGCTGCGGTGTTTTGCATTTAATTCAATGGTTTATTGACGTCACCATGTTGGCATACAATCAAAATGAAATCAAATGACAGACCAAAGAAAATTATGATATAAAGGCTACAGCATGCAAGACAGTTTTAAACAATTTTTCATAGTCCCTGGAACTGTTTTCTCTACATAAAACATTTATCCAGGTAGATACATAGACGTTTTGTAGTATAATAATCACATGGATTAACAATTTCTTTTATGGGATAAATACCACAATAAAATTTATCATTGAAAATATCACAATAATGAAATCGAAGATTGTCCTACACAGGACAGTAAAGTACAAAATGTTTTTCATTTTCGTCTAATAATTTACAAGCATAGCATACACGTTTTACATTTGAGATAATTGGTTGACAATATCTACCTGTTTTAATGAACAGTGAATGTGCACTAATTCTTAATCTTGTTAGCTGGGATCTTTCATGCTTTTTCTAGGAAAACTTTAATCTTGCAACTTGTACTCGTTAGTATTTAATATTTTACTGTAAAAATGAAGTTTTCCTGAGTTAGAGGATGAGATTTTGTTCAATTGCTCAAAGATCATATGAACAAAAAACTTATTTAACTTAAACCTCAAATCCTTATGAGAAATACCTAGAGATGTTAGTTTTTGTTGGAGATTAAAAATCTTGTTTTGCCATGAAGTATAACTCTTTTTCGAAGCTAACTCTCTATCATCCTTAAAAGCTGATACTAAAAGTGCATTATTATATGTTGTATTTGATTCCATATTTCTTAGTGTAATATAGTATTTAAACATGTTTTCATAACAAAAATAGTAAAGTGGATAAGAACCTAGTTCAGCATTGACTGCAAAATTTCACGCTTTTCTATGTACACCTAGAATATCTTTGAATATATGATTTTGAATTTCTTCAAACGGTGACATCTTGAGGATTTTATATTTAGTTTATAGTCTGAAATCCATATTTCAGATCCATATGTTATAATTGGTACAATCATTTAATGGTATAGTTTAAGTAATACATGAACTAAAAGGTTATTATTTCCAGGTATACTTGATTTTAGTTCATAATGTGCCTTTTTAGCTCGTTCTGAAAGTTGTTTAGAAGCAAACTTAAGTTTTCCATTTGATGTAAACGCTAGTCCTAAGTATTTATATTGATCTGTTATAGGTACAATATTATGCTTAAAATAAAGACCATACATATCTTTCACTGTTGTTTTTCTAGAGAAAATCATTGCATTGGTTTAATCCATATTAACTTGTAACTGCAAATCAGTACAATATTTTTCCAAAGCATTCAGACAATGTTGGAGCCCAGATGGAGATTCAGAAATTTATATTATTGCATTAAATAGACAAGCAGTATATAAAAATGGATGTCTTTTTTTTATATTGAGGGTATTCTACCGTTATACTTATGGTCGGAGTATTCTTATTCACTTAAGCATTAACTTGATGTTATGTCAGAATATTGTTAACGGCTTATTTACTTTTATGTTCACTTTTTTTAGCAAATGAATATAATTTCGGCACCACGAGCACAGGGAAGGAAAACAGTACCTTATATACAATTTGGTGTTCAACGTCTGTGGAGTTTCTTGAGCTGATATCACTAAGCACCGACAACTTTATCACCAGATATAATATCGATGTACATGTAAATGCACTAAACGCAAAAAAATATTATCAGAGTGTTTGTCAGGGAGCAATTGATGACATCAACAGCACCTCCGTTGCTGCCTATTTCCGCTGTTTACCGGAATTAGATTCGAAAGATTCCTGGTACCAAAGAATGGCGATTTATGCTAAATATGAAGAAGAAAATGAAATCATATTTAAATTTTTGGAAAGTGAGCCAAATCCATACGTTAACGTGACGTACGAGCGAAATTCAACTGCGACCGGAACAGTGGTATTTTCTAACCGAGCTTTAGAAAAATTTAAAACTTTTCTGTTTTTGGACAGCCAATTGACCTTGAACTTGAACGACGTGGTGAGATCCATAACGTATAGATATTTACAGGATATCAGTCCAGAAAAAACAAACGACGAATTTGGGTTCTTAGAAAGTATTCCAAATCAAGAACCTCTAGAAGGTGAAAGGGTAACAATATCTTGTGACGTTCTAGGAAGAAACAATCCTCCCGTTAGAGTTGAGAGAGATGGGATGACAATATCAGAAACAGGTGATGTTTACATTACCAGCAGTAGGTCCACACTTTGGACAACATCCTATGTAACATACCTTCACGCATCAAAAGAAATTGAGGGGAACTACACGTGCGTCGCAGACGGCAAGAGCAGAGAAGTGTTTCCATTATATAATATTGAATTAAAACCTAGAGTCAGATGGGATCTCATGTATGACGCCAACGTCACAGACGAGGTATGCTGTCTATTTACAGTATCTATTAGATTTTAATTGAACTTAACGTTATTCAGCAATTTGTTTTTGTTTGAAAATGATTTGTTACCAGGGACCTTGTGGCTTTTCTTACTCAGTAATTGTAAGCATCGAGTATCAAGGTTTCCTTTTAATGATTCATTAATGCATATTTAGATAACAATGTATACAATACCCACGTATTTTTATAATAACAAACGAATATATTTGCCATTATACGTAAAAGAAGCTGCCATTTTGAGGATCGATGGAAAACCACACAAAAACAGTCCTTTACAATTACCATTCCCCAACAGTCGGAAATTAATTGTAGAGTTCTTTTTTATTTAGAGCAAACATCTTGTGCTAGAAGGATCTGAAGGTCTGGATGTATCATGCTCCAATTTTGACAACGATACCGTTGTTGTTTTTGACAAAGGTCAACGGATGACTTTGACAAAAAGAACTGAACGGTTGGAGGTCTGGATCCCACGATCATCACAAGAGTTGGAACCTTACAGTATGTGGCACATCAGTTGTACGGCGACTGATAAAAATGGGGAAAATACTTTTGAATTGTATTTGTGAACCTAAATTTTGAAAATCCAGAAACATTTCAATAAAGTAAATGTGCATAATAATCATTTTCCTACTGTCGAATTTTTAAATATTTCTAACATTATCAACACAAGTGAGGATTCTGGACGTGGTTCCAAATAACAATACAGAGGTATATCATCGATCACATCTTGGTGTATTGCATTTGTTAGCTTCTTTGAGCTGGATGATTTATTGAAATATATGTAAAATAGATCAAATCAGCCTGAGCAAAAGTTACCCCTCTACCTCCAACGTAATAAACCATTCAATGACTAAACATAGTAGCTTCATGGAAACGTGTGGTCACTGATACTTGTTTCTGAGAATTTGTTTTGGACAGATGATTAAATAAACAATTATTAAAACGGATTTAAAAATACCAATCCGCTTTTACATTATGATGTATCACAGATAGTCTCAAATCAACGAATATTAACGAGAATCTATCAGTATTGACTTTTAAAACGCTATCATAAAAGCATTACTAGTAAATGAAAAATAGTATTTCATAACTTATCTTTATTTGGTAAATGACGCAAAGACTTGAAAAACGGTTAGTGTATTAATATGGTGGTTATTAAGTATCTGATTTTATTATGGCTTACGTTGCTGTGTTGAGCGATATGGCCCATGGGCCTCTTGATTTGGTTCAACCAGACAAAATGTGTAGAATCGTAGCCCCCAACAAAGTGCCCTAATATTGCCATACGTTTGTATTTTCTACACAGTCTATGAAATAGTTACATGTGTCTGCAAATCACATTCATAAAAGGCAATATACTTGTATGAAGAGGCAACATGTGCGTGGTTGGCAATGTTTGGACACCGTGATATTAATCATTATTAGGTGATATATATTGCCTCACGACCATGTTAAGAAAAGTAATCTCAAAAAAGATTTACAAATGTCATCGGCATAACACTGAATGTTTGTACTAGCATGCTATATACCTAGAAAATTTAGAAAGTGTTTCATAGATATTCTATGTGATAGTACCAAACATATTTCTATATGTATTTATTCGTTTTATCCATTTTATTATCCGTTTTTGTTAAACACAGTCTTAAATTTTAAATAACCGCCAGTTACACTGCGCAACTGGATTGAGTTGGCTGAGTAAAGTCTTTCGTATTTCATTGGTTCTCTAATTTCATTGGTCTTTCTTATTTTCATTATCCAATAAATTTAATTCTCTATTTGATATAAGTAACCGTTTAAACTAAGTAAAATTAGGCAGTATTTCATTTTCAACATCATTGGTCAATCAAGCGTGTATCTGCTGCATCTTGTGGTTTGTTAATATTATATTTACTTATATATTTCTTTACTACCATGTTAATGATTTGGGCATTTTATTTTAATTGCAAAGTTTATACTTTAGCGTATTTTTGCAGTTAAACTAGTCATAGTAATTTCTAAAACTTGTTTGTAAGTTCAAATGTAAAAATGTTACAAAACATGTTTTTATATTATAGATGAATACTGGAGTAACGGTAGCTTATTGTCAAAGACATATTAAATGTACATGTAAAACTCTATTTTATGTCTAATGTACTATTTCTTTGTTTATAGGTCAATGCTTTATTTATCTCCTTAGTAAATCGACTGAAATCACCATCTGCCTCCTTTCTGCTCGGTTACATCTATATGAAAGACGGAATGTATGAAATTGAAAAAAAATTATACCATGACAGGGAAAAAATGTACATAAAACACTTAAAAATATAAATGACTGAAAAGAACTGTTAAGTGAAAAACAAACCTGCAGCTGACATCCCGACACAGCTGATAACATCCAATATTACATCGTCAAGAATAGACTATTTTCAAAATTCAAAATGCTCAGTTGGCAATTATGAACTCTTTCAGCAAAATGGCATTAATACAACACAACTACAGTCTCGAACAATTTAAACCAAATGTGAAAATGGCACTCCAGGTAATAAGTATCGTCGTCTTATTTTGAGAAAAATCTACATTATTCCTCACTGTCGATGGAAGTAATTTAGTCTAAATGACCATCGTATTTAAAAGCCCTCTGCAGTTAACATTCCGGCAGCCCGATTATCTTTGTCATTACATCTATCAAGGAAAGTTCAAAATTCGAAATGCTAACGAGATAATCAGTTCATTATTTTCTAATGTACAATACCACAATCCTGGACAATTCGTTGACAATTCAGAATAAAAGAGGCCCTGGTGGGCAGCATGCATCTTCTGGTCACTAAAATGACACACAGTTTGTTCTTTGATGTTTTATCGCAAATCTAACGCTACACGCTACGGCTGATTAAGCAATGCGTTGAGTGATGAAACTTACTAATCGGTGTGAATTTCAATTTCAAAGATTCTGATTGAGAACACGATGCAAAAAGAAAACTTGTGAAGATGTACTAGCTAGTTAAAAATATATATACAGAACTATTTTGAGAACAAATGGGGCGACGTTTACGTACATGTGTACATAATTTAAGTGAAAAAAAAGTTCCCTTAACGCAGGGACGAGCACATATAGATTGAAGTTGCACTTCGCTCATAAAATAACGTTAAAAGTTTATTCTAAAGAGATTCGTCAGAAACTGTTTAGTGAACAAATGAATTTTACATAACCGTTCATCGTGTACCATATTTGTGAAATGATCGCTTGGGTTGAACAGACTGTTTTCCTCAAAAAATGCCTGCTGCAAAATGTAAATCCATGGGAAAATTGGGGTTAACACGCCGTGAAATCCATTAGACGTTTTACAGCATATATCTTCACTTACTTGCTTGCAATAATTCTGTTCTGAAAATCTCTTAAACATCGTCAGCAGTAAAATAAGAAAATGTTTGGTTTGTTTATATACATGTAAAATAGTAAAATGGCGACTCAATCTGAACGTGAATTATACAACCCAAGGTCGGTAAGCGTGTTTGAGTGAAAATCAGCGGCAAGTAAGGCGTCAGCATCAGTAGTGAATATTGTCTGATGAATATTGTGGTACATGTAATAAAATTGAAGTTTAACCCATCAGTCCAAAATTGAACACGTTTGTTTCGTACATTTCAAGTTTTGTGTATGTTTGAATTGAAAGCACATGCACACTTGTAAAAGTGTGTCATTGATCGGTTGAGTTCAATTACATGCAATTCGTGTAATATTTATTGTCAGAATTCTTTGGAATAAGCTACAACGAAATAAATACTCAGCTTACATTGATGCGTTAAAAATGATTGAATTTCTCGGTGAAACATAATACTGAAAAAAAAATTGGGGAAAACGTTTAAAAAGTGTGTATTGTTTACACCATAATAACAAGAGGCGATTGTTGTGAGAACGATTAGTCAATTGTTGCAGTGATTTAGTTTTTGCAGTCCTGATACAGAGTTTTGAAACGACACTGCCAGCAGTTGGTGCATAAATTATCAATACCACGTAAGCAGGTCAGAGTGGGCGGGTACTATTTCGAACGGCCAATGAAACTGCTTGTTTTATAAACTGCAACTTACAATTCAAAATGTCAACCTGTTACACCCAATAGTGTCGTCACCCAACGCATCAGTCCATCAGTCGCAGCGTATACATCCATGTTGGATTTGCGATAACCAGTGTATATATATATATATATATATATATATATATATATATATATATATATATATATATATATATTAAACTAGTATCCTTTTATTGGTAACCGATACTTTTATCCAACATATACTAACCATGCGTATTTAGTTTAATTGAGAGGAGGGTGAATGATGGAAGGCTAATGAAAATTAACACGTTGCCTGAATATGTCTATGTAATAATTTCTATGTAACAATTTGAACAGAGAAATAATTACCTCTTAAAAGAAATAAGTATTAATACCCCACAACGGGGGAAAATGATGAGATTAAATGAGCCATGTATGTGAAAGGGCACCATGCGGCTAGCATCCCCTCATTACATCTGTCATCATATTGCAAATGTTTAAATTTCTAAATGCTAACTATATAATTAGGAAACTATTTGTAATGTATGATTATATATAAAAACCACAGACCTCGACAGTTTGTGGACATTCCGGAGTGAACATGGCAGTTAGCAAGTTCCTCCTGGTACTGAGTCTCTCTTGTTTTGGCTTGACCTTCTCTGTCAGTAGTATCCAAAAAGAGGTATGATCAGATATTTTCTTTAAACTTGTGCATATATATCCCAGTTAAATATTTAAAAATCGTTTACAATAAATAACTGGTAATAATTATGACTGTATACATGGTTATTTTCGCCCCTTTTTATTTTTGCCATTCTAAACTTGCTAACGGTTTTGCTCCGTTTTGAAGTCGCCAAGACACACTTAGACAGATACTCTTACAGTTATTTAAAAAAAGTAAATTCATCCGCTGACAATAAGGGAAACTGGGCGAATATTTTATACAATATCATTACAAATATATTCTTTCTTTTTGAAATAAATCTCTCTTTAACCTAGTTAGGTTTGTCAAATTGAGGTATCATGAAATAACGGGCTACCACATAAGCATTATTGCATCTCACTGAGTTACGTTATGTGTATTTTACACTGGGGCTTAAAATACCCTTGTATCTCTTTAAGTTACGTTTCAAAAGCAGCAAAAAAATAATTATATTTGAAAATTTTCGGCTCAAATGATGAGTATTCCGCGGAAATTTATACATTTTTAGACCATGCCATTATTTATAAACACCATGCTTTCTTTAGCTGCAATTTCTTTGATGAGACATGAATTCACAGAACTGATCCCGTGATTTTATTCCTCAGATCCAAGATTTGAAGAATGGACAAGAAGAAATAAAAAATTTGTTAAAGGAGGTTTTATATCAGTTCAACAAAACAGAGAATATCACACAAACGCCGAAAAAATCTCTGGTAAGCATTTAGAGTAAACATGCGATGGGAATCTAGCGTCATTCGAGAATAAAACCTAGTGTTAGCAAATCAAAAAGACAAATATTTTTGTTATATTGTCAAAATATATAAAGAATAGATTTTGATAACGTTCAAATAATATTCAAACGGGAAGAACAAAATAATTTTACACAGAATTGAAATATATTGGTGATAAATATTTATAATGCTACAAATTAATTGCATACCCGACCATAACATGTCCATGTTTAGTATTTAAATTTTTCTAATTTTGGTAGACTTGGTTTGAGTTTGGAAGTAGTTTGTTGTCCGTAAATAAGTTGACATTCGAGGATCAAGAAAAAGTTTTGGTGGAAGTGGAACTTTCACACACCCCGCAAACCGAGGTGGACTGGATTGTGGACTCAACAATTATTGGAGGTAAACACACTTAATGTTAATTAATCATATCTACACAATAATCATAGGAAGTAAATACTCTAAATGTTAATTAATCATATCTAAACAATAATCATAGGAGGTAAACACTTTAAATGTTAATTAATCATATCTAAACAATAATCATAGGAGGTAAACATTCTAAATGTTAATTAATCATATCTAAACAATAATCATAGGAGGTAAGCACTTTAAATGTTAATTAATCAAATCTTAACAATAATCATAGGAGGTAAACAATCTAAATGGTAATTATTCATATCTAAACAATAATCATAGGAGGTCAACACTCTAAATGTTAATTAATCATATCTAAACAATAATCATAGGAGGTAAACATTCTAAATGTTAATTAATCATATCTAAACAATAATCATAGGAGGTAAGCACTTTAAATCTTAATTAATCAAATCTTAACAATAATCATAGGAGGTAAACAATCTAAATGGTAATTATTCATATCCAAACAATAATCATAGGAGGTAAACACTCTAAATGTTAATTAATCATATCTAAACAATAATCATAGGAGGTAAACACTCTAAATGTTAATTAATCATATCTAAACAATAATCATTGGAGGTAAACACCCTAAATGATAATTAATCATATCTAAACAATAATCATTGGAGGAAATCACTCTAAATGTTAATTAATCATATCTAAACAATAATCATTGGAGGTAAATACTCTTAAATGTTAATTAATCATATCTAAACAATAATCATTGGAGGTAAACACTCTAAATGTTAATTAATCATATTTAAACAATAATCATAGGACGTAAACACTCTAACTGTTAATTAATCATATCTAAACAACAATTTTTGGAGGTAAATACTTTAAATGTTAAATTATTCATAATAAATCGGATCAATACAATTTAGAAATAAAGATAAAAAAAGTCATTTTGCAAATAGAATATTTGACTGAAATGTATGTGTTTTAGTGTTTAGCTAAAAATTTTCAGCTATTTTGCTTTTAAGACACATGCATTTAATATATATATATATATATATATATATATATATATATATATATATATATATATATATATATATATATATATATATATATATATATATATTATATATTTATATATTATATTATATTATATACTATATATATATATATATATATATATATATATATATATATATATATATATATATATATATATATATATATATATATATATATATATATATATATATATATATAAAAGCACTAAAAATAACCAACGACACGAACAATAAAGTAAACTAGAGCAGAGCTCGTGGCAAAGCCACGAGTAGGTCTTCCGTTGTTGCTGCGAGGAGTTGAAAATGTATGTGATATGGTGTCAATAATTTATAATGACTAAACTTTCAGTTCTGCTTTTGTTATAAAAATGTGTTGTGATTGAAAGCCTGTATATAAAACGTGTTTTGAAAAAGAAAGAAAGAAACTGTTTTAGGAAAACTATCTGTCGAACACAGTTTATGTAATCGTTTCAAACATTCTTTAAATAATGAGATGTTTAATGGCGAGTTAAATTTTCAGAGGGTAGCAAGCATTGTTACATGTACTCATGATCCATGTGAGGAATTGTGTTTTTTGGGAGTTGATTTTAATCAACTCTCCTATGCAGTTACTCTAGCATACCGAAACTGAAACTGTGTTTGCACCTAAGCACAAATCATCGCCGCTGACAAGACTTAGTTCTTGAAAAAAATGAAGCATTTCTTTTAAGGAAACTTTTTTGTAAATACCTTGGAAATAGTCATATTTTAAATGGTACATGCACGAACAATTTGAAGTTTTTTTAGTCGTGTGTATTCCTACGCCAGAGTTCAATATATAGTCTCGTTCAACCATCGGCTGTCTCCTTACATCTCCGGCAAGTAGAGAGTCTATAGTTAGAGGTCGCATCATCAAGTTATCACGTGACCTGGTATCTCTTACTTGTCAGAGATTAACGGAGACAGCCAAGCATCTGGTTGAACGAGACTAGAGTTCATTATTGGTTGGATCCATACAATTTTTGAAATATTTGGAATACCAAAACATAGTTTGATGAAATCAATTCTATTTTAAAATATTACACAACATGATTCATTAGAGGTTTTCTCGAAATTCTAGTCGGAAAAGTCAGAGAATTCATATTATAAAAATGTGCATAATTCAAATGCAGATTATAAACTACTTGCCAAGCAAACTAGCATATCGTTGATTTTAAAATAAATAATATTCAATAAAATCAACTCTCGTCAGTACATCAGTACTTTGATTTAAAAACCGAACCCGCCTACAAAACACGTTACCTTTTCTCTGGGATAACTTCTTTATTCCAAAATATTTCTAAATTTTTGAAAACTATGTGCAAGTTTAGAATTGTTGCGTGATGACAAAATTTACAAACCCTGCAACGTACTACTACACCAAAAAACGTGCGACTTACGTGCGAGAAACGTTTCGTGTAAACCGTTTAGCGTTTCGTGTGATTGTGAAGCGTTTCGTGTAAACTGTTTAGCGTTTCGTGTGATTGTGAAGCGTTTCGTGTAAACCGTTTAGCGTTTCGGGCAAAGCGTGTAAATCGTTTCGGGCAAAGCGTGCGAGAACCGCGTGAAACATTCATCAGATTTAATTCGGAACTCACTGACACTTCAATTCACTTTCAATTGATGAAAGGGAAGATATCCAAGATATCTTCATTGAGCAATTTTCACTCATAAAATTTCACAGGAACGAAAACAATTTTCTTACGGAGATTTATAATGGGAAATGTTTACGTCTTTTCTCCATTCGGAAGTACTCGGGATATCTCGCGCAATTTTTAAAAGTTATCATCCGGGCTTATTAATGGCTGATGCAATGCAAAATCCCCGTAGACTTTCAATATTGGGATGTGTATTGAAACCTGAAGCGGTAGAGGGGGCGTTTCAACACATATAATCTGGACATTTTTCATATAAGTGGATGAACGTAGTTTGAGCACAAAGGTATTTACTATTATTGATATATCAAGCAAAAAGTGGTGGAAGAAAAAACTCGGGACATAGTATATCTTATAAATTTATGAAACTTTGAAGTGTTTTGAAATTCTTTAACCAGGGAACAACGATGTCTATATATAGATCAGTAAAAGGATAAGGTAATGTCAAACATCGAAGACTGTACGAATATTTAAGAAACTGTTTTTAATTATTACAATTGTTACCGTTAATAATTAAATCAAAGTTTGCCGAATCTTCCTGGAATTAAACATAGGTTGTAAATTTACTTTGTATAAAAACTTTCTTCATTGTTACTCAGTGTGAAACATTCTTTACCTTAGACGTTTTACTTTTCCACTAAGCATCCGCCTTCCTTGCCTTTCCTTTACACTACATCTAAATTCATCATGTTCATAAGTGATTATTCGTTCGCATTTTAAAATATTTAATGTCCGTATTCTCGGACTCCATGCTAGGAAAATAAGTTGAATATAAACTACGTCATTCTTATCCATATGCATGTTGTCGACAGTGCACGGCCAAAGAAATTTTCACAATCGTTCTTTAAAAAGCTTTAAAGTTATACAATATAGGATATACATGTAATTTTTATATACAGACCTTAATTAATTTGTTTGCAAGTTTATAACTAATGATTATTTCTTTATCGGCACCACTTATAATTTACTCAACTCTCTCTCTCTCTCTCTCTCTCTCTCTCTCTTCTTTCTCTCATTCAAGTCACGAGCGGCAATGTCTTAACTCCGCCCAGCTACGATCTGATTGGACAAAGGTCAGTGAAAACATTAGGTAGAAACTTTTCTGGAGTAAACCCCTATTAAACGCTTCAATCAATGTACTTCACTGTAACTTAAACGATCATGTTTTGATAAGCATATATATTTTTTTATTTATTTACATCGATAACTCTTACTGAGACCATTCGACTTTGTACAAGCAGCACACATAACCTCGGACATCGGGTGTCTCCTGCACCTGGCTGAACCTGTCAATCAACCTCTGTGTATTTTTTTTCATTGGATGGTCAAGCGTCTCTTTTTTTGTCAATAGCCAATGGAAAATTAATGACTTCAAGGTAATCGGAATCAGTATTTGATGAAGCATACAATTCAAATAGCAAACATTTGATCAATTATCTGAAAATTATTTAAACCACTGTTAATGGAAAACAAAGAGTCTTAGAAGTAATTAACACACAGGGATTTGCCTACAATGTACACAGTCATGCAATTACTAGTAATTATTATGGGAATCTTTACGCATGGTACTTAATTCGAACAGATTATAATAATCTATACACTGTACGCCGTTACACATGTACGAAGCGCCGGTAATATATACGAATATTGAGTCAAAAATTTAAATCATTTTTATTTCTTGTTCTTTTCAATACAATGTGAAATTACTTCTGAAAAAAATTCCGAAATACTAATTACAACTTTCTTTTTTGTAATCATTTGAATTTTTCTGGGTTCATGTATATATATGTACAGAATATACTTATTTACGCGCGAATGATACGACATAGGAAAAAAAATAATCGGTTGTTCGTAGAACATTTTTATCTTACGAATAGGACTAATTTAATTTTAAATATTTTTCAACATTATCGATGTAAATAATATCAGTTGTATTTACTGTTTGTGTTTTTACATCGTAATCTCTGAAACCAATAAAAATACTAATGTTAGCAGAAAAATTAAATCCCGCCGAATACTGAAAAACCAATTTCAGATTGCAATCATGCGGATTTTATTTTTGGTATTGACTATTGAGTTCGGTAACTTTTTTTCTGGATGATTTTATTATTTATTACTTTATGTAAAAGCACCATTCCAACAGTTACTCAATTATATAACAATTGATGACCTGGGGCTATATATGTTCCGAGCTGTGTGCGCTGAAGCGACACAAGATTCTCGGTCGCATGTGGCGATTGAATTTACACAGACTGACCGAATAAACAAACGGGTGGGAAAGTGAAACAAAATGTTACACACGAGAAGAAGCCACCAAAAATGATTTTCGATAGATCTTGATATTGTTTTGACAATTAAAAAAGTCCAGCGCAGCTCCTGTCAGCGGGGCGGGAGGGGGCAGCAATGAGTTCGCTTCTACAAAGAAACGAACGACCATGTAGAAAAACTACAGAAGTGATTAATATGTGACCGATAGAATCTAATCTAAAGTTGTTAAAAATTCATGTGAATTTTTTTTTTTAAAATCATCGAATGCCTCAATTCAGGACATTTTTTATCGTGCTAGCACCTACTGCAAACATGTTACTTTGATTATAATTTGTTTTTTAAACTACCTTGTATGCTATCTATAAATCAATGCTAAACAACTGTACAAGTTTAATGAATTTATCGTTTCATCTAAAACGAATATAATAGTTGAAAACATAATAAAATATAGTTGTGTCCGTGCAAAATATGAAACATGAACGCGCGATAAGGTACATGTAGAAGAACAGGAACCGACCCCGGATTACTTGTCCACTCGCGCCGGTTCTCCTCAGCCATGTGCGAGGGATGATCATCATTTAAAGGTTTACTATTTGTGTGTGTGTGGGGGGGGGGGGTTGATTTAAAACATTATTTGTGCAGTTTCTAAAATATTTTACATAAACAAACTAACCATTAATTTATGTCTTACATGTACGATGTTTACGATTTGGAGTAATATCGGTCATTAATATTCATTTACACTCAAATGTTCAATTGAATAAATACAAGATGGACAAACTTTTATAGGATTAAATTAAAACAGTTCCTGTTTTTACGGCTATATTAACTCAAACACATTCATATGCATGTAAGTGTGCGTCGCGGTGTGAGAATCTTGTGTATTAAATACCCGCTTAATATTACCGCTAGGTAGTGCAGTCGTGGCTGATCTCATCGGCCGTTGGCGAAGGATATATTACGCAAAGGTACATGTACAACGCACAGACAGGCACAGTTCAGAACCCAGGAAGATTTGAAAAGTTTGCAGTATAATGACCATACTCTATCAGGTAGAAGTTATTTATTTTAAACTTAAAACCCACAATTGATCTGTGTCTATTATTGTGTAAACAACCAGACTTTTGAGATTCCGCTTTATTCCAGTATGTTATATATATATGTGTCGTTCCCTAAGTAAGGGTGGGACAGAGCGTATAGTAACTCCTTATAGGTAGTTATACTATGTATGTCGGCTACACACACATTCAAATGATGTGTCCCGGTCGAGAGCAATTTTCAAATGGCTGTAAGTTAGCGACCGGAAGTTTTAGAACAAAGAAAATCTTATATTACCAAAAAATCTAAAAATGATTTATATATATTAAAGAAAAATATAAGTAATCGGAGGTTTATCCAATAAAACAACTATCTTAATTTGTTTAGCGTGAAAAATATCGAAATAATATTTATATGAAAACATCCATTGACTAAAGGACTATCTTTAAAAAAACTTATATAAGCAGTGCGACACATAGACTAGTGGGTAAGTCACCCGATTAACACACGATAGGTACGCGGTTCGACACCCCGTCACGGCTGTGACTTTTTATCTTAATCTAATACTTTCTACATTGAAAATGATACAAAAAAATAAATATTTTTTAAACACATCTGTTACATATTCCCCCTGTTTAACATTGCTTTACACTGCAATGAATAAATTAATGAATTAAATATATCAATAAATAATAAACAGTCACTCTACCATTCATACTCTACATAAATGAAATCAATCTAGTGTTTATACTGAGCCCACGCTTGGGTGAGTGTAGAAGCCAAAGAAGCACCGAGATTCGCAACAGCCTGACTTAACTGTTGAAAATCGTGTACATCTTCTGTTACTGTTTGAGATCTGATGGCGGAAGTTGGTAAGTGGTGAAGATTGGAATGTTTTCCAGCAGTGCTGCGCGTTGTACGTCTAGGTTGTACTGAGGGTGCTACCGATGTATCCGGTAAAGACAATTCGGTCTCTTCAACATCATTATCACTTGCTGGATCACAATTTTGCACATTTTTAAGAATAAACACACGGTTTTCACTTTCAGAATCGGAATCAGAAATAGTTGAATCACTGTCATCTTCTGAATACACAATTTCACCCGTGTCTAGGATTTCTCTTCGTGTGACGTTTCTTGTTGGTCCAGAACCATCCACAATTTGAATAGTGTACACGTTATCACCTGGAGCACCAACAACTCGATACGGCGTTGAATCCCACGTATCTTGAATTTTGCTTCTACCGATTACTCTTTTTCTGAGTAGAATACGTGATCCAATGGCAATTTCACTCTGCTTTGTAGAACGATTGTAATGTTTATTTCTCCGTTTCGCATTGTCTTCTAAATTCTTCTTTGCTTGTTCCATAACGTGACTCATACGTTGTTTATGTTTTACGATATATTCGTCCACCGTTGCAGAAGAGTTGTCGTCACCAAGGCCAAGGAAATGATCAATTGGTAGTGTTGGCTCTCTACAAAACATTAAGAAATATGGGGTGTAACCCGTTGATGAATGGATTGTAGAATTATAAACATAGACAAGTTCAGGTAAATATTCAGGCCATTTTCGTTTCTGTTCCGCTGTTAAAGTTCGGAGTAAATTGTGCATTGTTCTGTTGTACCGCTCAACTTGACCATTTCCCTCTGGGTGGTACGGTGTTGTTCGACTTTTCGAAATGTTATAAATTTTACAGAGTTCTTGAATTATGGCACTTTCGAAATTTCTGCCCTGATCACTATGGATTCTTCTGGGAATTCCATAACGGAAAAACCATTCTTTGGTTAAAACTTTCGCTACTGTTGTTGCCTTTTGATCTCTTGTTGGAACAGCCTGTGTAAACTTCGAAAAAATATCAGTCATGACGAGAACGTTCTCTCTTCCATCTGATGCTGGCTCAAGTAGGGTAAAGTCAATGGCTAATATATCTAATGGTTTGAACGCAAGCAGATTTCCAATTGGAGGTTTCACAGAAGGAAGTGGTGCTTTAGAGATCAGACATCTTTCACATTTTTTACAAAACTCTTCAACATCATTTTTCATGGTCACCCAGTAGCATCTTTTCTGAACAAGAGACAAAGTTCTCTCTACACCTTGATGTCCAGCGTGACTGTGTAGGGATTCTAAAACATGTTGCTTCAATGATGTTGGAAGAAGTACTTGTCTACATGTCCCAGTTTCTCCATCTGTATATCTGTAGATCACATCCTCCTCAATCTGTAGTTTGTCCATATGTTTCAATAACTTCCTAACATTTTTGTTTTCTCTCTTCAGGTCTTCTATGGTAGGTTTTACATCATTTTTTATCCAGTAGCGAACACGACTAAGTAAAGGGTCAGATGTTTGTAGAGATGCTATTTCTGCGTGTTCGTATTCAGGTAACGTATTGGTTGCGTCTACAGTCTCTGTTTGCATGAATCGAACATGTGCATGAGATATTTCAGTATCTTTCCTGCGAATATCCATTAAAGTAGAGCCTTTCGTTATCGTCTGAAGTACAGACTCAGAATTGCATGTAACAGTTCTTATTTTGGGTACTGGTTTACGGCTTAATGCATCAGCATTGCGGTTAACTTTTCCTGAACGGAACTTGACCTCAAAATCGAACTGAGCAAGTTGGCTAGCCCATCGTGTTTCTGTGGCTCCTAATTTCGCAGTTTGAAGATAACTGAGCGGATTATTATCCGTGTAAACGACAAATTTTGCACCAAGTAAATAGTCTCTAAATTTCTCTGTCACGGCCCACTTTAAAGCTAGTAGTTCCAATTTCATCGAACTATAGTTTTCCATGTTTCGTTCTGTGGGTCGCAAAGTCCTTGATGCATACGCAATGACAACGTGACCGTGTTGCTGTTCTTGTGACAAGACGGCGCCTAATCCGTCAAAACTAGCATCTGTCTCTAATATAAATGTTTTCTTAAAATCTGGATAACCTAGGATCGGTGACGAGATAAGTTTTTCTTTTAGTGCATTAAAAGAAGAATCGCATTCAGTTGTCCATGACTCTTGGAATGGTTTTGTTATCTTCTTTTGTCCACTTTTGTTGTTATGGGTTAGACTGTGTAATGGTCTAGCGATTTTCGAGAAGTCCTTCACAAATCGTCTATAATACCCTGCTAGACCAAGAAATGATCTGAGTTCCTTTTCTGTGGTTGGTGTTGGCCATGATTTGATTGCTTCTGTTTTCTCAGGATCTGTGGAAATCCCTTTCTCGGAAACTACGTGTCCAAGGTATTTAACTGATGTATTAAAAAAACTGCATTTGGTTGGTTTCATTTTCAATCCATGGGATTTGAGTTTTGTAAAGACAATATCTAAACGGCGTAAATGTTCATCGACTGTGTTTGAAAAGACGAGAATGTCATCTAAATAAAGAAGTAAGATTTCAAAATTTTCCTCTGAGAAACAAGCTTCCATGAGCCTTTGAAAAGTGGCAGGACTATTGCACAATCCAAACGGCATTCTTAAGTATTCATAAAGGCCACCCGTACCGACACGAAAAGCTGTTTTCTCTATCGACTCTTCATCCATAGCCACTTGGTGGTATCCTTGTGCAAGGTCAATCGAACTAAAATATTTTGCTCCGTGTAAGACATCCAACGTTTCGTCGATCCTTGGGAGAGGATAAGCGTCTTTAATGGTCTTTTTATTCAGTTCTCTGTAGTCCACGCAAAGACGAAGGCTTTTATCTTTCTTTCGTACTATTACTACAGCTGACGCAAAGGGACTACTGCTTTTCCGTATTACTCCACTGTCTAAAAGTTTCTTGATATGTTGTTTAACTTCATCGATTTGATGTGGAGGTATTCGACGGTGTGGAAGTCTGATTGGTACATCATCTTTGAGTTTGATGGCATGTTTCACTGCTTCGGTGTAACCAAGATCATTGTCATCTTTGCTAAAGGTTTCGCGATGCTTTCGTAAAAGACTATCGAATTTTCCTTTTTGATCTTCAGTGAGGATTACGTCACCCATCTTTACTTTCAAGTGATCGTTGTAATCGTCTGAGATTGGGATATCGTCTGATGTTTTTGTACTTATCTTACGTATTACAACTTCTGTTTCATGTATATCAATGTCATATTCGTCGTTGGTAGATCGAATGACATCTACTTTGTGAAGCGTCCCAATTCTGCTCTTGGGTTTCAACCACGTGTCTTCATCTCCAATATTTAGCACTCTTACTGGTACTTTGCCACAGTCTATCGTTCCTAAGGTATCAATAACCATTATGTTTCTTGGAAGTGATCCAAACGTTCCTGATATGGCTTGGACTGCTGCCGTATACGGTTTATTCTTCTTATTCTGTTTTGTCGATCCGATGACAACTTTCATAGATTTAGCTGGTATACAGATATCAGATCGTCCTGCAACTTTCACAAAACTTATTTTGTCATCACCCGTAGATAGGTCGAGAGCAGTGGTCGTTATTTTCCAAGAGTCTTTTTCTGATTCATTTTCAAATTTGAATGTACCATCTTTAATGAGATTATGAACTTGCTTTAAAATGTTACAACCAAGGATTCCGTCTGTTGTTTCTTCATCATTGACTTTAGAAACAAGAAAACCAACATCATATAAAACACACCCACCCAGATCAACGTCTACTTCTACAAAACCAAGGTAAGGTATTTGCAAATTATTGGCAGCTACAAGTTTCAGAAAAGGACGGGTGTCACTAAGTTTTAAGTCGGACAGGTAAGTATTGTAAAATTTTGATGTTATAGTAGACACTTCAGATCCTGTGTCTAATAGACACAAAAAGTTATTTCCATTTATCTTGACATTTGTTGAAGGACATTTTTCTTTAAGATTGTTTAGCGATTGTTTGGAGTCTTCTTGGTGTCCCTCACCAGTTCGACTCGTCACTGAGAGGGTTGGGCTTTTGGGTCGTCCAGAGAAATCTTCCTTGCCGTTGCTGAAAGTTTTGGACAATCAGGTTTCTTGTGACCCTCTTCGTGACAGTGATAACATGTGATGGTATTGGATCTGCCTAAACTACGTCTATATCCTCGTCCTCTGCTTCTACCTCTATCGGAATGAATGCCGCGTCCTCTGTAATGAAACCGTTGCCGGGGCACCATTTGTGTGAGGAAATCAATTTGTTTCTGCTGTTTTTCAAGAAGCTCTTGTTGTTTCTTAATCACCTCCAGAATATCATTGCTTTGAGTTTCTGGCGTTGTTTCTTCAATTGAAACTTTATTGATTGAAGCAGCGCTTTTCGACGAATTTGGCTGTCGGTCATCAACCCATAATAGCACACGTCCGCGAAATTCTATAAAGGGCATTGATGGATTTTCCATGGAAAACCTTCGTAGTTCCCTCTTGAGTTGATAATCTCTTACACCATCAATAAACTTTTCAGTCAGAATTTTCTCATTGTTTGAACTGTCACCCCCTTCTTTCTTGTTAATACTGTGCATAAGTTTCATTAAGGATAGGGAATATGTTTCTAAACTTTCATTCTCTGTTTGCTCTCTCTCATAAAATTTGTGTCTGAGTTGGGCCAAATTGTCTTGAATTTTAAATGTTTCTTCAACAATTTTCAATATGTCATCCGCTGTTTTTTTCATATCGGATGGACGCATTCGGATTTCCGTTTTAGCATTTCCAGTGAGGTGGTCCAATACAAACTCAATTTTCTCATCATTTGTTGGAATATTTACAATATGATCTCTCATGTCTGTTACCCAATCTTCGACATCTGGATCAGAGTCTTTGACGGGTCTTCCAGCTAACTTGGGGAGTTTTCGTTCGGATTTTATGTAGACAGGCGGTGTTGATTTGGATGTAGCCGCTTGCCTCGCTTCAACATGAAGAAGTTTTATCCGCAACTGTTCTATTTCTTCTTTCAGCTTTTCTTCCATTTTTATGGCGTATGTTTATTTCTTTATTAAACAAAATATATTTAGAAATGTTCAAAAGTTAATAAATATGTACAATCATTCAACTGAAAAATCTGTCAGCTCTGTTGTCCACGACACCATTGGGGAAATCATCAGGCATCTGGCGATCCCACTTCTGACATCATTGTAAACAACCAGACTTTTGAGATTCCGCTTTATTCCAGTATGTTATATATATATGTGTCGTTCCCTAAGTAAGGGTGGGACAGAGCGTATAGTAACTCCTTATAGGTAGTTATACTATGTATGTCGGCTACACACACATTCAAATGATGTGTCCCGGTCGAGAGCAATTTTCAAATGGCTGTAAGTTAGCGACCGGAAGTTTTAGAACAAAGAAAATCTTATATTACCAAAAAATCTAAAAATGATTTATATATATTAAAGAAAAATATAAGTAATCGGAGGTTTATCCAATAAAACAACTATCTTAATTTGTTTAGCGTGAAAAATATCGAAATAATATTTATATGAAAACATCCATTGACTAAAGGACTATCTTTAAAAAAACTTATATAAGCAGTGCGACACATAGACTAGTGGGTAAGTCACCCGATTAACACACGATAGGTACGCGGTTCGACACCCCGTCACGGCTGTGACTTTTTATCTTAATCTAATACTTTCTACATTGAAAATGATACAAAAAAATAAATATTTTTTAAACACATCTGTTACAATTGCTTTAGATTGAGAATGACATTGCTTTTATTAATTAACTGAACGATTTCTTAATTGACACCCAATCGTTTAATCCATAAAAAAATTATGTGTAATCAAAACGAAACCAATTATCGAGTTCGCGGCTAAATAAACTCATACATGTATATGAGAGACACAGCTCTCGTGTATTAGATAACCGCTGACCGCTACAGCCGCGAGCATGGTGACCGATTTTCTCGGCCGCGGGCGAGGGAGAGCTTACGTAATGGTACACAAACACACACAGCTCTGATTCAAGGTAGATTTTAAATGCATGGAGTTAATAAATAAAATGTAATGCATAGAGTTTTTTAATTCCATATTTTGTGGTTAAATAGAAAAGAAAAAGAATGTTTTGTTTTCCAATTGCCGTTTTTAATGATTGTGCACTATAAGAACTTAACAACAATGACTTAAACTCCTAAAAAAAGCATGTACTCCAACAAAAAAAATTCTTATAAATTAATGCCTCCTGTATAAACCAGCATACTTTCTGCGGCAACTTTATGCCAGTTGTACGCACAAAGACCTCGTTAACTTGTCAAATGATAACAGGTACATGTCAACATGTAAAGCTTTTTACACTCATACTACACAAATCACTTACAAAATAATATTGTTACGACCTTTATGAGATCCCAACAAACAACTTTTCCAGCGACATCCATATCAAAATCCTAACCGTTTTTGAGTTATTAAGCAAAAACGTTTAGGGGCTATTGGCCCTTAATTTAAGGGGCCAGTCCTTTTTTATTGGTGTCAAATGAAAGCCCTTGATATTGTGCACAACTTTTATTCTACATGTCTTAACAAAATATTTTTCGTTAAAAAGATATAAAGGAAAATATGTCTAAATTTTTGCACTTTTTGGAATCCTGTTTTTTGACCCCCTACCTTTTCCTAAATAAGGAACGTAATCCAAAAACAAAAACCGATGTATAAAACTTCAATGTCTTTGTTATTCAAATTCGTTAGATTCCCATTCCCTGCTATCATAGTCTCGGAGCCTTTGTCTGTAAACCAAAGGCCCTAAAAAATTTTTAAAAGGGGAATAACTCGTTAACGGAAAGGGAATTCTAACTTTTATGAATTGATGAAGATAGTGTTTTGTAAAGTCCATTAGCCCTGAAAATTTGATCAAAAACCGTTCAGAAATGAGCACGATATGAAGCCTCAAAGTTCGCGTCTAGGAAGAAAAAGAAAAAAAGAAAAATAAGAATAATCTTAACCCGCACAATAATAGAAAGGTCTTCCGTTGGAAACGGAAGACCTTAAATATTGTCAAATTTTCGGGACAACCCGTCCCTTCTTCAGGACAACAAAATAAAAACTACATAAGAAAGAAGAAAAACATCTACAAAACTAGCACTAAACTAAACTAAATAATATATAAAAACTAGATAATGTTTAAACACTGGATCAAAACGTGGCAGCTACATCTTTATATTTAAGAATTCGAGCCCGAGAAAGAAAAATCCCGTCCGACGCAGCGGACGCTCTGTGAATAAGTGCTGAAAGATAACGCGAACGAATTAACTTGCTAATTGGGGGTTGCTGTTAATTAATTTGTACTAGTAAGATAATTCGTAGTGAAAGTTAGTAGGGAAGATTGGCCCTGTAAAAGACCACATAAATAATCATGAATGTAAAAACTAATGGAAGTGAAATAAAGAAAAAGAACAAAACCGATTAAGGAAATAGCTTATATTTTGAATAAATAACATGATTAATAGTTTGTACATGGACCGAAAAAGATGAAGATGGTGATATTGCTACGAAAACAAATCAGTACTTAGTTGATGTTCATTTTGGTGAAGTCACTTAATTTGTTAATGCCGTCAGGGCGGAATGACTTCAGTCTATGCATCCAAATTTTTTCTTTATTTTTGCATCTGGACAGATGCGGAGAGAAAAAATAAAGATTTTGATCCGGTGTTTAAACATTATCTATTTTTTATATATTATTTAGTTTAGTTTAGTGCTAGTTTTGTAGATGTTTTTCTTCTTTCTTATGTAGTTTTTATTTTGTTGTCCTGAAGAAGGGACGGGTTGTCCCGAAAATTTGACAATATTTTACTTTATTGTTCGTGTCGTTGGTTATTTTTAGTGCTTTTTTATATCTCATCTTATAACCGTGTATCTTTTGATCCGACACTTTAGATAACGAGTGTTGTTTGTTTGCTAGTGCTTCTTATATATATATATATATATATATATATATATATATATATATATATAAAGTGATGTGAATGCATATTTAATTCCGTTATCAGACTTTTAAATAGAAATAGCTCCGCGGGGCTATCTTTTCATTATTTTCAATATTTCAGCCAAACATAGCAAAACACACCCTTTGATAATATGGGCACTAAGAATGTGCAAATGGAAGGGTAGGTTGCTTTATTTTTTTTTAAGAATTTTTTGGATGAAAATATTTTTCCAGCGCAAAAAACTAGTATTATCAAACCAGATTAATGAATGCGATTTAATCACAAATTAATCAATGTTTTCTTCTTATGTCCGTAAAATATAACTATGGGAATTGATATAGTTTTAAAGAAATGGTTTTATATAAATTTTGTTCATTAAAAATCATTCTACAAGACTGAAAATATTAACGACTTTGTCGTAAGCTCTTTTGTAACATGCAGTCCTAGAATGACCGCTAAAATGAGTTAATTCTTTAACACACATAATGTTAAGGAGGATGGACGGTCAATAAACCTTTAAATTGTCGATTCAAAATTCAAGTTTAAGAGAAATGCATTCTAAAAATGGATGCGATGTTTTGTATTGCATTTAATTGACATACAGTAAAAATGGATGTCTTGTTTTGGAATATTGAGGGTATTCTACTGCCAATAGAATGTTCGGAGTATTCTCATTCACTTTTAAAAGCATTAAATTGCTGTTAGGTCAGAACATTGTTAACGGTTTATTTACTTTTACGTTCACTTCTTTTTTTTTAGCAAATGAATATCGTTTCGGCACCTGGAGCACAGGGAAGGAAAACAGTACCTTATATACAATTTTGTTTTCAACGTCTGTGAAGTTTCTTGAGCTGATATCAGTTAGCACCGGCAACTATAGTACCAGTTATAATATCGATGTAAATGCGCAAAACGCTAAAAAAAATTATCAGAGGGTTTGTCAGGGAGCAATTGATGACATCAACAGCACCTCCGTTGCTGTCTATTTCCGCTGTTTACCGGAATTAGATTCGAGAGATTCCTGGTACCAGAGAATGGCGATTTATGCTGAATTTGAAGAAAAAAATGAAGTTCATTTTAAATTTTTGGAAAGTGAGCCAAATCCATACGTTAACGTGACGTACGAGCGAAATTCAACTGCGACAGGAACAGTGGTATTTTCTAACCGAGCTTTAGAAAAATTTAAAACTTTTCTGTTTTTGGACAACCACTTGACCTTGAACTTGAACGACGTGGTGAGATTCATAACGTATAGATTTACACAGGATATCAGTCCAGAAAAAACAAACGACGAATTTGGGTTCTTAGAAAGCATTCCATTTCAAGAACCTCTAGAAGGTGAAAAAGTAACAATATATTGTGACGCTCTAGGAAGAAACCCCCCTCCCGTTAGAGTTGAGAGAGATGGGATGCCAATATCAGATACAAGTGATGTTTACATTGCCAGCAGTAGGTCCACACTTTGGTCAATATCCTATGTAACATACCTTCACGCATCAAAAGAAATTGAGGGAAACTACACGTGCGTCACAGATGACAAGAGCAGAGAAGTGTTTCCATTATATAGTATTGAATTAAAACCAAAAGTCAGATGGGATCTCAATAATCTCATGTATGCCGGCAATGTCACAGACGAGGTATGCTGTCTATTTACAGTATCTATTAGATTTTAATTGAACTTAACGTTATTCAGCAATTTGTTTTTTGTTTGAAAATGATTTGTTACCAGGGCCCTTGTGGCTTTTCTTACTCAGTAATTGTAAGCATCGAGTATCAAGGTTTCCTTTGGATGATTCATTAATGCATATTTAGATAACAATGTATACAATACCCATGTATCTTTATAATAACAAACGAATCAGTTTGCCATAATACGTTAAGGAAGTTAATATTTTTAGGATCAATCAACACCCACACAAAACAGCCCTTTCAATTACAATTCCCAAACAGTCGGAAAGTAATAATATATATTTCTTTTTTATTTAGGGCAAATATCTAGTGCTAGAAGGATCTGAGGGTCTGGATGTATCATGCTCCACTTTTGACAACGATACCGTTGTTGTTTTTGACAAAGTTCAACGCACGAATTTGACAAAATGGACTGAACGGTTGGAGGTCTGGATCCCAGGGCCATCACAAGAGTTCGAACCTTACAGTATGTGGCACATCAGTTGTACGGCGACAGATAAAAATGGGGAAAATACTTTTGAATTGTATTTGTGAACCTTAATTTTGAAAATCCAGAAACATTTTAATAAAGTAAATCTGCATTATAATCATTTTCATACTGTCATTTTTTAAAATATTTCTAACACTATCAACACAAGTGAGGATTCTGGACGTGGCTCCAAATAACATTACAGAGGTATATCATCGATTACATCTTGGTGTTTTGCGTTTGTTAGCTTCTTTGAGCTGGATGATTTATTGAAATGTAGGTAAAATAGATCAAACCAGCCAAAGTCAAAGCTACCACTTTACCTTCAACGTAATAGGAAAAAAGATATTCAGTGCCTAAACATGATAGCTTCATGGTAACGTGTGGTCACTGATACTTGTTTCTGACAATTTGTTTGGGACAGAATGTTCAATAATATAATAAAAAGTTAAGAAAAACCAATCCGCTTTCACATTATGATCTATCACAGAGTAAGCCTCAGTTTCAAATCTACGAATGTAAGCGGGAATCTATCAGTACTGAAATTTAAAACGCGATCATAATGTTCAGCATTAATTAAATAATAGTCATTCATAAATTATCTCTATTTGGTACATGACGCAAACATCTGAAAAAAGCGGCTTAAACTTTAGTTTTCTCCAAGATAACAATGACGATATTGTTTCGAAATCTTAATTTTACAGTATATTTTTTTTGCAATCTAGTCTATCTTTAGCGTTCAACAATTCGAAGGGAAGAATAAGAGTGTGTTCTCGATGAGAAACACAATTTTTATCCTAATAAACGCCCAGACAACTACATCCTTTTTAATTCTCTTAGTAAGTTATTGAGTAAAGTATAAAACAACTTATAACTCATTATATTTACATTCCACATATTTTTGCTTATAAAGTGTGTTGAAAGCTACGGCAGTTATAACATTATATTTACATTCCACATATGTTTTGCTGGCTAATGTGTGTTGAAAGCTACGGCAGTTATAACACTGTAATGCACATAGGTTACTCAAAGGTTAAAATGACGAGTTTTATTATGACGTCACAAACGTTAAACGCTGTTAACTGCAACGTCACAAGAAAAAATCAAAGTTCCCGCTTGCGGCTGTTACTGTGGCTCTTCCATTAATCTCAACTTACCCTAAGAATAAGATAGGAATTTTAAGGTATAAATCACATCAAGTTAAAATAATGTAAATATAAGCATTAAATCATGATTTTTTGAAGAATACAGTCTCATAACTGCGGCGATGTTTGCATACACATTTTCATAACGCGCTAACGCACGTTACTCAATTTGTATGCCCACACCGCTGCAGTTATGAGACTGTATACTTAAAAAAATCATGATTCAATGCTATAATACTTACATTCTACTGTGTTTATCCAATAAATTCTATGATCTTCAAATGCCTCTAAATGCAACCAGTAGTCAAAGGTTAAGGTGACGGGGTTTTATTTACGTCACAAACGTTGAACGCTGTAAACTGCAACGTCACAAGCGAAAATCAAAGTTCACGCTTGTGGCTGTTACTGTGGCTCTTTCATTAATATAAACTTACCCTTAGGATCAGTTAGGAATTTTAAGGTATTAATCACATCTGCAAACAAGGCAAGCAGTTAAAAAATCTAAATATAAGCATTAAATCATGATTTTTTGAAGTATACACTCTCATAACTGCAGCGGTGTGTGCATACAAATTTTCATAACGCGCTAACGCGCGTTACTCAATTTGTATGCACACGTCGCTGCAGTTATGAGACTTACTTTAAAAAATCATGATTCAATGCTATAGTAATGCACACATGGTACTCAAAGGTTAAAATGACGAGTTTTATTATGACGTCACAAACGTTGAACGCTGTTAACTGCAACGTCACAAGCGAAAAAGTTCACGCTTGCAGTTGTTACTATGGCTCTTCCATTAATATCAACTTACCCTTAGGATGAGATAGGAATTTTAGGTATAAATCACATTTTCAGACAAGGCATGAAGTTAAAATAATGTAAATATAAGCATTAAATCATGATTTTTTGAAGTATACAGTCTCAAAACTGCAGCGATGCTTGCACAGAAGTTTTCATAACGCGCTAATGCGCGTTACTCAATTTGTATGCACACGTCGCTGCAGTTATGAGACTGTATACTTTAAAAAATCATGATTCAATGCTATAATAACTCATTAGTGTCTTATATACATGTATGAAAAAGTAATAAATGTGCTAAACGTTAACCGAAATAATCGAGCATTTTTTAGTACGAATTTAGGTGGTAATATTATTTTACAGGACAAAGTTGACTTACTTATTTCTCTGATTGGTAATAGCGACAAGCGAAGCGGGCTCTAAGAACCAGTGTGCGCGGGAGAAAAGAACGAGCTAAACCTATAGATTCATTAAACAAAAGTTTTTGTCAACGTCCCATAATGCTCTCTAATGTTTTTACCCGTGGTGCTATGCAAAAAAAATGGCCGACATTTAACTCATAGTTAACAGTAGTCTCGTTCAACCAGACGCTCGGCTGTCTCCGTAAATCTCCGACAACAGAGAGTCTGGTAAAGCGTCACGTTAATGTTTGTAACGTCAAAACGAGGCTTACCAAAATCCTGGTATTGAATTTGATTGGTTGAAAGAAACACACCTCCTATAACATGTAAACAATGACAGAAGCAAACGATTTTGCCGTTTAAACTAAAAGATCTACGACTGGAAAGTTTAAAAACGGTTATAAATGGAAAGGATTTATTTGCAGTGTTACCTTACGGGATAGGGTAAAACCAATAATTAATCTATTTTATAGCTGTCAAGGTTGTAAACAAACATTCACCGCTTCGTCGAACTTAAGTTCAGCCATGTTTAATGAGTCTATGGAAAGCGAGACTATAGTATAAGACTAAATTGACGTAAGTTCCATAATTTTCACGGCAAGAAAATAAAGTACTGTATATCACACAAATCTCTTAACCGGCACACATTGACAACGATTCAAAATGAAACTAAATCAGCGCCCCCTATCGGTAGCGGTTATCAACGTGACGCTTTACCAGACTCTCTGCTCGTCGGAGATTTACGGAGACAGCCGAGCGTCTGGTTGAACGAGACTAAGTTAACAGTGTCTTGAGGTTTGAAGACACGTTCTGAGTACTGCACAAGCTTTGGCGAGACCCGATAGATTTGTTTCATGCTTCCATACCTTCGTATTGAGTCGAGAAACGTAAACAAAGACATACAAAAAAGCATATTGACGCAAGCGTCAAATGGGCCGCAAAAAATATAATTGTTGTATGAATCATCATTGGTTGTTTATATAAAAAAGACAATAAAGAAGAAAATAATGAATTGGTTGTACCACAATCGCAACTTCTCGGGTCTTTCCGGCAAGCTCGGAAAACACCTCGATTGTATTACCTAGGCGTCTCCATTTTGTATAAAATTCTAACATCCGGTGTTGTTAATACATTCGAGGTGTTTTTCCGAGCCTGCCGGAAAGGCCCGAGAAGTTGCGATTGGGTTGTACCAATCTTTATGGTAAATTTTAATATATTTTCAGCGACACGTATTGAAGTATAACATTTTACTATTATTATTAAAAATCGAGTTCGTTACTGTAAGCATTTCTAACGTTAACTGTATGACCATTGCAATAGTATGAAGTAATGGAGAACCCATTGATTTGTACATTATGCTAATACAAAATTCAACGCAACATTATTCTCTTGGAGATTATGTATTTCAAACCATTTTTTTTATTGCATTGTATTGAATTAAATCTTAATGCATAAGTTAATATGATTTCAAGGGACCACATAATAAAATAGAAATGGATTATTTTAAAGGTACATGTAAGATCATATGCTCATCCGGTAGAAAAGGTAAAAAAAATTAAGCCGGATAATTTTTTTCCTAAATGGAATTATTTAATCTTATCTACACTTCAGTTTATGAAGATACATGTAATCATGGTTATTGAATTGCATGCGGTCCTCATAAGTATTAAAAATGAATCAGGTCAGCTCAAATTTTCATGGCTTTCATATTTTTGCGTAAATATTTGATAAGGATGTCATTTCATGATATTTTTCTACCACATTTTACCTGGAAATATAAAAAATACACACAAAATATCATTTTATTTGACGCAGAACATTGAAATTCAAATACATCATTTAAATAAAATTTCATGTCATTCAGGTCTTAAGTATTTCAGGTCTTTAGTATGTCCCGTGTACCGATCCCGAAACAATGAAAAATTCCGAAATTTTCCGAATAGATTATCGTCTCGGTAAAATCGCGCCCAACGCGACATACTATGACATACTTAACATTTACGAGTAAAAAAAAATGCTATTTTTTAAAGGCATAAAACATATTTCTACATGCAAATTTACTTCTAATTTATAAATATAAGCATTATAATAATTCTATAAAAAACAACTATCCCGCAGAAACGTAGTTACAATATCTAAATGTATATCAAATAACGGACCGCCTTCTGGCGGCCCGTAAAAAGGTTATGAATGACGTCACAGTGCTCTCGCGCAAATTTCCAGCGATAAACTAGAGGTGGATCAAACATCTGTAATGCGTTTACTAGCTATTTCGATACCTGCCCCATATGAAGTTTTTAATTTTTTGTTTTTGTTTTGATAGAGAGATTAAATATAAACTAGCAAGAACTATATTTTACTATCATTTCGCTCCAATTTTAAGCTAAATTTGCATGCATGTTCAGTAAGTATGAGGAGGGAAAATTTAAAAAAAAACACGTCATTTTGAACTGAAAACCAGAATAAATAGAAAAAGTAAACAGTTAAAAAAATCTATACAGATATTGCATATTGTCAAACCATTAAATTAGAAAATAGGAAATTACACACCTACACACCTACAAATAAGGACCGGGGCACGGATACAACGCCACGGTATGTAATCAGAATGCAAAAAATAAATAAAATGAACCAGAAAAAAAATAATATTCAGATTATAACAAGGTACAACAAAATATTGATACTGTATTTATCGTTAACAATTTTGACCAAATTAAACACAAAATAAATTTTACAGACTTAAATTCTCTCCAATAATAAAGAACGGTTTTAGGTGGAAGCAAGTATATGTATTTTGTAAGAAGTTTAAAACTTACAAGTCTTAGAATTCTCTCCTATCCTAGAGTGTCTTGTACGTATATAGATTTGTCATTATTGTTAACTTTCAATTCGTTTATCGTAATGATGAATAATGGGAAAGCAAGTAAAATGTGCACATGTTGCAAACATTTTACACAAACAACAGATGTTGCAATTCATTGTGAATTTGTTTCTGATGCATTTCTCTTACTGGCTACACACATTAGGGTCTTCCGTTTCCCACGAAATACCCTCTTGTTAATCTATTATTATGGTCTTCTTTTTATTCTTCAGTTACTTTTTATAATTATTTGGTTCTCCCATGTTCAAAAACATTTCTAAAAAATAAGTTTCTGATCGATTTGATTTTTCTTTACACAGAAATCTGTATAAATACCAGACGTTCCATTTTAAAATTATCACGGTCTAAACATACAGTGTGTTTGAATATTTTAACGCTGCAGCATTGGTTCAGAAAAAAAAAATATCAAGTGCTTGATTAAAATGATCTTGACAGAACTAATTCGTAAAGCTGGAAAAAGTACCTGTACCATCTGGAACTCTTTGTTTATCAGAACATGAATATTTCAACTTATATCTTAAATTGACTCGATATTATTCAGATGAGCTAAGTTGTACCAAGAACAATTTGGTTTTTTCTGTTTGTTTTGAGTATTTGTTATGTATTGATTTTATCATTTCACTGATACTATAATCTGGTACGATGGACTCATGACACTGCATGTAATGTACGGACAGTACACAGTTCCTTATCTCGGTGTTGATAACACGACCCATAATGTCTAAGACTGTGGTCATCTCCATTGTTTTGGTGAGTCCGCTATAAGAAACATTGAATTTGTAAGGTATAATATAACGAGTATCGCTTTTTTGAAAGTTACAAACAGGAAACTTCCTTTAATAAAGTATTCAGCATGTATGCGGTGATCCAGAAAAGTACCTAGTCGTACAAGGTATTATTTACCCCCGCTTGGAGAAATAGATAAGAACTATGTTCAAATATTGCTAAAATATTTATTTTGGCTTGCATACATTTTTTATACTATATAAATTTTACGATGCATATCAATAATATGGTTTTATTCTGTTATCACAAGATGTAAAGGTTTCCGAATTAAGGGGAGATAGACACGATTTGAGCTTGAAATTTTCAATCCCTTTTTATTTTCAATTCCAAATGTTTAGAATGGACAATATGGATGTTTATAATACTTTTTTAAAATTTGAAAGTTATCATTTGAGATACAAGCAAGTTACAGAGGTTAGAATTCTTGAGTCCTATTATTGTCTACATGTATGTGTTGTATTGTTTTAAGTTTCAATCTAAGGCTGCTTTTTGCTGTTGATAAAATTATTTGTAAACATATTGAATTAGTTTATCTTGTATGATACAAGTTATTTTGTCAACGAAAAGGTAATTTCTTTAGTTTACATAATTTGTAAACAAATATAAGACACGAGCGTTGTTGATATATCAACGACTGCTTCTCTCCGTGTCTCGCTTGTATCTTGACTTCTTACAATCGTTTTGGTGAATCATTACAGAAGAAACCATTATATACAGCAACAAAAAAAGATACAAAAATAAAAAAAATTATGTTTTGGGAATTGATTTTAATCCACTTACCTCTGCAGTATATTTAGCAAACCGGAAGTGAAGCAGTGTTTTGACCTTAGCGCAATCAAAACCGTCGACAACACTTAGTACTTGAAAAAAAAATCGATAAATTCGACGTTATTTATTCTTTTTTTCAAGGAAACTTTTTAATAAATACCTAAAAATAGTCATATTGATAGTCAGATTTTAAATGATACGAACAATTGAGATATTTCTTTTAATCGTATGTATTACTACGCTAGAGTTCAATATAGTCCCGCTCAACCAGACGCTCGGCTCTCTCCGTAAATCTCGAACAAGCAGAAAGCATCTCTTGCTTGTCGGAGATTAAGGGGGATGTGCGGCCATCTTGTACATTTAAGTATAAGAATGTAAACATTTCTTGAACTGGCTAGTTTCTGTTGGAAACAGACCAAAACTGTTGCCAACATATAAAAAAGCAATAGATATGAGGTTTTCTGCACATGAGAACAGAACAATACATTTTTAATCAATTAGAACTAAAAAAATATAATAGAAGGGCGACATTGTCCACTGTTCAGCAATTTGTTAAGGAAAAAGTCCAAACTTGCTTATTTAGGTTGCAACTTTGTCGAGGATTAAAGCAGGGTACCATATTCTTAAACTTGGTTTTAGAAGCTATCAATTCTCGCGAGATATTTTGTCTGTGTCAATAGAAGTACAATGAGGTAATATTTTCATTGAAAACTACATGCTGTCATTAGACAGTAATACCCGCACCATATAACTCTGTACATGTTTTGTACCAGTTTAATTAAAAATGAAGGCCACATGCAAGTTCAGGTAATACATTTAAAAATTATAATTTTCATAACTGAAGGATGAGATCCCTTCCCATATGATAATACACATAAGCAATGTGCAATTTAGGGTTGAACTGTTTGCACGTAAATTTTAAGTTAATCAATAATCTTAACATGTCATGCCATAGACAGTATAATGGTCTATATAATTATTACAAACAAAATTAAATTATGCCCCCTCTCCGCTGCGGTTGCCGGTGTAATGAAGAATAATGACCCCCATAGAATAATGACCGGGGCCATTTTTCAACGTAGAATAATGACCCCCCCCCCTAACTGAAGACTTATTGGATTTTTCTGAAGAAAAAAGACCCAGGGGTTATTTTTCTTCATGTTAAACATGAAGAAAAATGACCCCCATAGAAAAATGACCCCCTGTAAACATGAAAAGAAATAGGTTTTCCCGTAAATAAATCGCTGTATATAGTTTTTCATATCCGTAGCAAGCACACACAAAATGTTCACTCTTACATTGCCACAAATTGATTGTTTACAGTTACGTCACTTTTCTCGTCGACATACAACGGGAAATGACGCAAATAAAGAAAGATTCATACACAATGAGGATATTGTGTGATAATTTACGAACAATAATCATGAAATAATAATTGTTGTAATAATATAAGCAATATTCATTGGTGAATGAATTGTCAATCTTAGAATGATACATGCATATATCTTTATGGAAAAAGACTAAGGGGGCAGGTAATGTAGGAATATGAATACTTCTTATTTACATTTCTTGAGGAAAGTGATTTTTTAAAAATCATTTTGCGTAACGTAGTCTTGTTTTCTTCTACGTTATACATGAACATCAATATTCTAAACATTTGTTGTAATGTTGTATTTGTGATCATAAATAGACGTTATTCTTTTATAGCAAATGTGTGAAGAGTACCTGACTATAATAAATCTTAATAGATAATAAACACTGATCGAGTATAATAAGAAAAGATTGTTTCTAAAAACGTTGATAAGAGGTTAGGGTCCATATGCATGTTAGGGGTTTATATCCCCCTTGGTTTTGATCTCACTATCTTTATTGTGTCCAAAGTAATAGTGGAAATCCTCAATGCAATTCATCAACAATATGAAGAATATAGAAGATGCGACGGCGAAGCGCGAAGATGCGAAGACGAAAGTGCTAAGTTGCGAAGACGACGAAGTAATACTACTATCGCGTCTTCGCCTTTGCAACTTCGCACTCTCGCCTTCAAATCTTCGCGCTTTCGCCTTTTTAGCTCACAGAGACGAAGTCAAGGGGAGCTAATGCTATATCCCCGGCGTCGGCGTCCGGAGCTGGTTAAAGTTTTTGTTGCAGCTCCTGTATTTAAGCTATTACTTGTCCTATCTTCACCAAACTTGCTAAATTCACCTAACCTGAATGGATGGTGTGATACTGATGCGCCTGACATGCATGGAATATGAATCAGAGCCATAGGTTGGGGATGCTGGAAGAGGTAAAGGTTTTAATTGCTGGTGTCCTCTGATGATGATATCGTATACGTAGTTATTACTGGTCCTAACTTCACCAAATTTGCATGGATGGTGCGTCTTATGATACTGATGCACATGACAGGCTTGAATGCTGAATCTGAACCATAGGTTTAGTTTTTTGGAACAGGTCACATGTTTTATAGATGGTAGCTTGCAGAGTTGATTTAACTATATTATAAATGAAACGCAGAGGTTGCTTCAGATGCAGAGCCTGATCTCCATTATCAAGGATGCTATAGAAATCTCCTACCTCACTCAAACCTGCTTGATAGATAGATGTGGTTGTTGTTAAATGATATAAAATGATTCCTATGATATAGTATTGTATGATATGAAACACTATTGTTTAATAGGAGAAAATATAATAACATATGTTATATTGTAAAACGTTATATGATACAATATAATATTGTATCTTTTTTATATTTTATGATATGATATTGTATCATGATATTGCTATGTGTAGTATTGTATATTATGACAATATTGTATAATATAATATTGTATTATTAATTGATTATTTAATCACATGATACAATTACATAATATTGCATCCTATGATATAATATTGTATATTCTATGATATTGTATCAGACAGTTTTGTACAATATGATATTGGTTTCTGTAATATAGAATTATATCAAATGAAATTGTATATATGATATTGTAATATTAAAAAATATCGTATCATACGATATTGTATAATATGATATTGGTTTATATGATATGTTATCAGACCACATGAAATTGTATTTTATGATGTTGTTATATATATTATTGTATCATATGATACAATATGTATAATATAATTGTATTATATAATATTTTATTTTATCCCATGATATTGTATCTTTTGATATGATACAATATTGTATCAAATTATATAGTATCATATAATACAATATCATATTATTTATCAAATATGATACAGTATCATACAATACAATATCATACTATATTATACAATATTATTACTTATTAGGTTAGTTACTGACTCGCTACGGAAATATATTGGGTTGATCAATCTCATAGATGGCGAGGCGAAGAATCCATGAATATCCAAGATTATAAAGGATGGTTTTTATTTAATATGATAAATGTGGTCTCATTAAGGTGATGCCTCATAAAGGTGATGCCTCGTCTTGGTGAGCTTTGTAATCTGTGATTACCTATGTTTATAATTGCGGAGCTCTCTATCGTTTAAGGGTTCCGAGGCATATTTTGGAAATTTTATTTTTATAAAATTAATAAAATTAAATTATCCAGGGAGATAGGGTCGGCACCCCCTTCCCCTTTTACTGCGTGAAATTATTAATATTATATATTCCGGGGGGACGGACCCCCTCTCCCCCTCTAGATCCATGCATGATCAAGGAGTGTTGAAATAAGAATAATGAAATAAGAATGTTACAGTGTTTGGTCCACGGTAAACAGACAGCTGGTAAGTGACAGGAGTCTTGATGTGCATATGTATACATTATGGTGGACATTAAATTTTATGTGGACTATATAATGATTAGGCATAGCCAGCACTGATAAACATACATGTCACATGTACACATTAAAATGTTTATAAACATTCATATTGAGCGCGATGGCCAAGCGCATGCGTACCAATAATAGCCTGGATTAATCGGAAAACCTTGGCAAGTACGGTGCCTGCATTAAATTCTATGTAATCGACCGAGACTTGCTGAATGCAATCTAAAAAGGCAAAGGCGAAAGTGCGAAGATGCGAAGGCCAAACTGCGAAGTTGGGAAGGAGCGATAGTAGCTAGTATTGCTCCTTCGATTTCGCACTTTAGGCATCACATCTTCGCGCTTCGTCGTCGCATCTTCGCACTTTTGCTCCTTCGCCTTCACACAATCGCCGTTGCAACTTTGCATCTTCACCCTTAGGTCGAAGTGGGCGTATCGATATATGTAAATGTAATTGTTAAAGGGGCATGGTCATGATTTTGGTCAAATTCTATTTTTCTGTTTTCATTATTTACAATGCTTACGGAAAGCATTTCTACTGATCAAATGGAATTTGAGGGTCAGTTGTAAAGTTATAAGCAAGATACAGGGCTCACAATTCTTTGTCATGTAAACAAGGCTCGTGCTCTGTTGTCGTTTACATAGGTCCAATATACCAGTAAAAAAAAGCTGATTTGTCTATTTTCTCATTCATTTTAAGCATAAACAGTTCCTTACTTTAACACATTCATTAGGTCTAAAATTGGAATTTTCACTTCAACATTCAATATATAACAAAAGCTTCGTTTACATAGCAAAGAATGGCAAGCTCTGTAACTTGCTTATAACTCAACGAATGACACTAAAATTTTGGTTGCCTATTGAAAATGCCTTACTGAAGCATTGTGAACATTAAAATCGGAAAAATAATTTTTGACTAAAATCGTGACCATGCCCCTTTAAGATGACAACCATACCCCAATGCAATACATCAATGTCTTGTTATAATGGAAGAATTTTTATTTTCTAAGATATACCCCTTTTTTCACTTTAGGTATATTTAAATATGAATTATAATTTCTGTCACTTTCTGTTAACTGCAGCAGTAAAAAATACAATAGTGTAAAGAATGTTTAACAAATAATAAAAAAATATACTGAAAAAACTTTAATCTACAAGGGGGTCATTATTCTACAGGGGTCACTTTTCTTCATGTGAAGTGTGCTCATTTTTATGAAAATGCCACTTATTCTTCAGGCAAAGGGGTCAATTTTCTACGTCGAATAATGACCGGGGTTCATTTTTCTGCGTAGAATAATGACGGGGGGGGGGGGCATTATTCTACGTCGAAAAATGACCCCCTGTCATTATTCTACGGGAGTCATTATTCTTCATTACACCGGCTTTCGATTTGCTCCTGTGTGCCTGCATGTTCATAATCGTGTGCACGGATTTAGAGAAGGGGTGGGCGTGAGGGGTCCAGACCCCCTCCCCCCCCCCAGGAAAATTTATTTAATAATTATACCAATAGTAAAATTACCAAAAATACACCTCGGACAATATGCCATTACAGACATGTAATTGCTGTAACCCATTGCGCTTCAATGTTAGGTAACATTATTTTCGGGGGAAATATTATATTTATACTTTATTGTTTATTTCAATAAGAAGTATACATTACAATATGCAGGTGTCCTACTCCACCTTAAAGCTGTTATTTACCTTATAAAATATTGCAAGGGGTTTTGAAGAATAGACCATAAAAACCATTGAGATTCCCACCTTAATCCAAAGATATTATTCCTCCTTTGGTCATGGCGCAACTGGTCATGGTATGTAAGTCATGACCATAAGGGGTCATCCTGACAGCCCCAATTATATCCCAAATGATGACGCAGCTACTCCAAAAGTTGTAAGAGGAGTTCTGGGAACCATACTTTTCCCCCCAATCATATTCTAGAAGATCATTTGGCTACTGCCGAAAAAAATGACATTTTTGAAACTAATTCTTTTTTTGTAAAAAAAAAAAAGAAGTAGTAATTTTTCAGCCATTGAATGACCCCCAGGACAAAATTGAAATTTCCGAAACCTTATTGCGCATTTATAGGATACCATAAAACATATTCCAAGAGATGATTTGTCTACTGTTGAAAATGTAGGAGGAGTTCGAGGAAGAAAGTTTTTTTTACCAATTATTTGACCCCCAAGACTACCAGAAAATTTTTGAAAACCTTTTTACAAAACAACATGACACCCCAAATCAAACTCCAAGAGTTAACTTTGCTGGTTTATAAGATGTAAGAGCAGTTTGAGAATGTAAAACGTGACAGACGGACGGACGGACGGAACAGGGTAACAGGGTAACAACAATATACCCGAACTTTCTTTAGAAAGTGCGGGTATACATATATGTATATTTCATAGGCGTCGGAACCGGGGGGGGGGGGACTCATTTTTTTTGCTAAGTTTGACCTAACCATTAGGCACATAGCAGAATAGAGGGTTCAGCCTTCCCATTTTTTTTTTCGCAGAAAACATTATTGTTCCGTAATGTACGTTTGAAAGATTAAGAAGTTGGAGTCAAAGGTATACTAGCCCCCCCCCCTCCCCCTCACGGATTAGGATTTTCATGATTTTGGGAATTATGTTTTTTACTCTTAATATTTCTGAGGATCAGTTTAGCCCCCCCCCCCCACCCACTTTCAATTTGCTTCCGACGCCAGTGTATTTTGTATAACTTAATACTATCTTTTAATTTTATTCTGCTCTTGAATTTTTATGAAAGAACTGTATATATATATTTAAAAATAAAAGAATAAGTTTATCAAATTTAAGATATTGTAAAAGCCTTAAGTCAGAGTTCTGGGGATGTATAAAGTAATATTTCCTTGCTTGTTCATATTATATTTAATAGTTATACCCGCACTTTCTAAAGAAAGTTCGGGTATATTGTTGTTACCCTGTTCCGTCCGTCCGTCCGTCCGTCTGTCCGCTTTACTTTCTCCAACTGCTCTTACATCTTATAAACCAGCAAACTGAACTCTTGGAGTTTGATTTGGGGTATCATGTTGTTTTGTAAGAAGGTTTCAAAAATTCTCTGTTAGTCCTGGGGGTCAAATAATTGGTAAAAAATGACGTTTTTTCACAAAAAATCTTCTTCCTCGAACTCCTCCTACATTTTCAACAGCAGACAAATCATCTTTTGGAATATGTTTTAGGGTATCCTATAGATGCGCAATAAGGTTTCGGAATTTTCAATTTTGTCCTGGGGGTCATTAAATGGCTGAAAAATGACGTGTTTTTTTTTTTTTTTTTACAAAAAAACTGATTTCAAAAACGTCATTTTTTTTTGGCAGTAGCCAAATGATCTTCTAGAATATGATTGGGGATGTCATATTGAGGCGTGATCAGGTTCCAGAATTATTTTTTTTATTAAGGGGATCAGTGGGCAACAAAAAATGACGTTTTTTTTGCAAAAAAAGTATGGTTCCCAGAACTCCTCTTACAACTTTTGGAGTAGCTACGTCATCTCTTGGGATATAATTGGGGCTGTCCTATAGATGTGCAATAAGGTTTTGAAAATTTTAATTTCATCCTGGGAGTCAAATAGTAGCAGAAAATTGACGTTTATCACTAAAAAAAACCATAGATCCAAGAGCTCCTCTTATGATTTAATGGATAGACACATCATATCTTGGGATATGATAGGGACTGTTCTATAGATGTGCAGTAAGGTTTTAAAAATTTAAATTTGATCCAGGGAGTCAAAAAGTAGCAAAAAAATTGACGTTTATCACTTTAAAAAAACATAGATCCTAGAACTCCTTTTATGATTTAATGGATAGATGTGCATTACGGTTTTGAAAAATTAAATTTAACCCTGAGGCCCATTACCTACATACCTTTTGATGCCCTTTAAGGATCAAGAATATATATGGTTAAGGGGTGGGGATCTCAACCGTTTTGGAGATATTCGTGCACTTCCTGTTCGAGGGGGGGGGGGTCATGACCACCCCCGGGGCCAATGACCTACATGCCGTTTGATGCCCCTTGACACAAGGAACAAGAATACATATGGTTTAAGGGTGGGGATCTCAACTGTTTTGAAGATATTAAGGGACTTGCTGTTTGAGGGGGTCAGAACCACCCACAGGGCCCATGACCTACATAACATGTGATGCCCCTTGACATCAGAAACATGAATATATATGGTTTAGGGGTCATGATTATAACAGTTTCTGAGATATATGGTAATTACAAATTCCTGGGGGGTGGGGATGACCCCAGGGGTCAGATCTAATTAACCCTATATATTGCCAGTAACAGTCAATATATGATTATAAAAACCCTATATTAATATCTTTGTCCGTTTTCAAGTTACCATTTACAATAGAGTCTACGATTCTTCCTACAAGGTTCAATGTTAGACCCCCCCCCCCCCCCCCCGAAAAGTGGTTGTCTAACATAAAATGAGAAAAATCAAACCAGGGTGCACAACTAGATATGCAGGCCTATCATATCCTAGAGTTTTGTAAAATTCTGTTCAGCCATCTCTGATAAACAAGTTCAGAGCGGGAAAGAAGAAAAAGAAGAAGACGAAGAATAATATATATATATATGTATTAAGAACCGTACAAAAACAATGTCTCCAAATTTCATTTGGGAGACTTAATAATAAAGATTAAATAGAGATAGGATCACCAAACATCAATAATTTAATGATAATTGACAATTTCTGATTCTAAGGGGGTCATGATGACCCCTTAGGATCATGACTTACATGCCATAATGATCTGATGCGCCATGACCTAAGGAGGAATAATATCTTTGGATTAAGGTGGGGATGTCAATTATGGTTTTTATGATATTTGATAATTTCAGGAAGAGCACTTATGATCATGACCTACATACCATCTGAAATGCCTTGAACAAAGAAACAATAATATAATATGTACATGATATATGATTCAATTTAAGAACCCAGATATAGATCAATCATCTCTGTTTTGTAATACTTCCTATGTATATATACATGTACATGTATTAGTTTGTGTTTTGTTCTATACTATTCATGATCATGACTGTAGTATAGCTTAGTCTTATTTTAAAATACATTAAAAAATTGTCAAATATATGACTTGGAACCCCCACCCACAAACAAACTCAAATATAAACTGTTCTCCCCCCCCCCCCCCTTAATTGTCGAATGATCTATTAACAAAAATCAAAACATAATTTGGGTGTCTAAAAACTTTTATAAACTGGTAAAAAATGTTATTCTTAAAAATAATTACATTACACCTTGCATATTTGACAAAAGATCTATTGAGATATGCTCAGAGGTCATATTTCTTCCTTGGGATCAATATCTAGTATTCACTGACAAGTTAAAATTAATAACAATAAATGATTCAAATTATAAATGTCTATGCTCCACATTCACCCCCCCCCCAATCTAACCGGGTTCTAAAGATTCAGTCTTCTTAATACATTCTTACATGTGTACAGTAGCAAATTTTAAATCATTTCTTGATTTCTCTCCTGATGCACATTAACATTTTGGAAGTTAGCAATTTTTCGTGGGGTCAGAACAGTCCCATAAGGTCATGACCTACATTGTATTTGATGCATTATAATACATTAAGAAAGAAATACTCCTTCCTTACTATTATAACTCATATAAAAATGATAAGTGTCTACACTTACTTACATGTAATACACAAATTTAATAAGAAATTGTTTATACAGGGTCAATATGGGCTCAACTCAATAGTGCAAGTCTGACAAATGTAAAAAATAACTTTCGCAACTAAAATGACAGAAACTTTACAAATGCGATAAGATAGGTAACGATGATAAGCTTATTTAAATATTAAAAGATGATGATACAGTATGCTGTCAAAGGTAGATCACATTTAGAAAGTGAAAGTAGAACTTATGTATGCTGGAATCTCATTATATTGTGCTACTGCTACTACATGTATTATGCTTACCTATATTGGTCAATATCATAATGATAATCCAATTAAAACACAATAATGAATTCCTTTAGTTGATCTTAACTAATCCTTTTCTGCATATGGAAAACACAGACGTGAACCCATCTAATCGAAGAGCTGGGTAAAACTAGTACCCGCTAATGAGACCTGCAGACCTGTGTTGTGTACGTAACTTCGGACAAAGATCAGTTATTTGTAACATGCATGCATTTTTATGACCTATTCTTCAAATCCACTTGCACTATTTTATTATGTAAATAACAGCTTTTAGGTGGTGCAGGACACCTGCATATTGTGATGTATACTTCCTATTGAGATAAACAATAAAGTATATTAAATAATAATTAAATATTTACCCCCCCCCCAATAATGTTACCTAACATTGAAGCGCAATGGGTTAGAGCGTTTACATGTCTGTAAGAGCATTGGGGTCCAAGGTGTATTTTTGGTAATAGGCCTAAATGAATTTTCATTGGGGGGGGGGGGTCTTGACCCCTCACTCCCACCCCATCTCTAAATCTGTGCACACGATTATGTACATGTAGGCACACAGAAGCAAAACTAAAACCGGCAACCACCATGGGGAGGGGGCATAATTTAATTTTTAATTTTGTTTGTAATAATTATATAGGCCATTATACTTTCTATGACATGAAATGTTAAGATTATTGATTAACTGAAAATTCACTGCAAACAGTTCAACCCCAAATTGCACATAAAGTGCTGCTCATGTGTATTATCATATGGGAAGGGATCTCATCCTTCAGTTATGAAAATTATAATTTTTAAATGTATTACCGGAGCTAAATTTTTGTATGTGGCCTTCCTTTTTAATTAAACTGGTACAAAACAGTGTTATTTAAGGGCAAACACTTGGTGCGGGTATTACTGTCTAATGACAGCATCTAGTTTATCATTGCCAATAATGTAATTAAAAGTGAAATATTGAAACGATCATTACAAGAATTTTTATTATCTGTTCATTATATAAAAACAAAACAACCAAAGAGTTTTTAAATAAACAATTCGATTTGTTGATAGTAAAGTAATAACTGGCTTATAAAAAATAATGATGTGCGGCGGTACATGTATATTGATTTTTGAACAAAAACCAGATGGCTGAAACGCTGAAATATTAGAAGTGAGAAAGGAGACAGATTATAATTTTTTTGTCGAATAAATGCCTTTCGAAAAGAGTTTCTGTCTGGCCCCTGGGGATATTTTTTACAAATAAAATAATGCATACATGTACTAGCCATCTTTAGTTTCCTTTAGAAAACATATATTCTTAAAATCTATCTTCAATGTAAACAAATATTGAAAAATTATTTCCTATTAGAGTGTTGCAACTTTTCAATATTGGGTAATGCATTCTATTCTTATCATTATATTCACCAAAATTTTAGATTTTATATTCCCTTTTTAAAGATTTCGTGTACAGAGGGATTGGTCTTTAATATTTTCTCATTTTTTTAAATTCCCAAATAAAACCTTTTTAACGCTTGTATATGAGATTCCTCGACGGGTATGTGTATGGAATATAGAACCCAAGTGACCGTAAATGCCTGTATGTCTCTTGTTTGATTTAGAATTTTTTCCGATTCAATATGGTATAAAAGGACGAAGCGTTAATCAATTATATTCATTTGAATGAATTTATGATTTTCAAATTTTTTTGCAATTCTGCCAATAGGTTATTTATATTTCACCAGAAATTTCTCTTGTTATTTTGAATTTGTAAATTTCATTTCTTATCGATATTCTACGAATGCTGATAAATTTCCATGAAAGTGTAGAAACCAGTAAAGTGTTTTTCTGTCCTATAATTTTATAGACAGCAGTCTATGGGGCGCCATTTTAATACTATACTTCTGGGGTGTCTTAAATCAAAAAATTATTTTTGATATCAAAATTTATGTTTTCTTATATCATAAAATAAATTTGTGACATTAGAAATTGGATTTCTTGATATAAAAACAATCATTTCCTATTTCTGATACTAGAATTACAAATCAAAATTCTGATAGCAAAAAACTTATAATTATATTTCGAAGTTACTTCAAATTTTTGATATCAGAAATTAAAATCAGAAATTGATTTTTTGATTTCCAAAAAAAATTTCTGATATCAAACTACTTGATAATTTGAATTATTGATAAAAAAAATATCCATTTTTGATATCTGAAAATCCCTTAGAATATTAAAATAACGCCTCATAATAGTCCAGTATTACACATGTAGCCGTCCAATAAGTATATACCTATAAGACAGCTACAGGTAACTGATTGGAGGGTTAAAGGACAATAAGAGATTTTCTGGAATCGGTGTATCAATCAATGACGTCACAGAAATGGTTTTAGTGAATTTTATAAGGGAAAATTAAAAGCTACGTTTGCTAAGTTTAACAAGCTTTGTTGATTTTGGAACTTTTTTGAATTTTAATTCCCTGAAACGACTAGTTTTTGCAAACCTAAGTCATCTACAACTCATTTTATACTTAATGATGATTTCTGTTCGGTAATGTTACTATTTGAATAGCGATTGACAGATGAATTGACCCACGATGGTTAGCCAGCGCTATGTTTGATTTCACAATAGGTCAGATTTTTGTAGTGCGTCCTCTTCTGTATTTTTGGATCTGATGGACGTCGAGACAAGAAGACCTTTGTACCCATACACCTGGAAAAGAACGAAATTGACAGATATTCTTTTGTTTACGAAAAAGTAAGCACTTTGCAAGTAATACTTAAAAGAAGAGTAAAGTTATATGAATACCAATCTGTACTTTTAACATTACTTTCTGTCATTCATGAGTATTCCCAAATATTTCTACATGTATTAAACATTTATTTTGCATTGAATTATTTGGATAATGAAAAAAGAAATAACTCAGCAATGTCATTATTTCTGTTACAACAAATCCAAAATACATATAATCAACTTTGATGGTTATGGTTGTCATTGGTGTGTAATAATGTATTTTCACTCGCTCTGATTCAGCATTAATTGTACAGTAGAAATTGTTTTTACGACAGCATTACATCAGCATGAGAACGGGATTAGGAAGCCATCACCTTCCAGTCACGTGTTGGTTGTACAACACCACGGCCGAGGAAAGTCAGCTGGTCCATGATCAAACTGGACTTAAATTAGTAGAGGTTGCTTAAATTCTGTATCAATCTTTTTGTTCAAATAACTTGTAGAATTTGCTAATTGATATTTTGCCTCTATCACATTTTAAAAACCTAGATATCTTGGCAAAAACACTGTACAACTCTATTGTAGTCGTGCTATGGTTTCGCCGGATCCCAATAATGCGTCAGTCGGACTAAGTCCTAATCTTTTTCGCGGCAGATCTCTTGAAGATTTTAGAATGGTCCGAAACTGTCGCCCGACCCATATGTCATCGGCCTTAGCACGTGTCTTCACCCGTTTTGTTCCCCTTACCACGTATCAACACCTGACTGACCACCAGCACTTGTTTCTGTAATAAAACTTTGTTTTATTTAAAGAATGAATTAGCTATCAATTGATGCGCTCAGTATTGGAATCAGTACGACTAACGTATACGTATGATCATTTAACTCACGTAGTTTCGACGACTCGCTAGTCATCATCCAACGCACGTGTCATCCGTCAACTAACGTTTAACCACATATATCACGTCACATAGCTCCACTAACGTAGCTTCGCCTAAATCTCGTGTAACCGTCCGTATCAAATGTTATTGCCAAACTCAAGTTTATCATCAGACGAAACCAAAGCTTTCGTTTAAAGGGAATGTCAAGCAATCTTGTACATGGATCAAAACGTGAACATCTATAAACTGACTTGTTCAATCTAGGAACTGAATAAAACTGTTGTCAGAAGATATAAAAGCAATAAATAAATCATGTTGATTTTTTATTCAAATTGCTTAAACAAGAACAGAATGTATCCCTTTTCAATCACCTAGAACTGCGCAAGTGCAGACTTAGATTGAAAAAATAATCTTTAAATAATGAAATGAAGTCACTGATATACATTCTACAACCATTTATAGTGAAAAGGATTGAACCTTGGATATTTAAGGTATTCATTGTAAAAGGAACGGATATTGAAAAATTTGGAATCTTTTAAAAAGTTAAATATTTATTGGTAAGTGAAATAGACCATTTCATATTTCAATAAAGAAAACGTTTTGGCGTCTATTCACCAAGAATTGAATCTATAAATTTTAATATCTACTTCTTACAATACCTAATAATACATGTTCTGTCCATAGACTTCAACATAAAACTCAAGATGTAATTACTGTAAATTGAACGCGGGGAATTCATACCCGGATGAAATTGCGAGAAGCACATCTCGCTGATTTGAAAATTTCAGACAGACGTAAACTAAATGAAAAATTGAATATTTTATTTTTCGTGACGATGCAAAAAAAGTTGAATCTCGGGAGTAAGAACTCGCGTAAAAAAAGGAGTCTACAGTCATTGGAAAAGATTCATAATTTTTGAAAATTCTTTGATGGAGTATTTTTATTTGATAACGTGTTCAAAAATGATACCAAGATAACAGATATTGGACCACATATTTATTAGATGCAAAGTTTGGTCGTTTTACATTGAATTAGTAACTTTGTCTCAAAATAGGGTACCATATTCTTGAAATGGATGCCAGAAATTATCAGTTGAATAAATACATGGAGGTAAATTGAAGGTATATTTCCGATGCAAAATGTAGGCATAATATTTCTTATTTAAGAAAATTCATTCATATTTTAGACCCCCTTTCCAACATCTAAAAAGGTATACTTTAATTGACACATAAAAAACTAAAAAAAAAGCAAAACAAATCTGAACTTGTTTAGATATGTCTGTCACGATACCCACATATTGTTGTGAATGATATAAATTTCTCTATAAAAATGTAAAGTCAATGTGCCTTCATCGACATAGCAGATTTCAAAAGGACACCCATCTTGATTCAAAGATACAAGTTTATCATGCAAAATTTATTCTTTTCTTTTTAAAAAAATTGGCTTAAGAATGGACAATACCCCATTCAATCATATTTTTTGATATTTCTCAATCTTCAGTTTCAAGTTTGCAGCTGTGCAGTTTTAAGTAATTGAAATAACATTGCACTGCACTTGTATGCGCATTTTACATCCTTAAAATGTAAATCCTCACACAAACAGACCCAGCCACCCGCCCACACAATATGTCAGTAAAAACACACATTTCATTTGTATTCTTTTGTTTTTAAAGGGAAAGGTCACGTAAAAAATTTTTCTAGTGAAATGGATATACTAAAGTTTGTATTTAACACCCACCATATACCTTATATCATTATCTCATCTAAAGCCATAAAACTTGGTTTAATTATCTGGTGAGTGTTAAATCTCCCGCACGGGCATGGAGGCTGCCATGATAGCACCTCTGTGACGTCAGCATACCACTTCGATAACTTGACCCACACATTGTATAACAAAATTCTGGAAGAATGGCGCAAGAAAATGTATTTGGGATAGAACCATATGCATTTGCATCTGAATATACAGAAGAAAAACTTGAAAATCTTGCTACTGAAAATAATCCATCAAGTCCAATTATACCAACATTAGAGGAATGGTGTTCCTGTGGACAATGCGAGGTCATGCCCACTGTGGAGGAATGCATGTGTTGCAAACAGTGTGATTATACAGTTGGGAATATGGGAGATCTAGGTTGCATAACTGACCATGACCAGTTCGATCTGCTAATTCTAAATCCAGATGTTCTGTCCATTGCTTTTATTCAATTCATGATGTTTAAAAAACAACAAGGTCGTGCACCAGAACACTTATCCAACAAGTAAGATTGATTGATTTATCTATAATTATAAATAATTTACAAAACAGTTTGTCAAACATTTGGATTTATTAAAATTCTTTCAGTAAGAATAATCTGAACAAATATAAAAATATCAATCAGAAGAAAAAAACATGCATGCGTTAAAAATATACACTCTGTAAAGGAAAACATACTCTCTGGTCCAAATAAAAAGTACATAAAATTGCAACTCATTATGACAGACATGTTTTACAATTTGATTAGCACTAATGTACAATTTAATGTTTCAGACAATCCAGACTGGTAGCATACCGTCAATTTGTTTGTTGGATGTTCAGAGGTGAAAAGTTAGGAAAAGGAAAAAGAGTGACAATTCCAAGTTGTGTCGTGAAAAAAATTAGAGAACATTTTCCAGAGCAAAATGGACAGTATATTGGTTTTAAGACAGCTTTTGAAAGCATGCAAGACCTTCGTAATTCTTAAATTGATTTAAAAGATGGAACAAACATGTATCATAATTATACTTTGAAGGCAAAAGAAAAAAATAATCACCAATGTATTCCAATAATAAATACAACATGCACATACAGTGCATGAATTACATTGCATCAATTACGTGTTCAGATCCATAATTCAGTGCCTGACCCCTATGATGCATGGTCATAAACTACCTTAAACCTTGACACAAGTTTAGATACAAGGTCAGCTCTATTTTGAGGTTGTACTGGGGCAATATTCCCCTTTGACCTTGCTGATACTTGCATAACAGGAATTGCCATTGTTTGCTTCTGCATAATACATAATTTCATCAAAACAGGTACCCATTTATATAATTTGGGATTATACACAGGTTTTGCAACCCAGTTTGACCCTACTTTAGAATATGCTATTTTGTAGACACCAATTCCATGTTCATCTACCTTCTGACCTCTGTTTTGAGACATATTATGATCAATGACTGCAATTGCTGTTCTACAGTTCATTTGGTCGTAGTCAAAGTCCTGCCTTTTTGGAACATATTTTGTAAGAAGGCTATGGTAGACTTCAAGATTGCCAGTGTGGCAGAATTCACTGAGATGAGCGATATCTTATAGCAACCTTTTGTCCTGTACAACCTCTTTCAATGCATTGTGAACTTCAGAACCCTTTTTAAGCCACTTTTTTTTCCTTGAGTCTTCAGGACTTATATTTTCATGAGAACAACTTGTAACATTTTCACCCTCAAAACTGTGTTCATTAACAACATGATGCACAATGGAGACCCAGCTCTCCTTTAACCATTGTTTGTCACCCTGACAATTAGCTGAACACCACCATAAATGATTGCATATCGCTCTTATCCAAGACGACAGTCACTTGTTTTTGATTTTTGCAACAGTTTTTTTCTTATTGATTTTGCAAGATGCCAAACATCAAACTGATGATCAATTTTGGGAAATTCTTTTGTTACGAGACTTCTAATCTGAACATGCCTATCAGTTGCCAATAATTCTATTTTAAAGCCCTTTTCAATCAAATATGTCATGCATCTTCTAAATCCCTCAACTTCCATTTTGCTTGAACTTCCTGTTTCAGTAAGTTTGATATTAACAAAAACCACAATTTCTTGTGTTTCCATATCTAATAATGAGTATGTACAATATTTTGCATTGAAGCCAGGAGAGTCACATCTACCATCACCAGCCAACATTAGTCAACGGTTGGAATCTTTAATTTTCTTGAAAATGTGGTCTTGCATAACAGTCCAAGAATGATCAACCACTGGCATTACAATTTCTCGTTGTACAGTTTGAAATGTTGTTTTGTTTACAAATTGAAAATTCATAAATTTTGCAAACTGAGAGATATGTGCATATGTTTGACCTGCAAAAAGGGTTGCTGCAAACACAAGCAAGTTGGCTACGGGCATTTTCCCTAACAGTGGCTGAGATAACCATTTTTTGACTAAATGACCGCCAGTGCAAAATACTGACACTTTTAACAATGAACCACAGTATTCTTTGATGGTATCTGAAGGGTCGACATGACATTTACAAATATTGCTTATCAAACAATTCAGAATATCATCCAAACAATTTTCAAACACAATAAACTTTTTGGTTTGTACGAGTGATGATGATTCATCACAATTATCATCATTGTGATCATCAACATTTTCTGCATCAAAACTTTCATCCTCATCAATAACAAAAGTAGGATCTCTGCTGTCATGACTGTCATCAAAGTTCGATCCTGTGACAGAGTCATCCATAAATAAACTTACTTTTTCTTCTTCATCAAGATAAGGGAAGATCTTTTTGATCGGAGTAGAGTCATCCATAAATAAACTTACTTTTTATTCTTCATCAAGATAAGGGGAGATCTTTTTGATCGGAGTAGAAGTTAAAATTTTACCATGAAAACTTCCTGTACTGTTGTCTGTAACTACTGTCATTGTTCCAATTGTTCTAGTGTTTGTACAGTAACTATGATCAGAAGCAAATTGTGAGGGCTTGAGATATTCACTTTGTAGACATATGTTACAAGGATGTCCACACATTCTGTACGGAACAATATTTTCACACTCCAACGGCTCACTGGTAATTGATGAAGTTGGAATAGTCTGAAGGCAAGGGCTTTCTTCCTCCTAAAATATTAAATACGCCATTTTGCATCGTTGAAGGAGGCTTTGTAATACATATATAAACCCATAAAAAGATGTAATGAACTTTATTTACTTCAATTGAATGCTAAATTACTAAAGACAGTATGTTTACCTGGGTATTGAATTCAAACAGGTTTGATCCAGGCATGTTTTGTTGATCATCGTTTGACGTAGCAGATGATGTGTGAGGCTTGCTAATTCCTCTTTTAAGAGCAAGTAAATTTTCTTTTAACTGAAATAATGTAAGGTCAATTGATTAATCAAAGAATCAGGTTTTACAACAAAAAATTACTTGGTATTGGATTTTGATTTTCTTACCTTAGCCCTTTCTCTTTTCTGTTGTAATTTAAGGTAGTTACTTCTTGCAGTTTTCTTAGATTCCTGACCTTTTTCCCTTTGCTTGTATTAATTAGAGTGGAATTTTAATTTTTTACATCGTGGAAAAAAATTAAGAGATTCTGCCACATGATTTCTCTCAAAACAATCTGGGGTGAAATGATCTTCACAGACAAGCTTTTTAGTATTGAAAACATAAGTTTCAAAACACAACTTTCCATTCTTTAAATTAGTAATCCATTGTTTGAATCTTGTTTGCGTTTTGATGCAGCATCTTTGCAGGGTTTGGTATCACAAAAAAACTTTTTTTGCATTCTCCTTGCTTATTTGTGCAATTAAAGGCTTGACAAGCAGGCATATTTACACACACATAACTGTTAAACTTTCCGAGGCACTGACCACATGTGTGAACTGATAAGAACTCTGAATTGGGTATGCTGATATCACAGGGCATTTGGAAGTTATCGGGATGCTGCGATAAAACCCGAAGATAAGCCACACAATATTTAACTCTAAACAGTGAAGAGCATCAAAATGGCAGCTCGCATGATTTTGTCAAACTTTGATATTTAATCAGTGATTATTGCTTACCATTGGGATCATGTTAAGTGAAATATGATTGTTGACATCATTTTTATGGTAAATATAATTATTTCAACTCTTTTTTATTTTTGCCTGACCTTTCCCTTTAATCTTTAGTGTAAATCTAAACTTTTAATATAATATATTGTATTAGATTTAATTTAGTTAGTAGATTTGTGCATATATATGATGTGCATTTTGTAATTTAAAGTTTAAATTTTGTTATTTGTAAGAGAATTAGTGTACTTTTCAATGTTTGCATCGATTTTTTGTAGTAAAATTAGTTATATTTGAGAACAACAATTTGTTTGTAGCTGAAGATGATGCAGTTGGCTACAAGTCAAGTTGGACGCGTAGTTAGTTTAACGGAGGCACACGCTACTCTTCACTCGCTCAGTCCACATTTAGCAAAATTCTGTCACACAACAGCTAACACGACCACCATCATTTGGTTGGATGACCATGCACAAATTAACCAAGTGTAGACACTGATTCAATCTTCTGTTCTACCAGTGTGTTAATCAATAAATGACGTTGCTTTCAGTTTTGTTTATATTCCATCTTTAAAAAGAAGAAGTGATGGCAGCATTTAGGACTTTGTAATCATGCAGTTGGTAAATTGCACTTAACAGATTTTTCAACCGATTACTTATCATACCAAGTTTTGTACGCATCAATTTTAGCACACCTGGACATGACAGGATGTCCACATGTTTAAAGATTTTACTTAAATCGTTAGGTCAGTTTCAAAATAACATGGCACAGATCATCCTCATGTGAATTAAAACGTAATCCAAATTGCGTTAGTAAAAAATGTCACTGCAAAAATTAATTGGCGAATGTAGCTAAAACCCGGGATGTTTATTTAGGAAGTTTTAAAAAATAAACAAAACATCACAGCAAAAAAAAAAAAAAACCCCAAAAAAACCCCAAAACAGTTGTACATTTTAGAACAAAATTTCTTATATCTTTTACCACCTTGACAAGGCTTTATAAAATGCGAGAATTAAATGAATTTATAGTAGAAGTTGTGTAATCGATACTTGGAATAATTTTTGTAAATATTTATTCATAATAGTTATCAGCATATTATCTGAGTTTTGAAAAGTTCAACAAAATATCCATGCAGCAACTAAATGTTTTGACTTCATAATTGAAATGATATACACCTAGGCACCTGATCCTACCTCTATCTTTTTAAAGGTCCGTGTTGCTCTGCTTTGAATTTGTATTTCGTTTTATGGATTTTTCAGATGGTTGACAGTTTGTTTTTGTCATTTTTTCATAAAACACCAGAATATCCATCCCATTTGTTGATCTGTCTCTAGCTCCAAAAAGCCATTCTACCCGTAGTCTTGTGTCTGGCTTACAATACCAGAACAATTATTATCCCTGTAGATTGGCTTATAGCGTACAATAATAGCCAGCCTACTTGTAGATTTTGCTCCAGTTTACAATACTTGATAAGCCATCCTCCCTATAGTTTTGTCTCTGGCCCACAGTACTAAAAGAGCCACCATATCATATCATCATGCCTGTAGATTTCTATACCAGAATAATTCTAAGAAATTAAACAAAGTTCTGGTATAAAATGGTATATAGCAGTCTTTCTCCCGCAGGAAAAAACTGGCTATATAGAAGTTCTTCCCCAAAGTAGGTTTTCTTCCTCACATTTTCGTTTAGATTTTATAATTATATGTATGGCCACTTCCCTAGATTACAAATCAATGTTTGTACACCCCCTTATTGAATATACCTACATTCATCTGTACAGGTTGAGTTTTACCGATTAATTATTTCAAAGAAACAAAGAATAACCCTTTAAAGGGGCATGGTCACGATTTTGGTCAAAAATTATTTTTCCGATTTTAATATTTACAATGCTTCAGAAAGGCATTTTAATAAGCAGCCGAAATTTGAGTGTCATTTGTTGAGTTATAAGCGAGTTACAGAGCTTGAAATTCTTCGCTATGTAAACAAAGCGTTTGTTTACATTTTGAACATTGAAGTAAAAATTTCAGTTATAAACCTAAAAAGAATGTTTTAGACGTTAGGAACTATTTATCTATGCTTAAATTAAATAAAAAGATAGACAAATAAGCTAGTAAAAGATTTTCTACTGGTATATTGAACCTACGTAAACAAAAACAGGGCACGACTCTTGTTAACATGACAAAGAACTGTGAGACCTACATCTTGCTTATAACCCTACGAATGACTTTCAAATTTTATATTATCATTAGAAATGCATTTATAAAGCATTGTAAAACATAAAAACATAAAAATAGAATTTGACCAAAATCTTGACCATGCCCCTTTAAGAAGTAAAATCAGAAGGTTTAAGAAGATATGCATAAATTTGTTGTGTTCTAAATTTGTGACTATATTGAGAATTTTTAAATTTTCAAATGCAAAATGTTTAACTTATCACGTCACCTACCGGTCCAGATGTCTGTTTGTGCAATGTCCTTTATTTTAGAGAATCAGTTGAAATCTGGATCATGACGTGATAGTGAGTTAAAACCTCCATAGGGGCAAGATAATTAATTTTGTTCTATTTTTGTTCTCTTAAAAATTGGTGATTTGTGAATAAAAATTTTTGTTTTAATTTTGAAAAAAAGAAATAACAAATATAGAGAATATTTCCAACGGGAATCTCGGGGACTGTGAAATAGACATTAAAAATTCTGTAAAAATTTCAAAATCCCCAAATATTTTTAATTTCAACTGTCATTGTCTGTGATAACATTACGAATCAATTTTAAACCCTAAAACCCAATAATTTCATAATAAAACATAAGTGACACAAAATTGGCGTGTCTTATAGCATAAGCGATAAACGGTATTAGCTGCGCTGCGTAGTAATACATAGCATGTGCTACATAAGAAATAGTAGTTTTAGAATAATGTTTAAAGTGTACAAATTGGATATAATATAAATATAAGTAATAAGGAATCATTTTTTGAATATTATGAGGTAATAATTTCGTTCGGAGAGTGGTGAAATCTATCATAAATCCCTTGGAGCTTCTTTGGATATGACCGAAATTATCACCTCATAATACTAAAAAAATGATTCCTTATTCCTTAAAGAAAACAGTGATTTAAACCGCTAAATTGTTTTTCGTCATTTTCTTTTTGTTGCATGCAGTATTTATTTTTATTGATTTTTACTACTCAAAGCAATTCAACATTAAAATTTTAATCTGCATTGGAAAAAGTAAAAGTAAAAAGTATGATAAGTTTTTAAAGTATGCATATCATATCTCTTGTTTGATATGTTCTAAATCATGTTGCAAAATAAAAAGCCAAAGGGCATTTTTGTTTGCTTAATTTTTTTTAAAGATATTAAACCTTGCATTTCTAAAATGATTATTTACATAGGTACACATGATCCTTCCTGGCATAAAAATAAATTGGTTAATTTTTTTAACTTACTTTTCATATGTCTTTAATACATAATCAATAAAGGTGCTATCTTACCCTTATTCAAAACAATGACAATAAAAGTCACAATTTTCAGTTTCTCATCATTTTACTGCATCCCGTCTTTCGTTTGATATTTTGAATTATAGAGGCCAATAATCAAGCTCGTCAATTCCAAAGGTATTAACTTCAGATCTACGGCCTTTTGGGGGCGAAAAGGGTAGTCCACTTCTTGCCCCCCCTTTCTGAAATGAAATCAAGATTTGTTAGTTATTTTCTGAGGGGGGATTAGTCTCACTTCGAGACACCCGAGTGTCGACTTGCAAGGCTGATTTCAACAACTCGGTCAGCTCACATCTTGCAGACATTAGTCGCACAACAGTGAACACAATCAAGGTCATTTGGATGGTTTGAAAACTCTCTCCAGAAATAATCATCAAACAAAACCAGACTATGGTAAAGTGTTTCTCGCAGAGGACGGAGAATATGGATAATTCCACTAGGTTGGTATCAGAGGAAGTAAGATTATCACGTAATCTTAGTAAGTCATTATTGCAGTAAGGATCAGTAGCTTGATAAATGTGTTTAAGGTATAAACATGAAATTAATCAATATATTTGTATACATTTCTCTGATTCTCTCTCTCTCTCTCTCTCTCTCTCTCTCTCTCTCTCTCTCTCTCTCTCTCATATTCATACACATTTTATAATTTTAATGATACGATATGCTTGTACGATTCACTTTTTGACATCTCGTGTATTGTACGAACAGAATATTCCTTATCTCGGTGTTGATAACACGAACCATAATGTCTAAGACTGTAGTCATCTCCATTGTTTTGGTGAGTCCTCTAAAATGAGCATTGGATATATTTTCATTACTGAAAAGTTGTCAGTTATTATGTAACGGGTATCGGCTTTTAATAAAGTTATAAACTTAAAAACTCCTTAAATTTAACCGCCGAATTCTTACAAACCTAGTATTTAGCATGGATGTTTAGATTGTTTTGACCCTAATTCGTATAGAATGGTATTATGTACATCTTATCAAAGAAAATTCATAGCTATGATTGAGCTCTGATGTTTTGGGGAACATTTCAATGCACTTAAATCTTGTATATCTTATGTTACTATTTATTTTGGCGGTTGACATATGAACTTTCCCGAGGTGGAGCTTGATCAGCCCAATTCCTAATTAGGTCATATTTTTGTAGTGCGTTCTTGTTTGTTTTTCGGGATCTGATGGACGCCGGAAAAGCAAGAAGACCTTTGTACCCATTCATACGGAAAAAGACGAGAGCTCCAGCTATTCTTTTCTGTATGAAAAAGTGAGAACCCAAAATTTAATTCTTAAAAAGAAAAGAAACGTAAAGAAGTACCGCTATGAATACCACTTTGTAACTCTTATTGTAACTCTATTATTCAGGAGTATTCCCAAATATTTTTACATTTATCATAAAATCAAACATTTAACTTGTATAAAAGTATTTTAAAATAAAAAAAAATATTTATAAAAATTAACCCAGCAATGTAATTATTTCGGTCTTCTCAAATCCATAATTCTTTAACAAAATAAGCTTTGATGGTTAAAGATTTTCATTGGTCCGTAATATTGTATTTGTACTCTGATTCGGCAGTATTGTACAGAAGTGATTGTTTTAATAACAGCATTACATGAGCATGAGATCGGGAGGTCGCCACCATACCCCATTCACGTGTTGGTTGTACAACACGACGGCCGAGGAGAGTCAGCTGGCCCATGACCAAAACGGACTCAAATTAGTAGAGGTCACTTGAATTTTATACATTTTTTTTCATTCAAATTACTTGTAGCGTTGCTTAATGATATATTGTCTTTGTCTCATATAAAAACTAATTCTTTTGGCTAAAAGTGATTTTGATTAACGAATAGCTAGAAATGATCAGCTTTTCTCCTGCTAAATTTTAGCGATGTTTTCGGTTATTCACCGATTCGTGTCTGTCGGTTTATCCCTAATTTGTTCCTGGCAGATATCGTGTTGACTAATGAAAGAATGACACAAAAGCGATTGGTTTCTCTGTCAGTCATACGGCTGTAAATTGACTGTCTGCTTAGTGTCGTCCGACTAACGTATCAGCGTCATTAGCTCGTGTAATCGCTTGATCAACGTATAGTCTTCTATGTCACCTAACATCGCTCGACTCGGGGAATGGGGGTTGGGGGTTGGGTTAAAGATTTTTAAACTGACTTATTCATGCCAAAAACTGACTAAAAAAGTTGACTAATGGAACAAAAGCAAAAATATGAGGTTTCACAGGTTGTTACAGGAAAATATAACTTTATCCCTTCGAACTGCGCATCTGCACACTTGATTCAAAAATGTTCAAAATAGGTGTCCACTCACAGGAATCTGTTGAAAAAGGGTTTGAACCTCGCACACTTGAGTTGTAGCGTTGTCTCCAAATAGGGTACTATATTCTTATACTAGGCGTCAGAAACTATCAACCGGCACGAGATATATCTGTATGTGTCCATGGAGGTACATCAACGCTACATTTTCAATAAAAATGAATGTGCATTTCTTATTTAATATAATTAATATTTTGAACCATTTCTCCACTTCTAAGGGCTTTTTTGTAACGTTAGTGTGCCTCCACAGACACATGATGTCTAGGAATAGACTGGCTTGTACTTGTTATAAAAATATATCTCATTCTTATTGATTAAGAAGGGAACTCATTTCGAGACAAAACTACAACTTCAATATACAAGACTTCTCATGTTTCTCAACAAATGGCTGTAGAGCGGACACCAAAAGGAGAGGAACATGTAAGTTGAAAGAACATGTTTCCAATCCTCTTTTGTAATTTACACTATAGAATATGTTCAAAACCGACATGAATGACACCTTTCATATTTTGTGAGATTTCTAAATCTTAAATTAAAGTATGCACCTGCGCAGTTGAAATTGATTAAAATAGCATTGTTTTGTACTTGTATGTACAACTGGCATAAAGAACAACGTGTAAAACCTATATATATATATATATATTGCTTTTGTACAATGTGCTATTTGACAGCAGGTTTGGTCAGTTTCCTGGCATAAACAAGTCAATTGAAGAAATGTTTATATATTTGGTCCACATATGTACACAATAGCGGATCTGCCTTTTAATTGTGATAGAGACACAATTATTCGCAACATGCCAGTAACACCCTTACTTTTATTTGAATGTATTGTTAGCTCACCTGAACCGAAGGTTCAAGTGAGCTTTTCTGATCACCCGTTGTCCGTCGTCCGTCCGTCCGTCTGTCTGCCCGTCCGTCTGTAAACTTTTCACATTTTCAACTTCTTCTAAAAAACCACTGGGCCAAATTTAACCAAATTTGGTACAAAGCATCCTTATGGAAAGGGGGTTATAAATTGTTAAAATAAAGGTCACAGCCCTTTTTAAAAGGGAGATAATTGCGAAACAGTAAGTTTAGGGGGCATGTCTTTAAAAATCTTCTTCTCAAGAACCACTGCACCAGAAATGCCAATATTTACACAAAAGCTTGTATATATGGTGAAGATTCTAAATTGTAAAAATCCTGACCCTCGGACCAAAACTGGGGCCCCAGGCGGGGTTCAAAGTTTAACATAGAACAACATATGGAAAATGTTTAAAAAATGTTCTTCTCAAGAACCACTGCACCAGAAATGCCAATATTTACACAAAAACTTGTATATATAGTGAAGATTTTAAATTGTAAAAATTGTGACCCTCGGACCAAAACTGGGGCTCCAGGCGGGGTTCAAAGTTTAACATAGAAATACATAGGAACATTTTTTTAAAATCTTCTTCTCAAGAACCACTGCACCAGAAATGCCAATATTTACACAAAAGCTTGTATACATAGTGAAGATAACTGGGGCCCCAGGCGGGGTTCAAAGTTTAACATAGAAATACATAGGAAAATGTTTAAAAATCTTCTTCTCAAGAACCACTGCACCAGAAATGCCAATATTTACAAAAAAGCTTGTATATATAGTGAAGATTCTAAATTGTAAAAATCGTGACCCTCGGACCAAGACTGGGGCCCCAGGCGGGGTTCAAAGTTTAACATAGAAATACCTTAGGAAAATGTTTAAAAAATCTTCTTCTCAAGAACCACTGCACCAGAAATGCCAATATTTACACAAAAGCTTGTATGTATAATGAAGATTCTAAATTGTAGAAATCGTGACCCTCGGATCAAGACTGGGACCCCAGGCGGGGTTCAAAGTTTAACATAGAACTACATATGAAAAATGTTTAAAAATTTTCTTCTCAAGAACCACTTCACCAAAAATGCTAATACATACACAAAAGGTTGTATATATAGTGAAGATTGTAAAAATCGTGACCCCCGAACAAAAAGTGGGGCCCCAGTAGGGGTTTAGATTTTAACATATGTAGGAAAATGTTTTAAAATCTTCTTCTCAAGAACTATAGTGCAACTGTTTGGGATATTACTATGCATACATGTACATCCTTAAATAATGTAGATTCAAAAAATTGTAACTCCCGGACATTTGATGGGCACCAAGAGGGGTTCAAAATTTAAACATTTTAAAAAACATAAAGGAAAAGTTTAAAAATTTTCTCAAGAACTACAATGTTTTAGTTTGTGGAATTTCTATGCATGCATTCTTCGCTTATGTAGATTCCTAATTGGTAAAATCGTGACCCCCGGACCAATACTGGGGCCCCAAGATGGGATCAAAATTTATTATAGAAATATAAAGGTAACATGTTAAAAAATCTTCTTCTCGAGAACTACGATGCTTCAATTTGTGAGATTACTATCATGCATACAACCTTGGATAATGAAGGTTCGACAGTTTTAAAATAGTGACCCCTGGACTAATACTAGAGACCCAAGATGGGTTTAAAGTTAAATGTAGAAATACCGGTATGTATGGAAAATGTTTAAAAATCTTCTTTTCGAGAACTACAATGCATCAATTTGTCAGATAACTACGTCAGCACCCTCAAATAGTGTAGATTCGAAATTATAAAAGCCGTGATCTCAATCTAATACTGGGGCCCCAAGAGGTGTTCAAAGTTTAGCATAGAAATATAGAGGAAAAATGTTGAAAAATCTTTTTCTAGGGAACTATAATGCTTCAGCTTGTGAGATAACTAGGCAAGCATCCTTAAATAATGTAGATTCCAAATAATTAAAACTTTAGCACTGGACTAATACTGTGGCCCCAAGAGGGGTTCAAAGTTTAACATAGAAAGATATATTGAAAATGTTTTTAAAAAGTTTTTCTCGAGAACTATAATGCTACAGTTTGTGAGATTACTATGCAAGGATCCTCAAATTGTGTAAACTCTAATGTAGTGGAACCAAGAGTTATCTTTCTTGTGTTCTGTACAGTCTGAGAGTTATTCCTCTTGAAGTGGAACTCTGCTACGTTCAGTTTTTCAGGTTGTGTACGTGCGGTCCCACCGCAGTGCTACACATTTTCATTCCTATGTTACTATTTATGTTGTTCAAGCCAACCATAAACCTCGGACCATAACTGGGTCCCCAGAAAGGGGTTCAATGTTTAAAATAGAAAAAGCATATGCTACGAAATGTAATGTTACAAGGAACTGCTGTTCAGGTGAGCGATGTGGCCCATGGGCCTCTTGTTTTTATTTTAACTATACATTTGATGCATTGCACTGTTGCATATTTCATTTATCAAGTTGATGTGTGAATATATATTTATGCATTATATTATTCAGATTTGGTTTTGAGGACAATTCAAAGACAGAAAACATTTTGAATTTTAATAACTTTTAAGTTTAAAATTTTAAACACAACTTATTTGAGTAAATTTTAGTAGTATGACAACGACAATTTGTTTGTAGCTGAAGATAATGCAGTTAGCTACAGGTCAAGTTGGACGCGTAGTGAGTTTACCGGAGGCACACGCCACTCTGCACTCGATCAGTCTACATTTAGCAAACTTCTGTCACACAGCAGTCAATACGACCACCGTTGTTTGGTTGGAGGACCACGTACAAGATGAACAAGTGTAGACACTGATTCAATCATCTATAAGTGTGTAAATCATTGAATAAAGTTGTTTTAAGTTTTGTTTTTATTCCATCTCCCAAAAAGAACCTGATGACTGTACTCACACAGTTCGTAAATCGCACTCTATAACATTTTCAACTAATTGATTAACAAACCAAGTTTTGTTCACGTCATTTTAGCTCACCCCTATCGAGGCTTCCTACGGACATTTCTGAATACTTGGTGTCGACCGTCCGTCTGTAAACTCTCAACAAGTCTTACTTTTTCTCTTGAACCAAATTTGGCACAAAGCAGCCTTTTGTTAATTAAAAGACAATTTAAATTGTGCAAATAAAAGCTCTATCATTTTAAAACATGCCCGTATGTACTATGTATCTTCTATATTCAAATATGAGCAAAAAATCCTTGCAAAAATTTAGAAGTTCAAATTTTTATATTTCTTTGTTTAACCGCTGTTCTGACCAATTCGTTAAGTGGGATGTGCAGCCATTTTGCACATCAGAGGATAAGAATGTAAGCATTTCTTGAACTGGCTTGTTTCTGCCAAGAACTGACCAAAACTGTTGCCAAATGATAAACAAGAGGCCCATGGGCCACACCGCTCACCTGAGCAACAATGGACATAACAAAATCAGTTTTATGGAGTTATATACAAAATATCTGAACAATGTTGTAAAATAGTTCCTGTATAAATAAAATCCCCCACATATTCTTATGTTTATCATTGAGCCACTTTGTAACAAGACGATTTTACAGTCATATCATATATTGAGCATTGCAATTCTCGAGATGACCTTAAACAACTGCTTATATACCGATTATAAACGATTTTAAATCTTCATCAAACTTTGATCCCTTTAGAGGTCATAACTTGTCCAGAGGCCAGAGCCTAAACAATTTTAAGAAGTCAACAATACTTGCATATAAGTTAAACCATATTTGATAACATTTGAGTTTTTGTGAATAATTTGAATTATTTCCTTTGTAAAATTGGAACATCCTTCATATGGCCCAACCCTACTCCTGAAGATGATGATTTTACTAAATTTAAATCTACACTATCTGAACTGACTAAGGTTACAGCTTTTCTTGGAAAATTGTGTTTTAGAGGATGATTCTTAAAGAATTCTTTTTTAAGGATTTTTTTTTCTGTATTTATTCCTGTGTAAAAATTTGCCTTACCCCCCTCCCTTCATTGTAGTCCTACCCTAACCCCAGGGATAATGATTTGTACAAACGTCAATTTTCCTTACCTGAGGATGCTTACACTCAAGTTACAGCTTTTCTATCCGATCTGTTACTGAGGAGATTTTAAAGATGGATTTTTCTCAATATATTCCGCTTTGAAAATTCGACCCACCCCCTCCCCCCACTGTAACCCACTTTACCCCTGGGTGTCATGATTTGATAAAACTTTAATCTATTCTAACCGAGGATGCTTTCACACAAGATTCAGCTTTTTAGACCAATCAGTTTCTGAGAAAAAAGATATTTCTCTATAAATTTCTATGAAACCCCCCCCCCCCCTATTGTGGCCCTTACTACCCCTGGTGGTCATGATTTGAACAAACTTGAATCTACTTTACTTAAGGATGCTTCATCATGTTTATGGGGTTTTCTGGTTGATCATTTTCTAAGAAGAAGAGTTTTAGAACATTTTCCTTATATATTCTTAAGTAAAAATTTGACCCCTATCCCCTTGATGCCCTACCTTATCCTGGGGGTCATGATTTGAACAAATTTCAATCTACCCCACTGAGGATGCTTCCACATGGGAACAGCTCTTTTAGTCGATTGGTTTCTGAAAAAAAGATTTTAAAAGATATTTCTCTATATATTTCTCTGTTAAACTTGACCCTCATTGTGGCCCATTCTACCCCTAGGGGTCATGATTTGAACGAATCTACCCTACCTAAGGATGCCTCCACACAAGTTACAGCTGATCGGTTACAGAGACGAAGATTTTTAAAGATTTATTCTTTATATTCCTATACACAAATTTGACCCCCCATTTCGGTCCCACTCTACCCCCGAAGGTCATGATTTGAACAAGCTTAAATATACACTACCAAAGTATGCTTCCACACAAGTTTCAGCTTTTCTGGTTTTTGAGAAATTTTTGAAAAATATCAATAAATTTTCAATGGATTTTAATCATCACCCTTAAAAAAGGGCGTGACCCTTCATTTTAACCGATTTGAATCCCCTCTACCTAAAGGATGTCTTGTGTCAAGTTTGGTTGAAATCGTCCTTGTGGTTCTTGAGAAGAAGTCAAAAATATAAAAAGTTTATGGACAAACAAACGGACAGACAGACAGACGCCAGACAAAAGGTGAACTAAAAAGCAATAAATATGAAGTTCTACATTTTGTTTTGTAAGCAAATTGTGCATACAGGAACAGACTAATGCCTTTTTAATCACATAGAACAGCTATAGAACTGCAGATATGTAGACTTATTTTGAAGATTTAAAGTGAAAAAGAAGGGGGTTCATTGGTTTCCTTTCTACAACCATCTGTTGAGAAAACGTCTAAATCATGCACATTAATGTTGTAACTTTGCTTCAAATTATGTTTACCTAGTTTTATAAGTCGGTATGGGATATATTTTTTGTACAAAGAAAGTCCAGTCCTCTTCACTTAGAACTTATGTGTCTTTGGAGACTCATTGTCGTGATATTTTGACAGAAAAAATGTCAAAACAATCATTGTTCAATGTGACATAAATCTCCATACCAGTCCCAAGTTTGTTTTTTTCAGTTCTACAAGTATAAATTAAAGATAGTTCTTTTAAGAAGTTTGTTAAAGGTCATTAATGTAATGGTCTTAAAACAAAAAGGTAAACATATATTTTTTAATAAAAATGTACCTTCAATGTACCTCAATAGACACAGACAATATATCCCTTGAGAATTGATAGTTTCTGCTACACATTTCAATAATAATATGCCTTATTTTGAGACAAAGTTACAACTCAATTAAGCAAGCTTAGACGTTTGTCTCAACAAAAGGTTGTAGAATGGTTACTTCCATTTTTACCACATTGTTCAATCTTGAATTTAAGTCTGAAGCTGTGCAGTTTTAAGTGATTAAAATGCATTATTCTGATCTTTTATGCACGGATTGGATATAAAACAACACGTTGAACCTTATATTTATCTTTTGGCGACAGTTTAGGACAGAAACAAGTCAGTTCAAGAGATGTTTACATTCTTATCCTAAAATGTAATATGATGTAATATGATGGCCGTACATCCCTCTTAAAGTGACACAGTGACTCAAAAAAGTTGCTTTACTTTTTGATTATGCCAACGGAAATAAAAGGAAAGATTCAAAATTTGATCAAAGATTGATCATACGGAATGTTTTACGTATTTTAAGTCATTGAAACTCCACCTGAATTTCCTATGTAAGCAATTCGAGTTGTTTTTAGGCATCAATTTATGGGTCCTGTGATTACAATTGCTGTCGAAAAATAATTATTGTGGGATTGACTCACAGAAAAAAGAATTGGGATTTGAAGTTATTTGATGTACGTAGTTATAAATATGTTTAAACGAAAATATTAGTTCTTGAACATATTGGGTTTCACTGGGAGGCCGATTGCTCATGACATACAGTACCGATCAGACCCAACCTAACACCAGAGGAAACCCCAAATAAACCCCGGGTTTACTTTGGATTTACTTTTTGAAAATTTGGGTCCACTCGGGGTTTACTTTGGGTTTACTTGGGGTTTACTTTGGGTTTACTCGAAAATTGCTTTTGGAGTCAACTATTCGTAGTGAAGTGTGAAGCAGACCTGTATTTTGTCTTATAATCCTACTGCCTGTAATTCCTGCCCCTTGCATATTCCGAATACACATGCAGCGTCTGCTTTCAGGGTATTCTTCTGATCGGGGTTTACTCTCTGTGTCCACTCTGGGTTTACTTGGGGTTTACTCTGGGTCCACTCTATTAAACCCAGAAAGTAAACCAAGGGTTTAGCTGGGGTTTACTTTCTGTTAGGTTGGGTCTGATCGGTACTGTACGCCACTCTCTGGTATTAACATTTCCATGCGTCTGCGTGGCTATAAGGCGGAAGGAAACTCAATATTTATGTGTTGGTAAAGCGAATAATTCAAATTTTCTCTATTTAATTTGATCTTTTTACTTTTGAAAACCATACTTTTTCTAAAGTTCATCTTTTCAAATGATATATAATGATATTTGGAAATCATGTAAACATTTGTTATTTGGTATACCGGTATCATGCGTTTGTGCTTCAATATGTTGTTTTATTAAAGAATTAGCAATGACATTATATTTTGAATATATATACTCTTTATTTTAGGAATTTCAATATGCGACTTTTTCATGCGGAACAAAACTACCGATTCAAGTCACTAGTGTGACACACAGTTTGTCCTTTGTCGTTTCAACTAGTTTTATATATAATAGACTAGTTTTTTTCTTTTATTGGTTAACGATAGTTATCCAAGAGGCGAACCGTGCGTATTTAGTTTTATTGAATTTCATGAGGGTAAATGATGGAATGTTAATAATAAATACAATTACATTGAATGTCTATGTAATAATTTCTGCATTTACTCGCGTGTAACTATCTAAAATTCCTTAATTCAGAGTATCTAACTCCCCTTTAATTTGGTAATACACTACCAGTGTTCTGAGTAATAAAACGGATCCTGACCTTAAACAGATAAATAATTACATCGTTAAGGTAACAAGTATTAATATCCCACAAAGAAGGAAAATGATGAGATTAAACGAGCCATGTACGTAAAAGGGCACCCTGTGGCTAGCATCTCATTACAGTCAATTATCTTCCTCATTACATCTATCATCTATAAAGCAAATGTTTAAATTTCGAAATGGCAACTAGATATGTAGGAAACTATTTGTAATGTATGATTATATATAAAACCACAGACCTCGACAGTTTGTGGACATTCCGGAGTGAACATGGCAGTTAGCAACTTCCTTCTGGTACTGGGTTTCTCTTGTGTTGGCTTGACTTTCTCTGTCAGTGGTATACAAAACGAGGTAAGGCATTCAAAATACAGTAAATTAATATATGCTTTCCCCGGAGTACATAAGTGTAGTTTTTTGTTCTGTTAATGATATAAAATCGTACATGATTGTTACTAGTATTGCAGTGTTGTACTTTCACCTTAAACATCTTATAAATGGTTAAAAAGATAGTTTAAGATTATAAACAGTTATCATTACATGTAAATAATAAAGTATCAATACATCTATTTTGCAATTTCACTACATCTATAGTACAAATCACCTTGCACCTATATTACAAAGTATCGTTACATCTACATAACAAAATATCACTACATCTATATTACAAAGTATCCTTACTTCTTTATTACAAAGTATCATTACATCTATATTGCAAAGTATCCTTACATCTATATTACAAAGTATCCTTACATCTATATTACAAAGTATAATTACATCTATATTGCAAAGTATCATTAAATATATATTGCAAAATATCACTATATGTATATAACAAAGTATCATAACATCTATATTACAAAGTATCATTACATTTATATTACAAAGAATCCTTACATCTAAATTACAAAGTGTCATTACATCTACATGTATATTTCAAAGTATCAATACATCTATAAAAGAAAGTATCATATTACATCTATATTGCATAATATCACTACATAATTCTTATAGAAATGGCATGATGCCGGAAGTACTTTGAAATCCGTCAAAAAACTCACTACCGGAGATAAACTTCGGGTACAGGTGGAGCTTCTTCTCTCTCCGGAAACTCAAGTTGAGTGGATAGTGGACCAAACCATCATTGGATGTAAATACTTATATAGTTACTGAAGTTTTATACCAATAAAAAGGGAGAAACGAGACAAAATTAGCTATCATTCTAGTATGTATATTCGAAACCAGGCACAAATTTCATAAGGGAGTTAAGGTAATATATTTTGTTGTCTTTACTTCTGTTTCAGCAAATGAAGGCACATTTGGCACTTCGACTACAAAGCTTGATAACAGTGTAATATACACCATAGATTTGTCAACTCCCGTCAAATACCTCGAGCTTAAATCTGTCAGCAGAGGAAATGTCTTGACCAGATATACCATTAACGTAAATTCAGACAATTCATCAAGGTATTTCGATGACAGAGCTTGTCAGGCATCTATGTCGAACATCAACAGTACCTCATTTGCTGCATATTTTCGGTGTTTCCCGGAATTAGATTCTAGAGACTCTTGGTATCAGAGTATGGCAGTTTTTGATAGGATTCAAACAGACAAAGTAGGCTACAGTACTCTACAAGGGGAACCCAATCCTTACTTTAACTTAACTTTTGAACGAAATACAATTGCCAAAGGAATCGTTGTATTCTCGGACCTAATTTTGGAAATGGGTAAAACCTTCATGTTTCTGGATAGTTTTCTTACCTTGAATATTGACGACACATTGAATTCTATTACATACGCGTATTTACAAGATATCAGCTCTATAAAAACAGAGAAAGAGTTCGAGTTCCTGAACACTTTCCCGGATTCCGAAATTTCTGAGGGGAAAACTGTAACAATATTTTGTGAAGCACTGGGTAGAAGCCCTCCTTCAGTAAGAATGAAGAGAAACGGGATGACAATATCAGAATCAGATGGCGTGTACATCGCTAGCAGAAGGACGAATCTTTGGTCAACATTTTATGTTACTTTCCTTCACGCTTCAAAGGAAATTGAGGGGAACTACTCCTGTGTAGCAGAGAGTGAAAGCAGGACAGCTTATCAATCATATAGGGTAGAAGTAAAACCTATAGTTTGCTGGGATCTTATGATTGATTTCAATGTTACGGACGAGGTATACTATTTATTCGTCGCTATCAGGTTTTGGATCGTGCTTTCTCTTAGGTCTTTAATCCAGGCGACATTTTTGCTTTCACTATGTCAGTGGCGTCGAAAGCAAATTGAAAGTAGGGACAGGGACTAGACTTATAAAAAATCTTCATTAGCAAAATAATTTCAAAAAGTCTTCAGTTATGGGTATATTACTTTGCAAAAGACGTGGAGAGCTAACACCCCCCCCCCCCTCAAAAATATGGAAAAATTGTTCAAAAATCTTCCGTTCAAGAACTACAATACTAGAATTTATGAGATAACCAGGCAAGCAACTGGAGATAGTTTGGGTCCTAAATTGTTAAAATTGTGAACCTCAATCTACGAATGGGGACTTAGAAGGGGTTCAAGGTTAAACACAGAAATATTTTAGGAAATTATTTAAAAACCCTCCTATCAATAAACTTCAGTGCTCCAATTTGTGAGATCACTGTGCAAGCATCCACAGTAAGTGCGGATACTGAAGTCCCTCAACTAACCGGGAACCAAGAATGGGTTCAAAGTTTAACATAGACAATCATGGGGAAAATTAATGTTTGAATTTTGTTATAAAAAACTTCAATGCAACACTTTGAGAGATTACTATTCAAGCATCCTCAAATAATGTAAAATATTAACATTGTGACTCTACATTTAATACTGAAAACCAAGAAGTGGTTTAAAGTTTAAAATAGAAATTCATTGGAAAAGATTTACAATGCTAAAATATGTGAGATTACTATGCAATAATCTTAATCTTAAATTAAAGTGTGACCCCTAACCAATACTAGGGTCCCAAGAAGGGTTTAAAGTTTAAAATTTGTTATAAAAAGTGAGATTACTATGCAAGCATTCTCAATTGATGTAGATTTTGAATTGTCAAAATCGTGACCTTTGGGCTAATACGTGAGTCCGTGTAAGATTACTATGGAAGCATTCCAAGATGGTGTAGATTCTTAATTGATAAAAGCGTGACTTCCGGACAAAACGTAGGTCCTCAAATGGGTTCAAAGTTTAATATAGAAATATAAAGGGAAACACATAGGAAGAATGTTTAAAATCTTCACAAGAAATACTCAGCTACAGTTTGTTAAATTGCTATGCAAGGCGCCTATAACTGTGACGACACTTATTTAGTTATTTGCCGAAATCGTGACATTGCCATCTCTTATGATGTATGCATAGTAATCTCACAAAATGGTGCTTTGTAAACATTAAACCAGGGTGAAATTAGCTCCAATTTGTGATCATGTCATTTTAATGTATTGTCAAATCTTGAAATATAATATTCCAATAGTTTTCTTCAAAATTTCATAATTAAAAAGTTCCAAATAGAATACAAACAACTGTTCTTCATGTGAGCAATGTGCTTTATGGGCCTCTTGTTTGTATAAATGGGTTGTTGCACTTCAAACCAAATTTCTCGTAGAGCTACAGTTCAACAGTTAATTCCAGATAAATTTAATGGACCCACCCATACTGTCCACAAACTCTCAAAAACACATGATTTATATGTTCTCGCAGACTTCTTTTAAAAGATATGAAAATCAATAAAAAGTCACCCATATTAATTTTCAATGGATTTTAAAAAGTAAGTTTCGGGCAGTTATGAACTCGGTTTCTGGTTGTAAAGGTGAAATAAAATCAAGATTGTAAATCACTTCATAGGCGTCGGAACTGGGGTGGGGGGGGGGGGCTTAGCCTCGCAGCAAAGATTTACCTTGAAAGATTGAGAAGCTGGAGTCATAAGCATACTAGCCCCACCCCCCTCCCCAACGGCTTAGGAAATCCATGATTTTGGAAAATATTTTTGTGGTAGGTAAGATTTGTATTTAGGAATTATTTTTTGGAAGTATATATATATATATATATATATATATATATATATATATATATATATATATATATATATATACATACATACACTTACAAGTGACAAACGGATTGAACACGGTTTTTTCAACTTAATTAGTAAACTTGATATTTTAATCATGTCTTAGTGTGAAAGTAGTAAAGGTATCCAAACGTGTAATTATTTACAGCACACTCTGTTATAAGTTTTTATTGGATTAATTTTGAAATTTAATTGTTATCTTTAATTCCTTAGTGTAGATTTCTTTATACTTAGACAAGTCCCCTAGTGGTCGAAGGATCCAAAGGCGTCAGTGTTGACTGCTCCAATTATGAGAACGATGACGTCACTTTTGACACGATTAAACGGACGGCCTTAACCCAATGGACAGAGCGATTAGAGGTCACGATCCCACGCTCAGCTTTCAAGATGAGGCGTATTGACTGTACAGCAACGGATAAAAACGGAGAAATTTCAATTGAATTGTATTAAATAACCGGGGATACATTCAAGCTTGAACTCTTATATAAACTTGAAAATTTTAAACATAAATAAAGGATTGCATACTGCTTTATTGATCACTGTTTTCTTACAGCCAGGTGTTGAGTTGTTTCTCTAGCTCAGGTAGCTTCATGCTGTCAGAAACAAGACGACAGGTCTTGGGGCTGTTTTGCTAAGATAAAGCGTAATTGGTAAATCATGCTGAGATTCCACTGCAGCAATAGTCAGTGGTCTGGGTTTCATTAAGTTTTCTTAAAGAGGTTCGATCCTCTGATTTTGGGTAGCCATTTTGTGTCACCTCTAGTCTGGAAATTCTGTGTCATATATGAATTTTACTTGTAAATTCCTTTTTTAAAAATGCCAAATAAACTATATTGAATAAAATATTGAAGGAAAAATTCCATATTTAGAGAGTGTAGTAAGGGACTATATTTTGTGGCGGAAGGTTTTTAAGAAGAAAATGAACATTTTTCATAACTCAGTTGTTTTAGAGTACCGTCATTTTGGCTTTCTTGTTTTCCGTGCAGACCAAATTTTCATATAGTTTTTGCATTGGGATATCGTCGTGTTGTTTCAAAAAACATATTTCAACAATATTTCAATATTTCTATCGACATGTATTGGCATGTATAAGTGATATTTCATAAAAGTAAAGAAAAAATCAACTCCAATTTCCCCCTAAAATTAGCTTATTTCATGCCATATCTCAAAATTTACATTATAGACCCATACTCTTGTTTTTATTTTCTGAATATTTAAGTTTCTTTTGACAAGTCTGTCAGCATTTGAGAACAAGTTTGAGACTTTTTAATTATTTAATTGCATGTTGAATCATTTTTGATTAAAAATAGTATTTTTTCAGTGCAAAAAGGTCAAAATATCCATAAGGTGAAGTAATTGCAAACTTTTTCATTATAATAATTTTAATTTTATTAATTCTAAATAATGTTAATTTGTATTTGATACCATGGTTCATTTCAATAAAACGTTATAGAGGGAAAAGCAATTTATGTGCAATTCGCACTTTCAGTGCAGAAAGGTCATATAAAATACACCGTAGCACCGAAAGGAGCATATAGACCCCAACATTTTGTTTTGAATTTTGGTTTAGATATATGTGTAAATGTTTAAAAATTACTTCAGAAAAAAACTTAGAGACTTTTGATCGCAGGATCCAACGTCCTTAATGAATAAACTTGCTTTAACATCTTCAATCTGAACTTGAACTTTAATTCTTACACCAATGTATCAGTACTTCGCTTGTACAGACCTTTCTAAAGGGTAAACTTTCACTTGAGTAAAGATTCTTACGTTTGTCACTCTAAAGCCATGGCTAAATCCAAGGAGTTTTAATTTATTTAAGATCAATTCATACACTGGAATTTCATGCACCGCACCTCAACATGTCTAAATATGGGTTATTGATGAACACTTCTGCCAGAGAGACACTGAGATAAAAAAAAATATCAGCTTACCGTCTTCTGTTTTCCTCAGTGACTTTGTTTCTCCGAACGAGTCCACTACGTCCGATATCCTTCAGGCATTTTACTGGGTATTACTGAGCTTCTGTTCTTTTTTCAAACCCAAATTGTAAAATGTAAGTGTATTATTTTTAAAATATTCTTTATGATACATTAGTTTTATTTACAGTAAAAGGACACACAACAAGACTACACAGCCTGCCACATACAAAACAGCACCACGGGGTGGTTGACAAGAGCCGGAGTTCAGGGCAGCGTTGACATCGGTACCCTGGCTGCCGTTAGTAGAGGATGAGAAGAACGACTTCGGAAACAGGTCACCTATTGGTCCGATGTTTACAGGGGAGGCAGTGGTTGTGACGGGGAGAAAAGCCCCACAAGCTGTACGGACCACACTGAACTGTGTCAGGCCTTCTATCGTCCGGGGACCCTCAGTCACTCCACAGTACTTCACTACAGATAGTACACACTCGTATGCTGTCACCGAGGCACTGAAAACAGTATCAAATTGAAACATTTACTGCATTCATTACTGACAGACATACTCAGTCTGTGTGGTGCTTTCTATCTCACCGACAGTAGGCCTCCTTCAGATCGTCTGCTGATGAAGGGGAATCCCCCAGCTTCTTCATTGCGTCCACTACCTTGGCCTCACATCCATATTTGTCAATCTCTGATAGGGCGTCAGAAATGCATTTGGTGGAAGTTGCTTAAAAAAAAGGAAAATCACGTGTTTTGTATATTGTAGTTGAAATATACAGGATTAAAAATACCCTTCATGGCAAAGACTTCAATTTGATACTAACTTTAAGTAAAGAATTCATAATTATTTAGAATTCTTGTTTTCTTATCATAATAGCATAAACTACCATAACTGCTAATGAGTATATTTGAATAATCACGTGACAATCTATCAAACTTCCCTTTTCAGAGTGGAGGTAAAAACCCCCAGATCATTCGATACATGGCTAAGAGGCGTAAAAATGTCACTAACCCATTGTAGACAAGACATATACCTTGCTGGATAAGACAGTTTTTGGGGTAGACGTCATTGTTGACGGCGGTCACGTGACTGACTGAACCCATATTGTCAGACAAACACGTGCCATACTCCTGGCGATACCTGTAGAAGTTGAAAGTGACGGGTGGTTAATGACTGAATTTATGATCAAATCACTGAGCTGTGATGCAATTTATTTATTCTAACAGTTTTAAGAGGGTTGAACGGTGTAGCCATTTTAGACTATATATACCTCCTTTATAGGAAGAGTTCTGTATAAAGATATAAGAAGATGTTTAAATTTCAAACTTAAGTATTTGAATGTTTCCTTTACAAAATAACATTCTATGACCAAAATAAACGTCTACGTCAGACTGGTTATTCGTTGACCACCCTATCTCGTTAAAACTTGCCTAAACAAGCTATAGTCTGTCCCCCAATAATTGCTTCCATCAATTTTTGATGATTTTTAAATAAAAATACACATACCTGTGAAAGAAATACAATTGAAATCGATGAAAGGGAATATATATTAAAAATATCTTCATTGAACACTTATCCCTTTTCACTCATAAAATTTCACAGGAACAAAAACAATTTTCTTACGGAGATTTATAATCGGAAATGTTAACATCTTTTCTCCATTCGGAAGAACTCGGGACACCTCGCGCAATTTTTTAACGTTATCATCCGGGCTTATAAAGGGTGATGCATTGCAAAATTTCCGTAGACTTTCAATTTTGGGATGTGTATTGAAACCTGAAGTGGTAGAGGGGGCGTTTCAAAACAGATAATCTGGACATTTTTCATATTAGAGGATGAACGTAGTTTGAGCACAAAGGTATTTACTATTATTGAAATATGAAGCAAAAAGTGGTGGAAGCAAAAACTCGGGACAGAGTATAGCAGTTTGCTACCAGTAAGCTACTTATAAATCCTGGTAGCGCTTCTAAATATACAACACTGAATAACACATAGACTGATTTAATTTGTACAGTGCAAAATAATTAAGTGATGGTCAAAACAGACTGCCTAAGTAACCTTTATATCTGGATGTCAGGATGGCACAGATGTCCTTAAAAGTTTTATTTATTCGAGAGAAAAAACCCCATGAATTACTTACCAGCAGTTGTTGACGCTGGATGCTGGGGTGTCGTTGGCTTGGAGTGTGTGGGCGGCCTTAGACAGCCTGCTTGACATACACTTATATATCGTCTTTCCAACACTGACCAGCGTCTCCAACTTCGTGGGCCTGTCGTCCCTTAGATAAAAAAGTAAAATTACGATAAAGACAGGTTTGAACAAACCCTGACAATCCTTAGCTTACTCCTACCTTAAATTTTAACCCTATAACATCTACAGAAAGGAGTACTGTTTTAGAATAACCTTAAAGGGTTTGGTCACGATTTTGATGAAAATTATATTTTTCGATTTTAATGTTTACAATGCTTCAGTAAAGCATTTTAAATAGCAAACCAAAAAGCAAGTTACAGAGCTAACAATTCTTTGCAATGTAAACAAAGCTTTTGTTCACATTTTGAACGTTGAAGTGAAAACTTCAGTTTTAGACCGAAAATGAGTGTGGTAAACGTTATGATCTGTATATTTATGCTTGAAATGAATTAAAAGATGGAAAATCAGCTTTAAAAATTAAGACCTTTTACCGGTAAATTGATCTAATGTAAACAAAAACAGGACACGAGCCTTACATGACAAAGAATTGTGAACCCTGTATATTGCTTATAACTTTACTACTGACTCTCAAATTCCATTTGATAATTGAAAATGCATTCCTAAAGCGTTGTAAATAATAACAAGAGGTCCATGGGCCACATCGCTTACCTGAGGAACAATAGGTATGATGAAATCAGCTAAATGGAATCATAATACAAACTATTTGGACAATGTTGTATAATACAATCATGTAGATCCTGTATAAATAAAATCCATTTTCCCCCTGGGATATTATTAATATCATTAGTCCCTGTTCTAACAGAATAATTTTATAGTCATAACACATGTTGAGCATTGCATTTCTCAAAAAGATCCTAAACAATTGTTTATGTATATGGGATACTAACTTACATCTTTTTTAACACCATGGGGCCAAAGTCTACACAATTTAAAAGAATTACCCGGCTGATAAGTTTCTTAGAAGAAGATTTTTAAAGATTTACTCTATATAATTCTATGTATAAAACGACCCCCACCCTAAGCCCAGGGGTAATGATTTTCACAATTTCAAATGTACACTACCTGAAGATGCTTCCACACAAGATTCAGCTTTCATGACTGACTAGTTTCTAAGAAGAAGATTTATAAAGTTTACTCTACATATTCCTATGTAAAAATTCGACCCCCCTCCATTATGGCCCCAATCTACCCTCAGGGATCATGATTTTCATAATTTTGAATCTACACTAGCTGAAGATGCTTCCACACAAGTTTCAGCTTTCCTGGCTAATCAGTTTCTGATGAGAAGATTTTTAAAGATTCACTCTACATATTCCTATGTAAAAATTTGATCCCTCATTGTGACCCCATCCTACACCTGAGGTTATGATTTTCACAACTTTGAATCTACACTACCTGAGGATGCTTCCACACAAGTTTCAGCTGTCCTGGCTAATTAATTTCCGAGAGGAGGATTTTTAAAGATTTACTCTATATATTCAAATGTAAAAATTCGACCCCCCCCCCATTTTGCCTCACCCTACCCCTGGAGGTCCTAATATTCACAAATTTGAATCTACACTACCTAAGGATGCATCCACACAAGTTTCAGTTTTCCTGGCATAATGGTTCTTGAGAAGAAATTTTTTGAATATTTAAATTTTTTTTCAATGATTTCTAATTAACTCCCCTTAAAAAGAGCGTGATCCTTAATTTTCACAACTTAATTTCCTTTGCCTAAGAGTGCTTTGTGCCAAGTTTGGTTGCAATTCGCCCAATAGCTCTTGAGAAGATGTCGAAAATGTGAAAAGTTTACGGACAGAGAGACGGACAGACAAAATGTGATCAGAAAAGCTCACTTGGGCTTTCAGCTCAGGTGAGCTAAAAACTGAAAAACAGAGTTTGACCAAACTCGTGACCATGTCTTTTGAAACATAACCTCAACTTGAACGCTACGTGTGAAAGTTTTCCAACTGTTCATATAATCAGTAACTTTTTTCACATGACTCCTTGGCAGTGAAATTCGTTTTGAATACTAGTAGATGTATATCATTTAGGAGATAATTTCAATGTAGCTGAACTATTATTTAAACTGAAAATACTAAAAAGAATATTCTAAAATATTTGTTACACTTTGGACCTGGCACAAGTAATAGCGAATTGAACTTTAAATTCTAATTGACTAAAACCTAATCACAAAGCAGTCTTCGGTGTTATTCCGCACGCATGGCATTTGCAAATTGGAGTCTGCATGGAATCTCCTTCACCACTAAACATCACTCAGATTAAAATTATATATTAAAAGTTAATGGCTTTCATTTTAAAAACACTACTGATGAAGACCTATAACACGTACTGTCGAATTATTTCGAAAAGGTGTTTTAAAGTGTTTTAATCATTTACAAAAAAGGACACTTGGGATACAAAGTGAAACAAGTTGAACACTCACGTAAGTTGTTGAGCAAATCCATTCTTATTCTGAAGCAGGTAGCAAACTAAACAAAAACAACAAATAAATAAAATGTGCTAAAAAAGAAAAAGAAAAAAATCCCGGGACCCGTCTCCATTTTTGTAAAAACTCGTATACCGGCACGTCTCTCGCACTGGGCCTTGGAACACTTTTAAAAAATTTGAATTAAGGGTTCTCCACACACCTGAGAAAAAAGCTTTTGCCTACAAGCCCATTCTTCCAAATTTCTTAAAGATATGCATGGATTTTAAGCATGTGCTCGACTTAAAAATGACCCTAAAAATTCACTTTGGGGAAAAAATCAACTTTTTAAATTTTACCACTGTTCATGAAAATAAAAATCCCTGCAGAGTTCGAACTTGAGATCTGCGGTTGGTAGACCGAAGCAACATCCTCTGCGCTAGCTGCAGGTCTGTAGCTCCCGGTCTGAAAAATTCGGATGGACGACCTGGGTCCTCCATCCGAATTTTTTCAGACCGGGAGCTACAAACCTGCAGCTACCTCTGCGCCATAGAGATATACAACAAAGTTTTGGTGGTATAAACTATTTCAATATGCGCTAAAATCGCCATGTTTTGACGTTTTGTCATAAAAGTAAAAGTCACGGGGTGTCGAGAATCCTTAATTTATATATCCAGTATGTTTGTGAATTACGTAGAACTCTTCATGAATTTCAGTTTACTGTCCTACTTTTTGTATCGGAAAAAAATATCATTATATTTTATCTTAAATCCTATATTTTTCTCTTTTTTGAAAACAAATTTAACACCCTTGGTTCATAATAGAATGGAATTCAGGTCCAACATATTACCTACCAAGCAAATCTCAGACAATTCAAAGTTTACAGATAAAATACCGATAACCTACCAAGCACCTGCAGTAGCACTATTTCACGGACCCTCATACCTTCGCAGTTCTCGATCCAATCCAGCTGTGGTCTTCAGTTGTTATACTTTACCGTACAGTAACGCCCCTTTGCCACGCCCCCTTCTCTCACAAACACAACATTCTGCGCTGATCACAGATTACAGGGCTATGGGTATCGGTGTCCTAATATGTAGATTTCAAATGAAATGTTTCCCGTGAGAAAGTCCTCAAGAAAATTGTTGATTCCTCCTTCCCTATTTTATTGGACTGGCAGTCACGGTTTCAACGTTTTTTAATATACACTTGTGCTTTATCAGGATGCTGTACGCAAAATCTCTTGAGAACATTTAAAGAAAGTTTTTTTTACCTATTATGTGAACCTCTCAATGGGCGTCAGTATTGCTTTAGAGGTCACATTTTGAAAAATTTAGATTATACACTATATGATACAGTAACTTTGAAGGAAAAAAGGGAATTACTAAGTAGAAGACTATGTTGATGGTCTAATGTTTTACAATCCATATAAATTTGACAGCTGAACACAGATTTTTATTCAGACATACAAACTGCTGAGCTATAAGTACACAAACTGCTGAGCTTTAAGTACACAAACTGCTGAGCTATAAGTACACAAACTGCTGAGCTATAAGTAATCAAGTGTACTTCTGATCACAGATTAGGAACAACGAGCAAAAGGCCATCATTTGTACACAAACTGCTTCGTTTATAAAACTAACTGCATTCCTCCCTCAGTGCCTCAACATGAATAAATCATTTCATGTAAATTGGATTATCCTTTTAGTAAACTGATACAGAAAATCAACTCATTGTGAATTAACAATAATTTATTGACAACTTACAAAGACTATTAAGACTTAATGTGGTTTTCTCAGTTGCCAAAATTAATAGCTTAAAAATAAACATGTAAGCTATTCCTCCTCCATATGCAGTCCTTGTAATGATGTTGTGTACTTTGTATATCTGATACAATGTCCTCTGCCACTGATTCACCCCTTGCATCAAGTAAACAATCAAGTAAACAACCTAATGGTTGTGTCGGCCCCACACGAAAACACCCAGGGCTGACTGGGGTGGAACACACAGTCTAAAACACCAAGATCATGTGATATTGCGTGGCCCTTTAGGATCTTGACTGGAACAATCAGAGGATTTTTCAGCAAATCACTGGAAAAAATCCAACATTAATTCAATTTTTATCGACCAATGTAAAGAGGCCCTTAAGGGGCAACAAGATACTTTTGTAATTGTACAATGATTTAAATAACCAATATGCACAATATACAAGAGGAATAGAGCACTTGACATGTACAGATTTGAAAGAAACCAACTGGAAATGTCTATCTGGAAAATTGGGTTGAGCGTAGACGGTCATTTTGCAGTCGGTTAATTGAATGATTTATTGATGTTAATTCAGCAATCTCACAGTGGACATTTTACTTGATATATTTTTCCCATTGAAAGAAATGTTAAATCCCCCCCCCCCAAAAAAAAAAAAACCAAATGAGATAAAATGGTTTGTTGTTACTGGTGCTTCACGTATATTTGTTTTTTGAGATATTTACTGCATGATGTTTAGAGAAATTAGTGTAACTGACAGAGTAATTTGAGGTTATTAAGAGCAGTCTGAGGTACAAGCTGATGTTTTTGGTTGCACTTTTAACTGACTTACTTGTAGACCATTCCGTGACAGACGATGACAGTTCCATCGTCGGAGGCCGAAGCAAAGAGCGGATACTTCCTGTGATAGTTCACCGCCCGCACCGCTCGCTTGTGGTGCCTAAAATTCAACAAAAAAATGTCAAACTGTGGCATTTATCAAACAGACTCAAACTCTTTCATTTACCACCTCTCCAATTATAACTCAGAAAATAAACACACCTACATGTTCTAATATTATATATACAACAAGATCTGAGAACTTTCCTAATGGTCAATAATTCACTAGTTACAAGTACCTTCTTAAACTTACCCCAAAGTTTGGTATGGTTGGGTTGATATAACTTACCCCAAAGTTTGGTATGGTTGGGTTGATATAACTTATCCTAAAGTTTGGTATGGTTGGGTAGATATAACTTATCCTAAAGTTTGGTATGGTTGGGTTGATACAATTTACCCCAAAGTTTGGTATGGTTGGGTAGATATAACTTATCCTAAAGTTTGGTATGGTTGGGTTGATACAATTTACCCCAAAGTTTGGTATGGTTGAGTTGATATAACTTATCCTAAAGTTTGGTATGGTTGGGTTGATACAATTTACCCCAGTTTGGTATGGTTGGGTTGATATAACTTATCCTAAAGTTTGGTATGGTTGGGTTGATACAATTTACCCCAAAGTTTGGTATGGTTGGGTTGATATAACTTATCCTTAAGTTTGGTATGGTTGGGTTGATACAATTTACCCCAAAGTTTGGTATGGTTGAGTTGATATAACTTATCCTAAAGTTTGGTATGGTTGGGTTGATACAATTTACCCCAGTTTGGTATGGTTGGGTTGATATAACTTATCCTAAAGTTTGGTATGGTTGGGTTGATACAATTTACCCCAGTTTGGTATGGTTGGGTTGATATAACTTATCCTAAAGTTTGGTATGGTTGGGTTGATACAATTTCCCCAAAGTTTGGTATGGTTGGGTAGATATAACTTATCCTAAAGTTTGGTATGGTTGGGTAGATATAACTTATCCTAAAGTTTGGTATGGTTGGGTTGATATAACTTATCCTAAAGTTTGGTATGGTTGGGTTGATACAATTTCCCCAAAGTTTGGTATGGTTGGGTAGATATAACTTATCCTAAAGTTTGGTATGGTTGGGTAGATATAACTTATCCTAAAGTTTGGTATGGTTGGGTTGATATAACTTATCCTAAAGTTTGGTATGGTTGGGTTGATACAATTTCCCCAAAGTTTGGTATGGTTGGGTAGATATAACTTATCCTAAAGTTTGGTATGGTTGGGTAGATATAACTTATCCTAAAGTTTGGTATGGTTGGGTTGATATAACTTATCCTAAAGTTTGGTATGGTTGGGTAGATATAACTTATCCTAAAGTTTGGTATGGTTGGGTAGATATAACTTATCCTAAAGTTTGGTATGGTTGGGTAGATATAACTTATCCTAAAGTTTGTTATGGTTGGGTAGATATAACTTATCCTAAAGTTTGGTATGGTTGGGTTGATATAACTTATCCTAAAGTTTGGTATGGTTGGGTAGATATAACTTATCCTAAAGTTTGGTATGGTTGGGCTGATACAATTAATCCCAAAGTTTGGTATGGTTGGGTTGATACGATTTACCTTAAAGTTTAATATGGTTGGGTTAATATAACTTACCTCAAAGTTTGGTATGGTTTGGATAATATAACTTACCTCAGTTTGTTATGGTTTGGTTAATATAACTTACCTCAAAATTTAATATGGTTGGGTTGATACAACTTACCTCAAAGTTGGGTATGGTTTGGTTAAAACAACTTACCTCAAAGTTTGGTATGGTTTGGTTAAAATAACTTACTTCAAAGTTTGGTATGGTTTGGTTAAAATAACTTACTTCAAAGTTTGGTATGGTTTGGTTAAAATAACTTACTTCAAAGTTTGGTATGGTTTGGTTAAAATAACTTACTTCAAAGTTTGGTATGGTTTGGTTAAAATAACTTACCTCAAAGTTTGGTATGGTTTGGTTAAAATAACTTACTTCAAAGTTTGGTATGGTTGAGTTAAAATAACTTACTTCAAAGTTTGGTATGGTTGAGTTGATACAACTTACCTCAAAGTTTGGTATGGTTGGGTTGATACAATTTACCCTAAGGTTTGGGGTATGGTTGGGTTGATATAACTTACCTTCAAGTTTGGTATGGTTTGGTTGATAAAACTTACCTCCATGTTTGGTATAGTTTGGTTGATATACATGTTACTTACCTCAAAGTTTGGTATGGTTTGGTTGAGACATCAAGGTCAAACCAAGAGAGACGACAATCATAACTTCCAATTATGATATTGTCACCTAGATCAAAATGGAATATTAGCATGTTATACAGGTTAAGTGAAAGATTTACACCTTATAAAGGTTTAAAACAAGGGGCTTTAAATGTTAACTTAACTTAATCATCCATCTTTTAAATAGGACAGTATTTAAGTTCCAGTCACTGCCCCCCCCCCCCCACTTTTTAAATGTTTTAATTTGACACATGTCATTGTTCATAATATTTAACTCCTAATTAATAATGATGGTGAAGAAAGCATAAGCTTGACATCCTTTAAAAATAGACAGTTTGGCAATACTGATTTTTTGATTCAAAATGTTAATTCCATGAAATTAGATCATCTTCATGATATGACATCTTCAGTGTGTTCACTTTGCTGTGGCTCCTCCCCCCGTCTTACCCCCTGAGTGGACAGCCATACTGGACACCCATTTACAGTTAGTCATCAGTTTCTTGGACAGCTCTTGCTTCAGTAGGTTGTACACTCTCACATAGCGCTGAGTCTGAAATTGATTCATTACTAATTAACACAGCATGCAACAACTGATGCTACAGAGCCAGAAAAGGCATTGAGCTCGAGATTATTTACATGTAAGTGTACAGTGCATGTGTGTATAGCAATGATTAGTAAAGAACTAATCTAAAAGAAATGATCGGTGGAGAACTAGTAGGTTGTACTGACCGCCACAAAGAGGAAAGGTCTGACCGGGTGGAAGAGGACACACTGAACCATTCCTTTGGACTTGTTAAACGGATTCTGAGAAAGAATGCATAAACACCAAGATAATTCATTGCAAGTATATCAGAGTAATTAATCAAACAATTTATGGAAAATGAAGCTTGTAAATGTCACCCTGCGTGGCTGGACATTGTTTTAGCCTGTCAAATGGTTTACCTGGGATCGTCGCCGTGAGAGCTGGTGTATCAGTACTGACATACTGTCGCCTTTAGGCATCACCGAGGCGAAGTAATCCCCCCTACCATGCCAGGTCACCTGAGACACTTCCTGTAAAAACAGCCAAGAATAGAGAGACTAAAGTTTTGTAGAACACCATAACATGTATACAGTTTTGTGTTTAATAATTCTTAGTGTGAATTCAGACAATCTAACTGACCTTAGGGTGTTGCAGAAGCAATCTGAAGCCATTCTCAAATCTCTTGTCTGAGGTGTCTATAGATGACCAATCAGCATACACTTTTTTACCTACAAGATTCAGATGAGTATTATCTTAAGAAAACTCAAAACACTTATTAAAACTATTATTATCTATGACCAAATATATCACATCAAGTTGTTCATCTTGAGCATCAAAGTACATATGAATAAAAGTTGCAATACACTGTATGAAATGAAACATCTTTAAATCTCAAAATGATATCAAACAGTCTGTTCTAATATCAAACCTGTGATATCACTGTCTAATAGAAAAGTTCCTTTGATATCACTGAAATCAAACTTAAGATATCACAGTCTGATATAAATAAAACCCCAGTTAAGTTAATCACTAATATCAAAATGGTATCACTGCAAATCAAACTTTGATAAAATCTGGGATCTGTGTAACCTGTGTAATACTCTGGCTTTGAATTGTTCAATATCATAGTGATATCAATCTTTTTTTTTTCACTATTGATATCATTGATAATAAACAGAATAGTATATCATTGTTTGATACCAATAAACCACAGATATCACTATCTAGGCCCTGATATCAAAGTATAAACCTTTAATATCACTGTGTAATATCATACAACCAGTGTTCTCCATATATCACATAAACCTGAAATATCACTGTTTGATATCAAACATCCAGAGATATCACAGGACCAGGGATTGTTCCTACCCATTGACTCCTCCTCGGTAGGGCTAAATGAGTGGAGGACATTATCTGTGTTGTTCGTTACCATTTTGTCCCCTAAGCCTGGATTCACCAAAATCACAGTCTGTCCCCTTAAAAATTGCACAGAAAATTGAGATATTACAACCGTGTTCAATATATATAAAATTGTTCTTTACAAATAATTCTCATTATTAAAATAACAATAAAATTCAATTCATTGATTCTGAAATTTTGATTTGTATAAAAACATAATGATCAAAGGTTAATTACATTGCTATGGCAACAAGGCTGACATCGGGATGAGGATTCCAGGCGACAGATCTGATACACATGTTTCCTAAGCTACCAGTTTCCATGGTAATAGATTTCATGCAACGACCTGTTGACACTTCCCAGAACCGGACTGATCCATCATCACTTCCTGTTATACAATCACACAATTAACATTGCTATAGTGACAGCATGGCAAAACAACTGCATTACGCAGGGTCTTATTTGAATATACATAATCAAGGTGATGTACCAAATGAACAAGTGGGTTAAATCCCTAAAAATTAGAAGAACAAAAATACAGAAATTTGACATTAAAGAGGTGAATTAAGATTTCACCTGACACCAGCCATTGTCCTGTAGGGTCCACAGAAATTGTCCTCACAATGTCACTGTGACCTCTATACACCTGTAAATAGATCCACTCTTATCACTTTGTACTGTATGTGTGGGATAATGTGTTTCTACTCCAAAATACCTACAGTATTTCAGGAAGATTGACTAACTCTTAATAACCTATTGAACCTATTGAACAGAGATGATATTGACCTGATTCCAAATGCAAGACTTATCTTAAAGCATCACCCTCAGAGAGTGATCAATCAAAGTGAATCAACATCTTACTATGGCTTGAGCTGTTGGGAAAGGCTGCAGGTCTCTGGGTTTGGGTAACTTAGGAATAAGATCTTCAGGGTTAATGTTCATCTGAAAACATTAAATAAAGAAAATGTTAAAAATTTTACACTAAAAAATGAAGACCCAATGACACTTATCAGCCATCCTATTTTATTTTTTATCTCAGTAAAAAGATTTCTGCCATGATAGATTACCCTGATTTTGGGTTTGCGGGGACAGAGGTACAAGTCCAAGCACCTCTCAAAACGTTCATTGATGAAGCGCTTGTATGCAGGCACCAAGCGGAGGCTGGAATACTTCTGGGGTAAAAAGTTCATCCTCCTCTCCTCAGGCTCCATGTTCTGCCATTTCTCCTCCTACAGACAGACAAACCTCAGAGATCACAAAATGTACACATACCAAGTCCTACTACAGACAGACACAAACCTCAGAAATCACAAGGTGTACACATACCAAGTCCTACTACAGACAGACACACACACCTCAGAGATCACAAGATGTACACATACCAAGTCCAACTACAGACAGACACACACACCTCAGAAATCACAAGATGTACACATACCAAGTCCTACTACAGACAGACACACACACCTCAGAGATCACAAGATGTACACATACAAGTCCTACTACAGACAGACACACACAAACCTCAGAAATCACAAGATGTACACATACAAGTCTTACTACAGAAAGGCACACACACCTCAGAAATCACAAGATGTATGCATACCAAGTCCTACTACAGACAGACACACAAACCTCAGAAATCACAAGATGTACAACATACCATGTCCTCCTACAGACAGACACACACACCTCAGAAATCACAAGATGTACAGACAGACACACACATCTCAAAGATCACAAGATGTACACATACCATGTCCTCCTATAGACAGACACACACACCTCAGAGATCACAAGATAAACAACATACCATGTCCTACTACAGACAAACACACACACACCTCAGAGATCACAAGATGTACACATACCAAGTCCTCCTACAGACAGACAAACCTCAGAGATCACAAAATGTACACATACCAAGTCCTACTGCAGACAGACACACACAACACAGAAATCACAAGATGTACACATACCAAGTCATACTACAGACAGACACACACACCTCAGAAATCACAAGATGTAAACATACCAAGTCCTACTACAGACAGACACACACAAACCTCAGAAATCACAAGATGTACACATACCAAGTCCTACTACAGACAGACACACAAACCTCAGAAATCACAAGATGTACAACATACCATGTCCTCCTACAGACAGACACACAAACCTCAGAGATCACAAGATGTACAACATACAGTGTCCTCCTACAGACAGACACACAAACCTCAGAGATCACAAGATGTACACATACCATGTCCTACTACAGACAGACACACACACACCTCGGAGATCACAAGATGTACACATACCAAGTCCTACTACAGACAGACACACACACCTCAGAGATCACAAGATGTACAACATACCATGTCCTCCTACAGACAGACACACACACACCTCAGAGATCACAAGATGTACACATACAAGTCTTACTACAGAAAGACACACACACCTCAGAAATCACAAGATGTATACATATCAAGTCCTCCTACTGACAGACAAACCTCAGAGATCACAAGATGTACACATACCAAGTCCTCCTACAGACAGACACACACAACACAGAAATCACAAAATGTACACATACCAAGTCCTACAACAGACAGACACACACAACACAGAAATCACAAGATGTACACATACCAAGTCCTACTACAGACAGACACACACAACACAGAGATCACAAGATGTACACATACCATGTCCTACTACAGACAGACACACACACCTCAGAGATCACAAAATGTACACATACCAAGTCCTACAACAGACAGACACACACACCTCAGAAATCACAAGATGTACACATACCAAGTCCTACTACAGACAGACACACACAACACAGAGATCACAAGATGTACACATACCATGTCCTACTACAGACAGACACACACACCTCAGAGATCACAAGATGAACAACATACCATGTCCTACTACAGACAAACACACACACACCTCAGAAATCACAAGATGTACACATACCAAGTCCTCCTACAGACAGACACACACAACACAGAGATCACAAGATGTACACATACCATGTCCTACTACAGACAGACACACACACCTCAGAGATCACAAGATGAACAACATACCATGTCCTACTACAGACAAACACACACACACCTCAGAGATCACAAGATGTACACATACCAAGTCCTCCTACAGACAGACACACACAACACAGAAATCACAAAATGTACACATACCATGTCCTACTACAGACAAACACACACACACCTCAGAGATCACAAGATGTACACATACCAAGTCCTACTACAGACAGACAAACCTCAGAGATCACAAGATGTACACATACCATGTCCTACTACAGACAGACACACACACCTCAGAGATCACAAGATGTACACATACCAAGTCCTCCTACAGACAGACACACACACCTCAGAGATCACAAGATGAACAACATACCATGTCCTACTACAGACAAACACACACACCTCAGAGATCACAAGATGTACAACATTCAATATCTTCCAACAGACAGACACACAAACATCACAGATCTCAAGATGTACAACATGCCAGGTTCTTCTAATAACTCTAAAGCTTTGTTATTTTTAAATATCATCAGAGATCACAAGCTCTACATACCATATCTTTCTAATGCTGATTTCAATGTTTTTAGTTCACATCCATAAAGAAATTAAATCATAACTTAAAAGCAAATCACTTATTATTTTTAAGATAGTTAACCTTTTATCAAAGAATAAGCAATGCTCTCCCTTTGTGTGCAGCAATAAATAATGTTAATCTTACATGAATACTTTTTCTAAACCAACAACACTGTAATCTTAATCTACAGATATTGTTTGTTAGAAAAACAAGTTCAAATCTATTCAAATACATGTACATGTACGTAGTTATATATAATGAAGAAAGGAATAGCATTGTATAGTCTATACAACATAAGAACAAAGCTTCAGACCTCCTCCTTGGTTAGCAGGTACTCTGGGGGTGGGTTGTAGGACTCAGCGTGGCTAGGGAGGGGCATCTTGGGAGCAGGCAGGTGGGCCCTGTATCTCCTTGTTATCTCAGACTACAACAAACATATGATAATCAGTATAAATATCTGAAGAGAGATGTAAAAATGTTTGAAAGAGATAGAAAAATATCTAGAGAGATGTAGAGATATCCGGAGAGAGATGTAGAGATATCTGGAGAGAGATGTAGAGATACTGATAATCTAAGACCTCTTCATCCTCCTTCCACAACATGTAAAAGTTTTCTTCTTCCTCTTCTTCTGTCTTTGCCTTTGTTGGTTTCATCCAGCCCATCTTCAGAGCATGCACCATTTGCCCAACCTAGAGAAATCAAGAACATGAATTGATTTGGACAATTTTATAAATACTAATTCAAACATGTTTTTCGATTATTTTCTATAAAATTTTCATTCCAAGAAATGTGAAACTCACAATAAGATTTTATTAATAGCATCTCAAATCATCCATAGGTTGTTTTCAACAAGTCATATTCATTAATCCTTAAAATGCAGAAACTTCATTGTATGGACATATCTAACATCTCCCCATCTGCTCCTTTAATGTTTTATATTAAGAAACAAAATGGGTCTTAAAATCACTTATTGGAGGGAGGATACTCTTTGGTGTTTTTCTCTTATTGTTTGTTGTTGGAAGTTTATTGAAATATCAAGACATTTCCCCAGGCAGATGGTTTATCTACCCTCTGAATAGTATTCTTTAAATGCAGTGATGGTTTCATTTACTTCGATTTTCAGAGTAAGTATGAGGTTCCAATGGGACAGAGAGCAAGTAATTTCTAACCTTTAGTTTTTCCCATTTTGATGGAATGAAGCTTCTCTTGTGTTGAGGGTGATTTGTGACTGGATGAATCATCTTCTCATGGGTGAAGAAATCAATCCACGGCTAAAAAAGTGAGGGTTGATTCATTAGGTTGATGAATTACCAAAAACCATTTGAATATTTTCAAAACATGCAAGATTCTTTAACATTTAACATCGACAATGCCAAAACAAAACAAAAAGTTAACAAAAATAAATATTTTCATTAAGTCTCATATATCATCTTCTTTCAAAAATGTTTAACACAGTGACTGCTTTTATTAACAATTATTTTATAATTATATTAATTTAATTTAAAATACATGAATATGTTTATTGTATACATGTATACTAAAATTCTTTGTAGTTGTGAACATTCACTGTACACAGTCATATGTCATTTGCACACTATAAATGCATTTCCAATGGCTTTTGTGGCAGGGTCTGGGTATTTATGTACCGTATATACTCGCCTACAAGTACGGTTCATCTATAAGTCGGTTGCCTTTTTCCAGCTTTAATTTGAAGATTTTGCTCTTGACTCCCTTATAAGTCGGGTCACTTTTTCAGGACAATTGATGTACAGATATTCTCAATAAAATACCACCTTTTATCATATATGGTTTGAGTTCTAAAAAAAATTGTCCTTGTTTCACCCCAAAATTGCTTCTAGACTATTTCTGTCATGGGTCTATGATGTTAATAACTTTTGATTTTAAATGCCATTATTTTTTATAACACTTATTACAAGTTGGTAATAGCTTCAAAACTACCAGGTTCTTAAATAGAGTCCTTTTGAAAATTTGATAATAGTGACTTATTTCCTTACTGACTGATTAGGTTGGTAATTAGCCCCGTAAACTTGGGTGTTGGCTTGTGTTGTTTTAGGTGACATGACTCCTATATCTATTATCACCTTAGGTGTGAAAAACTGACTGCTTGAATTTTCTTTTTATAAACACAGGTTCAATGCATTTATCTGTTTATTATTTAAAAAGAAATATAACCTACTTCTCTCTTGTGAAAATTTTTTTACTATGTCTCACCTATAAATTGGACCCCCACTTTTCACTAAATTTTCTACTCCCAAAAATCCGACTTATAGGCGAGTATATACGGTATTCAGATTTCCTACCTGATTATTTTCAGAAGCACAGATTTGGAAAGTTTTTATTCAGACAGAATGTTTTGCAGTGGAATCAGAGTGTTCAATCTGTGAAGACATCTTACCTGATAATTTTCCGCCATGGAGTCGGGATGTTTACATCTCTGTAGATTCTGTATCAGACATCTTACCTCGTAATTTTCCACCATGGAGTCGGGATGTTTACATCTCTGTAGATTCTGTATCAGAAATCTTACCTGGTAATTTTCCGCCATGGAGTCGGGATGTTTACTGCTCTGTAGATTCTGTATCAGACATCTTACCTGGTAATTTTCCGCCATGGAGTCGAAATGTTTACATCTCTGTAGATTCTGTATCAGACAACTTACCTGGTAATTTTCCGTCATGGAGTCGGAATGTTTACATCTCTGTAGATTCTGTATCAGACATCTTACCTGGTAATTTTCCGCCATGGAGTCGGGATGTTTACTGCTCTGTAGATTCTGTAACAGACATCTTACCTGGTAATTTTCCGCCATGGAGTCGGAATGTTTACTGCTCTGTAGATTCTGTATCAGACATCTTACCTGGTAATTTTCCGTCATGGAGTCGGGATGTTTACATCTCTGTAGATTCTGTATCAGACATCTTACCTAGTAATTTTCCGCCATGGATTCGGGATGTGTACTGCTCTGTAGATTCTGTAACAGACATCTTACCTGGTAATTTTCCGCCATGGAGTCGGAATGTTTACTGCTCTGTAGATTCTGTATCAGACATCTTACCTGGTAATTTTCCGTCATGGAGTCGGGATGTTTACATCTCTGTAGATTCTGTAACAGACATCTTACCTGGTAATTTTCCGCCATGGAGTCGGGATGTTTACATCTCTGTAAATTCTGTAACAGACATCTTACCTGGTAATTTTCCGCCATGGAGTCGGGATGTTTACATCTCTGTAGATTCTGTATCAGACATCTTACCTGGTAATTTTCCGCCATGGAGTCGGGATGTTTACTGCTCTGTAGATTCTGTATCAGACCCAGGTCTTCTTTGCTGAGAACAACGTTCTGTCCCGTCATTTTGTTTGTTACTGTCCTCCTATAATGAAACATCGAGTTATAGTTGTACAATTTCTCTAGTGACATTAGTATTCTCAGTTTAAATACTAACAGTATGTCAACATATTTATAGTAATGACAAAGTTTTTTGTTTGTGAGTGATACAAATCTTCAGCATAGCAATGGTTTTCATTTGAACAAGTTTTGAAAGAGAGAACCTGAGAAAACTGCCTTCAGTTTCTAGTTTTATATTAAACCCAATCATTTGCTTAGTTTGTACTAACAAATGGGTAGCAGTCAATTGTACACGGTACTACTGCTTCAAATGAGGATAACATAAAACACAGTACATTAGATAGTGTCTTATTGTTCATTCATTACAACGCCATTATAAATGGGTAATTAAGAAGCCGGGTAAGCAGTTTCTTATTCATCACCAGAGAAACGGATTCTGACCAGTAGTTGGGGTTGTCCATTTTGTTGAGGAATTCATCTAATTGATCCCCCTTCTCTGGTTTAAGAAGCCTGTTTCCTTCTATGTCATAGCCGATGTGTGGGTATTCTCTGTACCATTCTAGAGGAATGTTACCCACTGTATTCCTTATATCCTACAAACATGTTGATCCGTGTGTAAAAAATAAGCAAACATGGCAAAAGTGAATCTGATTTGTCATATAATGGCTGAATACAAATTGACACAAACCTCCTCATCTGAAGAGTCATAATCGTATTCGTCAGGTCTGTCTGCTGTTTTGACTGTGATCTGTTTCCGTTGTTTACGGTTCTGTGACTTGACATTGCCTGTATATCGCTGGTCATTTATCTCATTTAATTCATCATCGCTTGCTGTAGACAGTTCCTTTCTTTGTTCTGTACTGAGTTCAAGGCCACTCTTATCATCCAATGTGACGTCATCATCATCATCATCATTGTCTGAGCTATCATTGTCAGACTGATCAGAACTCTGTAATAATGCAGAACCAATGTAAGTTACTGAGAAGATTGGAAAAATATGAATATATATAAAATTGAATCATCATGCATCATTTTGTCCTTTATTACTTTTCAAATGTGAAAATGTAAAAGAAAAATAAGGCCATATTTAGATTGTCGTAATGCCATGAATGCTCCCGCAGGTGACCAAAATTTGTAATGCAAAATTTAGTATAACATTTGTTTGATTGCAGAATAAATAATAAATCCCTGAAAATTACTCATTTTCTTTGAAGTTCAAGAAGCATAACACTCAACAATCATCAGACTGAAACCAATGTCAAACTTGACCTGTATTTTCTAATAAATTTTAAAATCTTATATTATAAAAACTTCACATACCATATATCAGGTTTTTTCCGTGTGTATCTATTTCCGCTTTGTTGAGACAATTTCCGAATCGCGAAAAATAAATCAGCGTAAATTTGATAAAAAGTTTTGTTTTTATAATAGAGTTCTCTTTTTCTTGATAAAGTAAACAGATAAGTACGGTGAACTGTGTTCAGTTAGTTTAGTTAGAGGTACAAATTGCAGGATCAGAGATCAAAGAGCTAGATAATAGATTTGTATGCCTCGTTGTTTATTTAATAATTTATTGACAAGCTAATTAAAACGGTCACTTTTCTTGCATAAACCGATGTCTAATTATACCTGAGCTACTTGTATATGTAACGGTACATGATCTATTTATTCATTACTGTTTGCGTCTCTGAAAATGATTATCGGTAATTATTTCACATTAAGGAAATCGTGTAAACGGTTTCATTGTCGGAATTTTTCATTACAAAGAACGACAATTTAGATACTTACTCTTACCTCACAAGTTAAAACAATTGCGAATTACATTTTCAATGTGACTTTGAAATAGTGAAAATTTGATTCGCGTAAATTTTATACACTGTTCTAGGCTCTGATTCTTGGAAAAAACATGACGCGGAAAAAACCTGATATACGGTATGCTTCAATTCAAAAGTTAGAATGTGGAAACTACAAATTTATCATTTTTTTTCTAGTTCAAGAAGCACAACTCTGTCAAAATTCATCAGACCAGAATCAAATTTAAACTTGATCTGTATTTTCTTGTAAATAATCTACATATGAAATATCAGTTTTATATATGCATCCCTTCAAAGGTAAGAGAGCAAAAACTGAGAATTTCCCATTTATCTTAAATGTTCAAGAGGCATAACTCTGTCAGAAATCATCAAACTTAAATTGAATTCAAACTCAGCTTTCATATTCATAAGATACATCCATATATCAAATTTGAGTTGAATGTGTGCAATGATTGTTGTAATAATGATTGGAAAGTGGATGATGACGGAATATCCGAAGGACAGAAAGATGGAAGAATGGAAGGATGGAAAGATGGAAGAATGGAAGGACAGAAAGATGGAACAGGGTAACACTATATGTTCAAGCTATTTTATGGTGGGGGCCTAAAAATGTGCTTCATCACCCAGCTCTGTCTGCCTCTTCTCCCATCCCTAAATAGAACCAAAAGTCTGATAGTCTCTCCCCAACCATATCTGTAGTCTAGAGCGCTTGGTCTAATATGTTTTTCCACTCTCCCTGACCTTATCTATAGAACCCCTGGTCTGACATGTCTATCCACTCTCCCTGACCTTATCTGTAGAACCCCTGGTCTGATATGTATCTCCACCCTCCGAACCTTATCTGTAGAACCCCTGGTCTGAGTTGTCTCTCCACTTTCCCCGACCTTATCTGTGGAGCTGTGATATGTCTCTCCACTTTCCCCGACCTTATCTATAGAACCCCTGGTCTGACATGTCTATCCACTCTCCCTGACCTTATCTACAGAACCCCTGGTCTGATATGTCTTCTACTCTTCCTGACCTTATCTGTGGAACCCCTGGTCTGATATGTCTCTCCACTCTCCCTGACCTTATCTGTAGAAACCCTGGTCTGACATGTCTATCCACTCTCCCTGACCTTATCTACAGAACCCCTGGTCTGATATGTCTTCTACTCTCCCTGACCTTATCTGTGGAACCCCTGGTCTGATATGTCTCTCCACTCTCCCTGACCTTATCTGTAGAACCCCTGGTCTGACATGTCTTTCCACTCTCCCTGACCTTATCTGTGGAACCCCTGGTCTGAGTTGTCTCTCCACTTTTCCCGACCTTATCTGTGGAGCCGTGATATGTCTCTCCACTTTCCCCGACCTTATCTGTGGAACCTCTGGTCTGATATGTCTATTCACTCTTCCCGACCTTATCTGTAGAACCCCTGGTCTGACATGTCTATCCACTCTCCCTGACCTTATCTACAGAACCCCTGGTCTGATATGTCTTTCCACTCTCCCTGACCTTATCTATAGAACCCCTGGTCTGAGTTGTCTCTCCACTTTCCCTGACCTTATCTGTAGAGCCCTGATATGTCTATTCACTTTCCGCGACCTTATCTGTGGAGCCCTGATATGTCTTTTCACTTTCCCAACCTTATCTGTGCCCACCGACCTGTTCCTGGTCTTCTTCACTGGTATCAGGTTCTTCCTCTAGTCCTGAGTAGACACTTTCCTCCGATTCTGAAGAATCACTGTCATTGGCTCCTTTGTCCACAAAGTCAAACTAAAAAAGAAAGTATTGGAGTTTTCAATTTTATATCGTGTAAATTTGACAACAAAAAATAAATTGATGATTATTTCCTTAGGCACCGCAACATCAAAGGTCAAAAGCTGTTACATTGATTTTTTCAATTGCCACATTGAAAGGGGGAATAACTCATTTTAATCTTCCTTGAAATATTAAAAAAAATAGTTATATGCCCTTGTTAAATTTTGCAACAAAATATCTCTCTGATTGTTCAAACAGAATTTTTTTTAAAAGTTTTTAATACACTATGCTTGATTAATTTAAAAAAAATATTTTAAAAGGCAGTTGTAAATATTAAAAGCAAATGTTTTCTTTGGTTATTTAGATGTGCTCAGGGTTCGACACTAACCTTAGTCCGTTAGTCACAGACTAATAACTTTCAAGTCGGACTAATAAAATTTATGCCTAATCAGTCCGCCTGGACCAATAAAAATATCGGCTAAACAGCTTGAAATTTTTATTACGATCGACGATGTTATTTTGAAGACACACTTTCTTGGAAAACCCCGAATGTATTTTTAGCTATTGAAGCATGGCGGTAATCGAGTAATTCATATTCATTTGAACGCTTTCTTATATAACTGATTTATTATAGTGAAGTAAAACGTCTCCGTGATCATGAGGTAGTTGACAGTTTTGCAAAACATGGAGAAACAGAAAAAGTTATCCGATTTTTTCAAGGCGTCCGCGGATAAAGAGACTGCGAAAAGGCGAAAGCTAGACACATCTAACAGCATTGAGAAAAAGGAGCGCGACTATCATGTGCTGGGCAGTGATCATGCTAACTAAATGCAAAAATTTAACATAATCCACATTAAAAGTTATACATATTTTTTTGCAATGCTCACTTCTTACATATTCACTTAATCAAACACAGACGAAAGGATTTTATCATTTCACTAACAGGTGATCATCAGTGATAAGCAAAGAACTTGATCACCTCTGGGTATCCAATGATGAATAAACTGCAGAATTATGAACAAAAGTAAATGCAGGGACGTATATACCTGTACTAATAGGATAGGAAACTATCGCAATTTTTCCTAAAATCACACGGTACTTGATTTTGTAGGTCAATTTTAACTTCATAAATCTATTACACAGTATGTTACCAGATATATCGATATATATTTATATCCCTGATCTAATCATATTGATGATGGAGTTCTTAAATCTACCAACTCATTTTTGCTCCATTTCCAAAATTATGTAAAAGTAAATGTTTATATTCTTTATATTCAAATTAGTTTACCACATATGATTAAAATCTATGAAAAACCAATCCCTTTTAACAAGAAGAAATAAAAAATCTAATAAAAAATGATATAATTTACTAAGAATGAACGGAGTTTGAAAACCTTGTTAAGGCTTGCATGATAGTTTGGGAAGTAAACATTGCGAATGAAAGATGCCTATCGCGTTAATTTATACATGTCCCTGGTAACAGTGAGGATGAAATAATATGTGAAGTTTTAAACTTTGTCTTTCATAGAATTCTGAATTCATCTAGCGATGTTCAGATCAAAGTTATTTTACAAAGTTACCAGTCTCATTACGTGTTCATCAGTTGTTCATATCGCTCACTGAAAATCCTATTACTGACTCAGCACACACATTTACCATTACACTCTAGTGTTAGAACGCAAAGCAATGTTCATCTAATTTTTTTTTTACATATTCTTGTTGCAAGAACAACATTGACAGGGTTCAAAATTTCTTTACATTTATTTTCCTTCAGAATGTATTTACAACTATAACAAGCAATTAAAACTTCAACAATACATAAACAGAAATCAATACCGACCTGATCTGGTTTACGTTTTGATCTAGATTTGGATGACATTCTGTTTCTGGTAGAACTAGAAGTTAGAACACGTGTGGCTCGACCGGAAATAAACAGACGAAACATAAGAGATAAACCTTACCGGATATTTTAAATCTAAAAATGTTTAAAGTAATAATCATCATGTCACGTTTACAACTCATTTCAAGAAATGTTTTGGTTTTTGTCATTGATCATAAATTTAAAAAAATTAATCATTTAAATTAATGTAAAAAAAGAAGAAGAGGAAAATACATTCGATTTGATTATTCAACTTTTATCTTCTTTTCAGAAGAGCTTTCGGAAAGAGAGGTAACTTGTATATTCTGTCTATAGACCGGTAAACGTGCCTATTTGTTTTGTCTGCAGTAAGCCTCATCATCGTTGGTAAGTTCATAGATGTCTTGTTATGTACGTGCCTTTTCAGAGCATTTTTTGTTTTTTTAGCCAGTCTTTATGTCATTGTTTGACCAGGGGGTAAAATGACAAACTGATAATTGTTAAAATCAGCTGATCCAATTGAATATACCAACACATGTAATATTCGGGTTACTGCATAGCTAGCCTGAGTGTAATGTGCAATGCCATATATGATTTAGGCAGAGTGCCTGGGGTAACCTTGGTCCCTCCCTTCCGACCCTCCCTTCCGACCCCCCCCCCCCCACCCCCACCCACAAGTCAATTGCAACCTTTATAGAAAGCTAAGCCATCAAAAGCTCCTATGTTGATTCTTGCAGTTTGTAAGAGCAGGATCACATTTAACTTCCAGCTTCCAGGGGCAGATCATCAGATTAAATTTGACACTTTGCATCTGAGCCCTTTTCACGTGTATTTTAAATTTGTATTTTGTTTATCACCACATAATTAGTGATTAAATTGAGTTCATGTTAGTGATCATTTAATTACTTTAGGGAATAGCAAGAATTCTATCAATTTTAAACAAGTCCATTATAATCATAGAAACATAAGAATTAGACCAGCTACAATTAATTTCATTATACTTTCATGCAGTTAAGTTTTCTTTTAAAATCAAGACATTCAGTATAATAAAATAAATAGTGCCTTTTTAGGAGGTCAAAAGTTGAATTGACACCCCTCGAAAACTATTGTCAACCTCCGCTTCGCGTCGGATTTACCTAGAAGTAAATGCATGATATGAATATAAAATGTTTGTTACCATAATTGTAACTTGATCCAAAGGGTCGGATTGGGAACATCTCATTAAAATGTCAGGTGTGGATCATTAGATTAATTGAGATGGCGCAAGCATCAAGTTTAATTTCATGAACTAATCCATGCCCAGCAACAAGATGTAAACCAGCTCTTTGGATCATGTTCATGGTTTAAAACACCCTTAAAACACAAAAGTTATTTATTGCATGTGTATTAAATCAGCAGTTTTAAAGAGGGGTGTTATGCATTCAGAAGTCCATATTGAGGTGATCTGGAAAATCAGATCACTTTGTAAGTTACCAGTATGAGGAAATGAAATGTGTTTGGTATATGTTGTGTACTGGTAAAGATGCCAAGATATAATTTGGCATCTTTTGGTAAATTTATTATTTACTAACTTACATACTTGATAAAATATATTACAGTAAATGGACACCCCATTATCGGAATACCTGAACACAGCACTGCAGGTGGCTGTAAAAGCAGGAGAGGTAAGTACAGAGATACTCTGACAGGTAAATAAAAATATAAATCCTCTGTCATAGGTAAATAAAAAGTTTAACATACATCCTCTGTCATAGGTAAATAGATACACCCTCTGTCATAGGTAAGTAAAGAGATACTCTGACATAAGTAAATAAAAATATAAATCCTCTGACATAGGTAAATAAAAATATAAATCCTCTGTCATTGGTAAATAAAAAAAAAAATCCTCTGTCATTGGTAAATAAAGAAATACATCCTCTGTCTAAGGTAAGTAAAGAGATACTCTGACATAGGTAAATAAAAATATAAATCCTATGTCATAGGTAAATAGACACATCCTCTGTCATTGGTAAATAAAGAAATACATCCTCTGTCTAAGGTAAGTAAAGCGATACACACTCTGTCATAGGTAGGTAAAGAGATACACCCTCTGTCAAAAGTAAGTAAAGAGATACACCCTCTGTCATAGGTAAGTAAAGAGATACACCCTCTGTCAAAGGTAAGTAAAGAGATACACCCTCTGTCATAGGTAAGTAAAGAGATACACCCTCTGTCATAGGTAAATAGACACATCCTCTGTCATAGGTAAGTAAAGAGATACTCTGACATAGGTAAATAAAAATATAAATCCTCTGTCATAGGTAAATAAAAATATAAATCCTCTGTCATTGGTAAATAAAGAAATACATCCTCTGTCTAAGGTAAGTAAAGAGATACACACTCTGTCATAGGTAAGTAAAGAGATACACCCTCTGTCATAGGTAAGTAAAGATATACACCCTCTGTCAAAGGTAAGTAAAGAGATACATCCTCTGTCATAGGTAAATAGACACATCCTCTGTCATAGGTAAGTAAAGAGATACACCCTATGTCATAGGTAAATAGACACATCCTCTGTCATAGGTAAGTAAAGAGATACTCTGACATAGGTAAATAAAAATATAAATCCTCTGTCATAGGTAAATAAAAATATAAATCCTCTGTCATTGGTAAATAAAGAGATACACCCTCTGTCAAAGGTAAGTAAAGAGATACACCCCCTGTCATAGGTAAGTAAAGAGATACACCTTCTGTCATAGGTAAATAGACACATCCTCTGTCATTGGTAAATAAAGAAATACATCCTCCGTCATAGGTAAGTAAAGAGATACACACTCTGTCATAGGTAAGTAAAGAGATACTCTGACATAGGTAAATAAAAATATAAATCCTCTGACATAGGTAAATAAAAATATAAATCCTCTGTCATTGGTAAATAAAAATAAAAATCCTCTGTCATTGGTAAATAAAAATATAAATCCTCTGTCATTGGTAAATAAAGAAATACATCCTCTGTCATAGGTAAGTAAAGAGATACACCCTCTGTCATAGGTAAGTAAAGATATACACCCTCTGTCAAAGGTAAGTAAAGAGATACATCCTCTGTCATAGGTAAATAGACACATCCTCTGTCATAGGTAAGTAAAGAGATACACCCTCTGTCATAGGTAAATAGACACATCCTCTGTCATAGCTAAGTAAAGAGATACTCTGACATAGGTAAATAAAAATATAAATCCTCTGTCATAGGTAAATAAAAATATAAATCCTCTGTCATTGGTAAATAAAAATATAAATCCTCTGTCATTGGTAAATAAAGAAATACATCCTCTGTCATAGGTAAGTAAAGAGATACACCCTCTGTCTAAGGTAAGTAAAGAGATTCAACCTCTGTCATAGGTAAGGAAAGAGATACACCCTCTGTCATAGGTAAGTAAAGAGATACACCCTCTGTCATAGGTAAGTAAAGAGATGCAACCTCTGTCATAGGTAAGTAAAGAAATACATCCTCTGTCATAGGTAAGTAAAGAGATACACCCTCTGTCAAAGGTAAGTAAAGAGATACACCCTCTGTCATAGGTAAGTAAAGGGATACACCCTCTGTCATAGGTAAATAGACACATCCTCTGTCATTGGTAAATAAAGAAATACATCCTCTGTCATAGGTAAGTAAAGAGATACACACTCTGTCATAGGTAAGTAAAGAGATGCAACCTCTGTCATAGGTAAGTAAAGAGATACATCCTCTGTCTAAGGTAAGTAAAGAGATACACCCTCTGTCATAGGTAAGTAAAGAGATACACCCTCTGTCATAGGTAAGGAAAGAGATACACCCTCTGTCATAGGTAAGTAAAGAGATACATCCTCTGTCTAAGGTAAGTAAAGAAATACATCCTCTGTCATAGGTAAGTAAAGAGATACACCCTCTGTCATAGGTAAGGAAAGAGATACACCCTCTGTCATAGGTAAGTAAAGAAATACATCCTCTGTCATAGGTAAGTAAAGAGATACACCCTCTGTCTAAGGTAAGTAAAGAGATGCAACCTCTGTCATAGGTAAGGAAAGAGATACACCCTCTGTCATAGGTAAGTAAAGAGATACACCCTCTGTCATAGGTAAGTAAAGAGATACATCCTCTGTTTAAGGTAAGTAAAGAAATACATCCTCTGTCATAGGTAAGTAAAGAGATACACCCTCTGTCTAAGGTAAGTAAAGAGATGCAACCTCTGTCATAGGTAAGGAAAGAGATACACCCTCTGTCATAGGTAAGTAAAGAGATACACCCTCTGTCATAGGTAAGTAAAGAGATGCAACCTCTGTCATAGGTAAGTAAAGAGATACATCCTCTGTCTAAGGTAAGTAAAGAGATACACCCTCTGTCATAGGTAAGGAAAGAGATACACCCTCTGTCATAGGTAAGTAAAGAGATACACCCTCTGTCATAGGTAAGTTAAGAGATACACACTCTGTCATAGGTAAGTAAAGAGATACACACTCTGTCATAGGTAAGTAAAGATATATCATATACACCCTCTGTCATAGGTAAGTAAAGATATACTGTAACATCTTCTGTCATAGGTGCAAAACACTCATTCTGTGTGGAGACAGTAAAGAGACATTTATATTAGGTACCCCTGTGTCAGATATTAGTAAAGAGATATTTATTTTGGTCACTTCCTGTGTCACAGATATTTTAAGAGATATTAATGTCAACACACTACTCTGTCAAATAAGTATAGAGACATTTATGTCAAGACCCTCCATGTGTCAGATAAGTAAAGAGACATTTATGTCAAGACCCTCTATGTGTCAGATAAGTGTCAGACATTTATGTCAAGACCTTTTATTGTGTCAGAGATAAGTAAAGAAATTATGTCAAAACACTCCCTGTGTCAGAATAAAATAAGGAGACAGTTTTGCCGACACTCTCTCTGTGTGAGAAATTATGTCAGAGATAAGTAAAGAAATACTATGTCAACACACTCCCTGTGATAGAGATAAGTAAAGAGATACTATGTCAACAGATTCCCTGTGTCAGAGATAATTAAGTTAGAGATATTAATTCAAAACACTCCTTGTGTCAGAGATAAGTAATTTTTACTCCCAGTGTCGGAGGTATTGAAACAGAACATAAAGGTGATTATTATATCTCCAAAGTTCTTGCTAGCACACTTGTTCTCATCATCCTTTGTCTATAAGAGTAAATAGTAATATTTTTTATCAATAGGTTGTTAAGGATGCATTTTATAAAGAGAAAGACCAGAAAACTAAGGAGTCCTACGCTGATATCGTCACAGAAACTGACCAGGCTGTTGAGAAGTTAATCATATCCTTACTGCAAGAAAAGTACCCAACTCATCGGTAAGTGTATTGATACATTTCAATCTCAGCAATATGCTCAATCCATCAGTAACTGTATACACATGTATCAACATCTCAGACCTTTCTAGTAGAGCTCAGAAAATGTACGATATATATCCATCTCAACAACAAGTGCACAATTATGCAGAGTTAAGCCATCAGGTGTTGTGTGTGACTAGGTAGACATTGATGCATCTTCCACTACACCTAGTTTCCAATAAGCCTGTCACTGTTTGTAGTACTGAGTCGTTGTTTTTACCAGGTTTATTGGTGAGGAATCAACAGCAGAGGGGAAGAAAGTTGAATGGACAGACGCCCCTACATGGATTATTGATCCAATCGATGGAACAGCCAACTTTGTCCACAGCATTCCTCAGACGTGTGTCTGTATCGGCCTCTCCATAAACAAACAGGTTAAAGAAGTGCAAACTTAAATGATTGTATTTATCTGGCTTCAAAAAGTTGAATCCACTTTTTTCAAAAGTTATGCCCCCTGGCCGCCATCTTTGGTGAAAAAAAAGATTCTTACTGTAGCCTTTGTAATTAAATGGTTTTTAGCCGGTTTTACCCTGGCTGTAGGCAGGCAAATCACCAATGTCACTATAAATAGAACAACTTCAAAAGTAAACAAAAAGCCAAACAGTGTCAAAGTTAAAGCTTCCGCAAGACTATGCATTTTGGACACATACAATGTGCATGAATTTCCATGAACTACTTTGCTGCGCGTTGAAGAAATGGGGATTGAATATATAACGCTTGTTGCAAAATTTAAGGCAGCAAATGTTGAACTTTTTTCTACTAGACAAACATATTTTTGTTTATAGCCGCTTACAAACTTTGGTCGCTCTCTGACGCTTTGCCTACATTAAAAGCATGAGAGAGAGAGAGAGAGAAAGAGAGAGAGAGAGAGAGAGAGAGAGAGAGAGATTTTCAGCCTTTACTACAAAATATGCATAAAAACACACCAAAAGAGCCTGGCTTTCAGTACTTCAGTACTTTGATTAACTTTGTCTTGTGATATTATTTATGTGGTTGTTATACAGATTGTTGTGGGTGTTGTTCATCTACATGTGACAGTGTAGATTGTTGTGGGTGTTATATTTACAGATTGTTATGGGTGTTGTTCATCTACATGTGACAGTGTAGATTGTTGTGGGTGTTATATTTACAGATTGTTGTGGGTGTTGTTCATCTACATGTAACAGTGTATATTGTTGTGGGTGTTATATTTACAGATTGTTGTGGGTGTTGTTCATCTACATGTGACAGTGTAGATTGTTGTGGGTGTTATATTTACAGATTGTTGTGGGTGTTGTTCATCAACATGTGACAGTGTAGATTGTTGTGGGTGTTATATTTACAGATTGTTGTGGGTGTTGTTCATCTACATGTAACAGTGTATATTGTTGTGGGTGTTATATTTACAGATTATTGTGGGTGTTGTTCATCTACATGTGACAGTGTAGATTGTTGTGGGTGTTATATTTACAGATTGTTGTGGGTGTTGTTCATCTACATGTAACAGTGTAGTTTGTTGTGGGTGTTATATTTACAGATTGTTGTGGGTGTTGTTCATCCACATGTGGCAATGTAGATTGTTGTGGGTGTTATATTAATTTTACAGATTGTTGTGGGTGTTGTTCATCTACATGTAGCAGTGTAGTTTGTTGTGGGTGTTATATTTACAGATTATTCTGGGTGTTGCAGAACCACCCTCCGCCTGATTAGACTGTACTTTACTGTTGACTGATTGTTGTAGGTGTTTTACAGATTGTTGTGTTTGTTATTTTACAGATTATTGTGTTTGTTATTTTACAGATTGTTGTGTTTGTTATTTTACAGATTGTTGTGTTTGTTATTTTACAGATTGTTGTGTTTGTTATTTTACAGATTGTTGTTGGTGTTGTTCATCTACCCATTACAGGACAGACTTACTCAGCCAGCAAAGGGAGCGGTGCTTATTGTAATGACCAAAAAATAACAGTGTCCAAGGTAAAAGGTTAGTTATTTACATTCTGATACTATCTCTACCATAAACAGAAACAATAGTATGTAAACTTTATTTAATGATATAATCATTACAATAAAATCATATTACTGAGTTAATTCAATGATGTTGCACTATTACGTTTGTTTTGTTTTGTTAAGAGTTGAAGAAATCAGTGGTTATCACAGAAGCTGGGAACTCAAGAGATCCCCAAATATTGGCCACCAAAATGTCCAATGTTCATCGAGTGGTGGAGGCATCCCATGGGTAAGCTGTCTGTAGGATTAAACAACTGGCATGTGGGAGGTCGGGACATTTCTCAGGTTGTCCTAGTTTTACAAAAAGATGCTTTAACTAAAAACATGGGATGCTGAGGCTATTGGATTATTAGCTGAATAAAATATTATAATTGGATTTCAATTTTTAGAGGGCAAAGGCATCTATACTACTATATTAAAATAATAGACTCGAATTTTTTAGCTTTAATACCGATAAATCGGAAGAGTACTGTCTTTTGTTTTATATATTCTAAACATCATTGATACTTGAAGATTACCAATTTGTTTTTATTTTTTCTCAATCAAGCTTTGCTAATTAATAATCAACGAAAATTCCTGAAAAAATTCCGGAAATCATCTGAAATTTTTGGATTTTACAATATTGCACATGCGCATTACATTCACGCTAAATCACGGGAGGCTCTTTATCTTATCTTTCCACTATATCACATTTGCATGGATAAACTCAGAGACGATAAAACAAATGCGGGTCAATTTTCAATGGAATTTTTTTTCTGTTCATCAAAGAAAATACGAGAGATAACTCTAACACATTTCACTTATTATAAAAAATCATGAGAGTTTCGAATGTCAACATGTGTCAACGCGTGTAAAAACGTTGTTGAAGAAATGTTTAATTCTGCAACTATATATAGAATTAAACTTTTCGAAGAAAGGTATTTACAGCTTCAAAATTATTTGTTACGAACAATTTGACTGTCAATTTCAATGCAACTTTATTATTTTTCTCCAATATCGTTTTGCATGGGGCGATTCTGCAATTTTCTGCTACATTACGGGTATATGGGAGGCATTTTAACTGTGGTGAAGGTCTTTCCCAAGACACAGTTACATCATCCAAACTCAGCAGAGTGTAATGAAATTAATAGCATTTTTGTAGGCTTTAAAGCTTGGTTATGCAAATGTCAACAATATACGGTGTGTCGATGTATCTATTTCGAAAATCCGATATCATATTCTATGTCAACCCGTGCACGCACGGGTCAAAATCTAGTTAAAAATAATTAAAGTTCAAGTTTTCACTGAAGTAGGTTAATGATATGTAAATGGAATGTACAACTTGGTATCAGTGAAATGGCCTTGTGTCTGATTCTTCCTTTCTAATACAGTAAAACTCGGTTATAGGGAAGTCCCAGGGACCAGTGGAATTACTTCGTTATATCCGTAATTTGTTATATCCGTATAACAAATTCGTAAAAAATATCTAAATTATATCTATATAATAAATACCGGTAGTAATAAATATAATAATATCTTTATATATATCTATATACATGTTTTCTTTCACTATACTGTATCTTTTGATCTTTTGATGATCACTTTTAAAAATGATATGAGCTTGTCTTGACTGAATAATTCTGTGGTAGATATGGGCTTGTGTTGACTGAATGAGTTCTGTGGAAGATATGGGCTTGTGTTGACTGAATGAGTTCTGTGGTAGATATGGGCCTATGTTGACTGAATGATTTCTGTGGTAGATATGGGCTTGTATTGACTGAATGATTTCTGTGGTAGATTTGGGCTTGTGTTGATCAACTGAATGATTTCTGTGGTAGATATGAGCTTGTGTTGATCAATTGAATGATTTCTGTGGTAGAAATGGGCTTGTGTTGAATAACTGAATGATTTCAGTGGTAGATAAAAGCTTGTGTTGATCAACTGAATGATATCTGTGGTAGATATGGGCCTGTGTAGACTGAATGATTTCTGTGGTAGATATGGGCTTGTGTAGACTGAATGATTTCTGTGGTAGATATGAGCTTGTGTTGACTGAATGATTTCTGTGGTAGATATGGGCTTGTGTTGACTGAATGATTTCTGTGGTAGATATGGGCTTGTGTTGACTGAATGATTTTTGAGGTAGATATGGGCTTGTGTTGACTGAATGATTTCTGTGGTAGATAAGGGCCTGTGTTGACTGAATGATTTCTGTTGTAAATATGGGCTTGTGTTGACTGAATGATTTCTGTGGTAGATATGGGCTTGTGTTGACTGAATATTTTTCTGGTAGATATGAGCTTGTGTAGACTGAATGATTTCTGTGGTAGATATGGGCTTTTGTTGATCAATTGAATGATTTCTGTGGTAGAAATGGGCTTTTGTTGAATAACTGAATGATTTCTGTGGTAAATAAAAGCTTGTGTTGATCAACTGAATGATTTCTGTGGTAGAAATGAGCTTGTGTTGATCAATTGAATGATTTCTGTGGTAGATATGGGCTTGTGTAGACTGAATGATTTCTGTGGTAAATAAAAGCTTGTGTTGATCAACTGAATGATTTCTGTGGTAGATAAAAGCTTGTGTTGAATAACTGAATAATTTCTGTGGTAGATATGAGCCTGTGTAGACTGAATGATTTCTGTGGTAGATATGAGCCTGTGTAGACTGAATGATTTCTGTGGTAAATAAAAGCTTGTGTTGATCAACTGAATGATTTCTGTGGTAGAAATGAGCTTGTGTTGATCAATTGAATGATTTCTGTGGTAGATATGGGCTTGTGTTGAATAACTAATTGATTTCTGTGGTAGATAAAAGCTTGTGTTGATCAACTGAATGATTTCTGTGGTAGATAAAAGCTTGTGTTGATCAATTGAATGATTTCTGTGGTAGATATGGGCTTGTGTAGACTGAATGATTTCTGTGGTAGATATGAGCTTGTGTTGACTGAATGATTTCTGTGGTAGATATGGGCTTGTGTTGACTGAATGATTTCTGTGGTAGATATGGGCTTGTGTTGACTGAATGATTTCTGTGGTAGATATGGGCTTGTGTTGACTGAATGATTTTTGTGGTAGATATGGGCTTGTGTTGACTGAATGATTTCTGTGGTAGATAAGGGCCTGTGTTGACTGAATGATTTCTGTGGTAAATATGGGCTTGTGTTGACTGAATGATTTCTGTGGTAGATATGGGCTTGTGTTGACTGAATATTTTTCTGGTAGATATGAGCTTGTGTTGACTGAATGAATTCTGTGGTAGATATGGGCTTGTGTTGACTGAATATTTTTGTGGTAGATATGGGCTTGGGCTTGTGTTGACTGAATGATTTCTGTGGTAGATAAGGGCCTGTGTTGACTGAATGATTTCTGTGGTAAATATGGGCTTGTGTTGACTGAATGATTTCTGTGGTAGATATGGGCTTGTGTTGACTGAATATTTTTCTGGTAGATATGAGCTTGTGTTGACTGAATGAATTCTGTGGTAGATATGGGCTTGTGTTGACTGAATATTTTTGTGGTAGATATGGTAGATATGGGCTTGTGTTGACTGAATGATTTCTGTGGTAGATAAGGGCCTGTGTTGACTGAATGATTTCTGTGGTAAATATGGGCTTGTGTTGACTGAATGATTTCTGTGGTAGATATGGGCTTGTGTTGACTGAATATTTTTGTGGTAGATATGAGCTTGTGTAGACTGAATGATTTCTGTGGTAGATATGGGCTTGTGTTGAATAACTGAATGATTTCTGTGGTAAATAAAAGCTTGTGTTGATCAACTGAATGATTTCTGTGGTAGAAATGAGCTTGTGTTGATCGATTGAATGATTTCTGTGGTAGATATGAGCTTGTGTTGATCAATTGAATGATTTCTGTGGTAGATATGGGCCTGTGTAGACTGAATGATTTCTGTGGTAGATATGGGCTTGTGTAGACTGAATGATTTCTGTGGTAGATATGAGCTTGTGTTGACTGAATGAGTTCTGTGAAAGATATGGGCTTGTGTTGACTGAATTATTTCTGTGGTAGATATGGCCTTGTGTTGACTGAATGATTTTTGTGGTAGATATGGGCTTGTGTTGACTGAATGATTTCTGTGGTAGATAAGGGCCTGTGTTGACTGAATGATTTCTGTGGTAAATATGGGCTTGTGTTGACTGAATGATTTCTGTGGTAGATATGGGCTTTTGTTGATCAATTGAATGATTTCTGTGGTAGAAATGGGCTTTTGTTGAATAAGTGAATGATTTCTGTGGTAAATAAAAGCTTGTGTTGATCAACTGAATGATTTCTGTGGTAGAAATGAGCTTGTGTTGATCAATTGAATGATTTCTGTGGTAGATATGGGCTTGTGTTGAATAACTAAATGATTTCTGTGGTAGATAAAAGCTTGTGTTGATCAACTGAATGATATCTGTGGTAGATATGGGCTTGTGTTGAATAACTGAATAATTTCTGTGGTAGATATGAGCTTGTGTTGATCAATTGAATGATTTCTGTGGTAGATATGGGCCTGTGTAGACTGAATGATTTCTGTGGTAGATATGGGCTTGTGTAGACTGAATGATTTCTGTGGTAGATATGAGCTTGTGTTGACTGAATGATTTCTGTGGTAGATATGGGCTTGTGTTGACTGAATGATTTCTGTGGTAGATATGGGCTTGTGTTGACTGAATGATTTTTGTGGTAGATATGGGCTTGTGTTGACTGAATGATTTCTGTGGTAGATAAGGGCCTGTGTTGACTGAATGATTTCTGTGGTAAATATGGGCTTGTGTTGACTGAATGATTTCTGTGGTAGATATGGGCTTGTGTTGACTGAATATTTTTGTGGTAAATATGAGCTTGTGTGGACTGAATGATTTCTGTGGTAGATATGGGCCTGTGTTGACTGAATGATTTCTGTGGTAGATATGGGCTTGTGTTGACTGAATGATTTCTGTGGTAGATATGGGCCTGTTTAGACTGAATGATTTCTGTGGTAGATATGAGCTTGTGTTGATCAACTGAATGATTTCTGTGGTAGATATGGGCTTGTGTTGCTGAATGATTTCTGTAGTAGAAATGGGCTTGTGTTGACTGAATGATTTCTGTGGTAGATATGGGCCTGTGTAGACTGAATGATTTCTGTGATAGATATGGGCTTGTGTAGACTGAATGATTTCTGTGGTAGATATGAGCTTGCCTGGGGGCCATAAATGTTAGACGAGCTCACTTTCGATCTCAGTCTCACTTTTCCACTATATCTTCCTTTGATAAAAGTGAGACTTAGATCAAAAATGAGTTCGTCTAACTTTTATGGCCACCAGGCCTGGTGTTGTTCAACTGAATGATTTCTGTGGTAGATATGGGCTTGTGTTGACTGAATGATTTCTGTGGTAGATATGGGCTTGTGTTGACTGAATGATTTCCTTGGTAGATATGAGCTTTTGTTGACTGAATGATTTCTGTAGTAGATGTTTGATTGAATTATGTCTGTGGCAGATAGAAGCTTGTGCTGATGAACAATGTTGAATATTATACTTTCATGTTAAATACTGAAATCTGATTGGTTAAGAGGCAGTTGATAATCCATTCTATTTCCCTCGGCATTAGCAACACACTTGGCAACGGGTAACACAACAAATTGTTACATTCGCGTAAATTATGCGCGTACAGTTCGCCACAAAATTCACGTCATTCCAATATAAAAGCAATAAAGTTTTCTTTGAAATTAAGACATTCAGTATAATATATAATAAGCTTCGCGTCGTTTGACAATGGTTTTCTCGGGGTGTCAATTTCAACTCCTACCCTCCAAAACAGGCTCTATTTATATAATCTACATGTCACAGGCACCCGATGTAATATATTTTGTTCTAATAAAAATATATAACCTCTACCTAGTATTAGGCAAAGGTTTTTATTCTTTAATCATGAGATATTAATTAGATGTCAGATGCCTGTGGTTCATGTATATGTATTATATAGATATAAGATTGTTTTGACTGGCTTCAGGGTCAGGATGATTGGGTCAGCGGCAGTGAATCTCTGCATGGTGGCGTCTGGGAGTGGGGAAGCCTACTATGAGTATGGGATTCACATCTGGGACTTTGCTGCAGCAGGGATTATATTCACAGAAGCTGGCGGACTGCTTCTGGACCCAGCAGGTAGTTTGTTAATGTCATACCCAACAGGTAGTTTGTTATTATACCTAACAAATAGTTCACTTTCTGATTCATTCATGCATGCCAGGTAGACATATTTATGTTTATAATGATTGTACAGGTTTTGTTCTGACAATGTGAGATGCATCTATTCTAATGCTGTGTTACCTAACATATACCCTTAAGGTGAGCTTTATAACACTGAGATTTTGTTTTTTTTTAGGGGGAGAAGTAGATTTCTTAAGCAGACGGGTCATGGGTGCCTGCAATCAAGAGATTGCTGACCAGTTATCTCCCCTTCTTAACCACGTTGAATTTGAGCGAGATTGAAATACATGAAACCTCATTTATAGATCCATATGTTGTACATGTCCATGTATACATTTCAGGTGGTCATTACTATAAGATTTTTACGGGCCATATGTTTTTATTGTTATTTATATATTTATGTATCACTGTACATCATTATATTAAATTCTATGTTTCAGTTTCAGAGTATTTTGATTCCTTTAAGTTGGTAGATATAATACATGTACTGCAGTCTGCTATATACTACTATATATACATGTACTCCTATTTTCTCTCTCCTCTCGGCAGCAGCACAGTTTATTAGTTATATATCTGGTAAAATCTTAAATCATGTATTAAACAAATAACAGATTTCTTGAAACTTGATTTTTCTGTAAGTTTTATTAAAAAGAAATTGTTATGGTGTTACAATTTCTAATTATCAATAAATAAATTATACAAGTTAAAAAACACAATTGTCTGAGTGATCACACAGGCGTAAAGCTTACCAGTGCACAGAAGTATGAATCGTTGAGAAATCAGTTCTATTAGGTGCATTTAAAGGACAGAAGTATAAATGATGTCCATACAATAAACAAACGGCAAGGACTTATGATCAAGTGACAATATGTAATACTGATGCCTACATAACAACACACTATACAATAAATGCTTGGTTCCAAGAAAACGGTTTGAAGGTAATATATGATGATACAACACAAGAGTCTTAGCACATTGATACATGTATATAATGTAAGCATGGTTCACTCATTCAGTTAGTGCTACTGCATTGACCAAGAAGTATCACATTGCACAGTCCCCTGGTATGGAAGATTCCTTCTGATTGGCTCAGTGTTTTTTGTGTCGGGCTCAGCGATTGGCTTTCAGCATGCTGTTCTCTTCAGTGAGGGCCAGCAGACGTTTCCCCAGCTGAACGTTGTGCTGTTTCAGGTACCGGATCATGTCCGCCTGTCTCTCCAGAACTTGGTCTGAGTAACTGTCGTCCCTGCACAGAGAATAATAATGGATATTAGGCATCAAACTATAATTTTTTTTAAAGATGTAGGCTCATAATTGCGATTGTGTGTGCAAACAAAATGAGAAATACGAATCAAAAAAATGTTACCAAAAACTACTGCAGTTTTTAAAAAAAATCAATTTTTTTTAACTTCCTGCCTTGTCTGCAAATTAATGGAAAAGCCATTTCAACTGTGAAAACCATCAATTAAAACAGTTACATGCAAACGTGAATTTTTGATTTTCTCTTATGACATAGCACTAAACATATGTGAAGTCAAAATAAAAAATTTAGTTAATCTTTTGACTTTTCCATGATCTTTGTTATGGTTTATGAACACTGTGGTTTTTCAACTCATGTAACATACAAAAAATGTATGAAACCTTTCTTTAAGGACACATCAATAAGATGCATACTGAAAGAAACCTATTTTTGAGGACTCATTGATTACGAAGATGCTTGAAATCTATTTCTGAGTACACATTAATTTGGTACATAATTGAAAGTTACATGCTTGAAACCAATTTCTGAGGACACATCCTCAACCTATTATGAGGACACATTACTTATTTACATGATACATATTTGGAGAGACCTATTTCTGAGGACACATTAATTAAGAACATAAAACCTATCTCTGAGGACACATTAATTAGGTACATACTTGAAACCTTTCTCTGAGGACACATTAATTAGGTACATACTTGAAACCTATCTCTGAGGACACATTAATTAGGTACATACTTGAAACCTATCTCTGAGGACAAAAAAATAAGGTACATACTTGAAACCTATCTATGAGGACACAAAAATTAGGTACATACTTGAAACCTTTCTCTGAGGACAAAAAAATAAGGTACATACTTGAAACCTATCTATGAGGACACAAAAATTAGGTACATACTTGAAACCTATCTCTGAGGACACACTTGTCTGCATAAAACTGTTCATTAGGTCCTCCCTTGCCACATCTGGTCCAACCTGACTGTTGTTGAAGTTTATGGACATCACTGAAATCAACATCAACCAATTTTAATGACTTTATGAGAAGTAGTTGTACTAGTATCTGAGTAATTTTAAAGAGTGTGTAGAACACCTACCTAAGTACCATATCAGAAACAACAGTATGGCTGCCATCTCAATGGAAATTCCGATCTGAAGGACTAGTCCAAGGTCCTTCTCATGGATGACATTATCATAATGAAGAGTCAGGACAATCACTAGCAACACATTGGCTGGAAGCAAAAATAAACAATACATAACTATTGTTGCAAACAAGACTCACTACCTTTAAGCAAGACAAAAATAAAAGATTATCCTATAATCTGAGGGAAGTTGTGAATGGGATATTGTTACTGAACCTCCTGAGCTGACCAGCAGGGGCACTCGTCTGATGTAGCGTGTTCTCCTGTAGAACTCTAGGTACCCCAGCTTCCTGTTCTTGTTGTGTTGTATCCGATAGAAGAAGTCAAACATCAGCATCACAACCCACAGTCCTCCATGCATGTAACACAGGACAGAGAAGTTGGAGCAGACGGAAGCCGTACAAACTCCTCCCAACGGAATCACAAAGACACAGATCTCTACTACAATCTGATATAAAAGAATAATAGTACATAATGAAACAAAAAATTTTAGATGCCAATATATAAATAGTGCCTGTTTGGGAGGGTAACAGTTGAAATATACACCCCTTGAAAACCATTGTCAACCGACGCGAAGCGGAGGTTGACAATGGTTTTCAAGGGGTGTCAATTTCAACTGTTATCCTCCCAAACAGGCACTATTTATTTTGTTATACTGAATGTCTTAATTTTTAAGAAAATTTTACTGCTTTTATATATAGGAATAACGTGAATTCTACAGCGAACCGTACGCGCATAATTTTTGCGCATGTAACAATTTTTAATGTTACCCGTTGCTAAGTGTGTTGCTAACACTGAGGGTAATAGAATGGATTATGAACTGCGTCTTCACCAATCAGATTTCAGTATTTAACATGAAAGTATAACAATAAGAAATATTGCTAATCTGAACAACAATTTCTATAGCTGTGTAACTTACTTAATGGGTAAGACTGAAATCCATATCTTATTGAAATATAACTGGTAATTGTCAGTTTTACTAACTATAAATATAATACATAATGTACACAACTTAATTATTAAATTTTATGTAAATATGACTTGTGTTCATCATATTTCTGTTTCCAAGTTATATACCGTCAAGTCATACCCAAACTGATTCGGACCCAATTGCAAACAAACTTGTAATTAACTTGCCCATTCAAACCCCAAACATTGTGGTACATCCATAATCAAACTTTATTGTTTTGTATGAAGATTAACAGTGATACTACAGTAATACATGTACTTTCACTGGTATCTATGTTGCAGTTCAATGTTAATTTTAAAAAATCACCAAAATGTGATGGAAACCACAACTGGGACACTCAGACTAGACCTATTACTCGTTGATTTTTGATATGATTATTCATTAGTTAAAAAAATCATTCTTAAATAATGATTGTAAAAAGTAGTTTTAAGAGAATAAATATATTTTCACCTGAAGAGATTTGCAATTTTAAGTTTCTTGTAGGTTTTCAGACTTATTTTAGTTATATAGTAAAACATTCATGGAAATTACTTGAAATGGCACAGTCACCAGTGGGATTCTGCAGGGCTCCATCCTAGGTCTAATTCTGTTTGTAAAATTTATCAATGATTTACTTGAATGCATCCTATCAGAAGTGTTATGTTTCACCAATGACACCAAACTGTTTAGTGACATTAGGACTGAAGATGACGTTGAAACTTTACAACATGACTTGAACAACCACTTTGACTGGAATGTTGAATAGACGTTACGATTCCACCCAGACAAACGTAAGGAGAAGAGAGTGACAGCTATAAATACACCATGGAACTACAACAATTCTAGAAGTAGTGGAATCGGAAAAGGATATTAGGGTCGACATCAATAGTCACTTATTGTTTGACAAGCATGTACAAGCACAAATTAAGATGGCATATCAAATAGTTGGCATTATTCATCGGACATTCTGCTCACTAGATAATAAATCATTCTGTTTATTAATCAAGGCATTGGTGTGACAGTGACCTCATCTAGATTATGCTAACAGTGTATGGAACCCTTATAAATGTAAAGACATTGATACTATTGAGAACATACAAAAAAGAGATAGGTAAATGCTACAACACCTGTCAGAGAAAAGTTATCAGGAAAGACTGGAAATACTGAAATTACCAACACTTAAATTAAGACGCTTGCATGGAGATATGATAGATTAGAATCATATAAAATATTAGCTGAAATCTATGATGAAAGAAGAACAGAAAGAATGCTTACCTTGAATAAACATACAAGGGGACATAGTATGAAAGTTGTAAAACAGAGATGTAAACTAGATGTTCGAAAATACATGTACTTCTTCACATAGAGGAGCAGCAGCTCTCCTGCGTTCATAATGAACGTACTAGGTAAATGAAGCACTAGGTGAATAATTAAGTGTGCCCAGACTTACCAATCTGATGGAAAATGATAAAATAGTCATATTTATTTTTAGAAGTCACTATATTTAAAAATAAACTCCAAACAGTCATGAAAATGATCAACTTCAGTCATTGCTAAAAATCGGTATCATGATGAAATGATGAAATTTAGTCTCGTCCCTGACTGGTCATAGGAATACGATTGTAATCCATGAAAGGATCATCTTTGCTAGCCAAGGGTTTCTGATTCGCACCGCTCCTCACTAACCCTTGGCATATTGTGCTATCAAAAGTTGGGATTTTTTTCAGACTATTTATAAATCAGCCAAATGATGAAAGATGCCGTACTTAAACGTCACTGGTGCAGTAATGGCAGGCTCCATAGACATTGATATTGACAAGTTGACAGAATGTTTTAATGCCCAGTGTATTCAATAAATAGGAATAGTGTTAAATGTTACATATAATAGATCAAATTCATTCAAAGGTTGTAAGACTGCATGGAAGCGGTAAATCTTTCATGTATGAGTGCATGCCTCTCTTGATACACATGTTATTGCACCATTGCAAGCAACATGTGTCATGAAGGCTAAAACAGAAAAAAAACTAGAAAAAATAAGGGTTATGAGCTATGCGTGTTGGAGACACACATAAATAAACAGTACAAAAACATTGCGATATGTTTTGCATTTCTTTGATTGGTCGAACGGTTTCAGTAAACCACAATCAAAATCCAGGAAAAAAATCCTGACTTTTCCCGACGATATTCCAAGGGTTCGTGAGAAGCGGTGCAGATCAAAAAACCCTTGGCTAGCGAAGATGTGAAAGGATATGCCACTTTTTTACTTGGAAAATCCACAGAATCAAAAACAGATTTATTACAGAATTTATTATGGGAAAATCTGTTATCATTTTCATGTTTCTCGCACAAATATTAACATTCCAAATGGGTTACTTTCATATCATCTGCAATGCAGAAATCTCTGTACACTTTTTTTTAGCCATTCCTTCAACCTGACAACTCACAAGATGAAAAGAGGTACATGTATATCTTTTTTTTTTTTAAATCTGAAGGTCTTTGGCTTTTAAGAGTCTGTGACAGATGACAGTCCTATATTTTGTATATATTACTGCTCTCATCCTGATGTTAGCTCCATAAATACATCAATAATTTAGTTAATATTAAACCTGCATCTGAAGTGTCTAATAATAAAGATCTTACAATAACTGTTATCTCCAGAGCTGCTGCCCAAATGGTGTGGATTTTCCTGTACGGTGGATCATGAGTGGTGGATAGAGAGGGTGTTTCTGAGAGAAGTTCATCTCTGTCGCTGTCCTGGACACTACTGTGGTCATGGAAAAAATAACCCTAAAAAAATACAAGCTGGATTAAAAATAATGGATGTTGGGGGAGATCAAGTACAGAAGATACACGTAGATCTGTTATCCATGGAACAGTTCTTTCCGGAACATGTTACAGAGAAATACCGATTTGGCTTTGACATTTCATACTCAATTGAGTCATGGACTGTGCACCCACAAAAATGTATTAGTATTACATATATCAGTGTTAATGTCTGCTGCTTGCTGAGCCTGCTCCTATTAGACAATTTGATTCCGTTATTGAAAACAGAGAGTTAATTGAAACACAAGTATCGACAAATTGTTAGATATCTGCAGACATGCATTAAGAAATTTTTGGACAAAACAAGACATAAATACCCCAGTTTGTCGCGAATCCGAACCTAAGCTGACCATTGCTCAAATCGGAAATCAAATATTACGACCTAACAGACTAAATTTGAATGAGGAAATTGGATATCCGAATCACAATTTTACAAAATTTACAAAGAGAACTTAATTTTCAAGTATAAGCAAACTGAATCAAGAAGGAATAGATGCTATGATTCAATTAAATCTATTATCTAATAGCTAAACTTAACTACCACTAAATTTCACGGAAATATGATCGGGTTCGGAATGCTACTTTCACATTGATCAAACCATGCTACCCAATGTTGCTGACGGTATGTAGCTTTTGAGTTTTTACACCATTGTCGCATGTTTTATTGTGAATTTTAACATATATGGTCAGATTATACGTTATCTTTGCTTACAGACACAATGATAAATTGGGTTGAAAAGGAGCTAGTAAATATATTTTTTTGATCATGTTGCTCATTTGAATACATGTTCATTATATAGTAAGTTCATCAGGGTAATGATTGATTCGAACAGATTCAATGAGACATGTTTGACTAAAAGTAAAAAATATGGATGACGATGACCCTAAAGAAGAACTTCTTCAGCGTCACAAAGAAGAAAAGAAAGAGCTACAGAGTCAAATCACAAAACTGAAACACACCGTTTCAAAGGGGGATAAAAAGGGTAAGAAGGCGGTCCAGGAACAGATAAGCCAATTAGAGGAAGATCTGAAAGAAAGACATGACAAGGAGCTTAGAGAAGTAGAGGAGGCCTCACTGACAGAACCAGAAAAGGTATACATTCTCACCAAAACTATGGAGAAGCATTGCACATGCATGCTACCATCTAGTTTTATTCATCAGTGACTATTTTATCTTTTGACTTGGTTATGAAGCCCAGTATTTATTGCATGAACTTTTATTGATTGGTGCTTATTTTAAATAATCTCCAACATGTCCAAGCAACACCATTATCTTTGTTATTTTGTGACTCAAAGGCAAACTGAATGAAATGACAGTGGGTTAACAATGGATTTAATATACTACAGATTATTAAAATCACCACTGTACAAAAAATATTTACCAAAAAATCAATTTTTTTATCAGGTCTCTGACAAGGTCAAAGATTTAAATCTTGAAACTGCGGAGGGCCCTCAAGAATTATCACAGCAAACCCAGGAACAAAAGAGAGTATCAAAAGCACAGAAACGGCGAAATAAAAAGGAGGAGGCTTCTAGACAAAGACAGGAGGAAATATCTAAGCAGGAAATTGAAAATGAGACAGGGGCCAGAAATGTAGAGTTTCAGAAGCTAAAAGAAATGTTAAAGAAGCAAGGCCTACAAATCTTTGAGATTCCTTCTGATGGAAACTGTTTGTATAATGCTGTAGCCCACCAAGTCAATCACAGGAAAACCATAGCAGACTGTAAACAATTGAGAAAACAGGCTGCTGAGTACATGAGAGGTAAAGAATTTAGTGTACACAGTAATGAATTGGTCAATTGTACTAAGTAAATTTAAAATCTATCATTTTACACTATAGAGAATTTCTTTTTCTACCAATGAAAGGTTAAAAAAACTATATATATATATACATGATTCAATTTCATCAAGGATGAATAGTAAAATTATGTTCAATGGTCACTATACTAATAAGCATGATCAAGCATATTCATGGAATGATTGACATGTGAGTTACTTTGTTATAGAAAATGCTGATGACTTCCTGCCCTTCCTGACGACAGAGAGTGGAGACCTGTTTACCCAGTCGGACTTTGACAAGTACTGCTGCGATTTAGAGAAAACAACAACTTGGGGAGGTCACTTGGAGATCAAAGCTTTGTCACATGTTCTAAATCAACCAATCATTGTGATGCAAAGCAATGGACCTGTGATTACTGTGGGCGAGGGTTGTCATGGTGACCCAGTGACAGTTGTCTATCACAGGCATGCTTTTGGTCTGGGGGAACATTACAACTCCGTAGAACTTTTACAAGAACAATCAGACATGTAATCTGCAGCTCTATCATACATAGACTTGCTTTTCGTCAGAGAGAACATAACATAGAACATTTACAAGAACCATATGACTTAGAAGATGGAGCTTTTTATTTCATTTGTAGTACACCAGTGTAATTGTGTTTAATGACAAATACATGTAAGATATTTACGATCATAAATACAAGTTATGAATTTAGATATTCAGTACTTACCAGGTAAATGAAATTGACGCTGTTTCAACTGAAATTTACAGCCCTGGATAAAGTACATGTAATTGCATTCAGTGTGTTCATATCTACTGATATTAGCCAATGAACAGTCAGTTGACCATGAGTAGACCCCACCTTCATTGAATTGGAGGTGAAGTTTCCTGTGAATTTATCACTGAGTAGAGTGTAGCCAACCTTTACTGCTGTTAACTGTTTATGAACAGAATTTTCACATTGAGCTATGAAATGGTAGAGGACCTAAGATATCAGTTGTTGGCTTCATTTAAATTTTTGAGAACTTCATTTACACTTGTTTGTATAACTTTGTAAAATTGCCTTAAATTCTTTTTTATCTTAAATGGTGGGAAAATTGTCTTCTTTAAATGTTCACCCTGGACATCAATTCTAAAAATAAATTATTAAGGATAAGAGCTCTATTGTTATAATTGAACAGGTGTTTATGTACAAATTACAGGTATATTAACCATACAAATTACAGGTATATTAACCATACAAATTACAGGTATATTAACCATATAAGAAATTAACATTATGCAGACTATTGAAACAGGAATGTCTTTAGCATCAAAAGACTAGAGCCTATCCAAGAAACCCCAGCAGGTCAGTTGCCTGTATTGGTTACATTGTATAACCTTCACTTTCACAAATAAGCGCAGGTCAGGGCTACGGGCAGACTACAAGAAGCCTTAGATTTTTTCCTTTTTTGTAAAGTTTATAATAACCACAATATTAAATGAACCTACAAACGAACCAACAGACATGATGATTCAAATACTAGTATAAAATAGTTTGCTGAGAATCTACCATAATATTGTAAATTTAAGAAAAAGCACCTGGTAAACATTTACAAATTTCAATATAAAGAAGTATGGCCCGATTATATGATTTCACCTTCAATATGGCGTTTTTGCAAAAATCTGATATTTTAAATACAATCATGTATTTACAGTTAAGATAGTCTTAACTCTCTTACTTGACATGAATCTTCATAAATAGAAAAATAGTATGCAAAAGGTTAAGCTTATTAAACCACTTTATATTAAACCAAAGAAATTAGATTCAAAAATATTTGCTCGACAGATATTATAGTACACTATTACATTTAATCAACCTGGATCACAGGCCTGTATAGGATATACACGCATGCACACACACATACACACACTTTAAATCCTATCTGTGTATTTAATATATATAGATGGGGTATATATCTCTCTTCCCATACATTGCCTTATTGAGAGAAATTTAGAGTCCTAGCTGTTTGGTTTAAAAAAAGTTTTTTAATACATTGAATTTCTTAAACATCCATGTAATATATAGCTACATAAATATGCTATAACATGTATATATTTTGTTGAAAAGACAAGTGTGGTGTCGCCCTGTGGTAATGCCTGTGTTTTTATTTGCTGTCATTATTTAGCAATTAAATAATTCACTCAAGAAGCACTGGTTAATTCATTTTTTTCTTTCAACATAAAACATTGTAGGAATAGAAAGTTTTAAATAACATGTATTAAAACTGCTGTTTCGATCCCACAAAATCCACTTGTATAATTTTCAGCATTAGCACATCCAATGTAAAATAATCTTCATATTCACTTGGATGCATTGCATAGACATATTGCATTTTGCAGGAAGTAATTCATCCGACTATATTCACAGTTCTATATATTCATTTTTTGAATTAATAACAAATCAGTTATATATATATATCAATATAAAACAGTACCCACGATTTGAAAATTGTAATGCGAAGGAATTTTGCCAAAAACTGATTCCCTGCCAGTAAAGCATATTTAAAAGTAAGAATACCCAGGTAGAAAGAATCTGGCCAACAGCTGTTTCTCTGTATGATATCTTGAATACAATGGATATGTCGAAATGATTTGTAAGTCCAAACCACTTATTTCTTAAGTATTATACCTTAAGCTTAATGCATTTGTATCTCGAATACTCGGTTATTTTGATGTTTTTTAAACAGTTAAATCTTGTTCGAGATAACGAAGTTTGACTGTAGTATTAAATAATATATCGGTACAATTGTACATAAAATCTTGCCTTCAGCTGTTTCTCGGCCAGTAAATTAAAATACAAGAATAATAAATATGTCAGTAAAGAATGTATATATATACCGGTATATTTATATATTTTAAAATTTTTCAAGACAAGAATTTTTTTATCAAAATTGCAATACATGTACATGTTTAACTATGTTTGCTTCATTTTTCTCTCTGGATCATACATATAACGCTTAAATGTCAAACTAATTTTGATTTGCTGATGATCTGATGGCATGTCCTCTGCTTTTGGTGCTTTTTTCTTGGATCCTCCACTGTACCTCTGATAGGTGTCTGGCTTGACACCGTCTGAGAAAGAAAGTAATAACCAAGTTAATCAACTAAAAGTATACGTATATTCAGGACTCCAGTTCTTTAATGTTCAAATAAATTTACTCTGTTATAGTACCACACTGCTATTTACAGGAGAATGATATCTAACTTCAGCAGCCTGATATGCAGTATACCATACTCATAACGATTAATCATCAGTTTCACATATATCTATAAATGCATTTTTGACATACTTTAATTTTTAACAAAAGTCCACATTCTGTAACTAACCTGGAATTCTGATTTTCACTTTCCCACTCTGACCAAACCCTCCCTCAATGACTCCCTGTTCCCCTGACGATAGAGCCACCTTCATGCCTGCAAAGTTTTGGATGTTGGTCTCTTTTTTGAACAGGTTTTTGCCGATCACAGTGTACTCATCATTACAGCGTTCTACTAACCCTTCCCGAACTTTGGTTTTGTAAACTCGTACTTTGGGCAGCACAGCCTGTTGGTACTGTGAGTCTTGGAACCCCACCAACAGACGGCCATGGAACGCCAGTCGACACATGTTGGCATGAATGTCAGTGTCCAGCTTAGAGCCAATCACAAGGCAGCGCTCAGGACATGTGACTGGTCGTTCATACTCGATAACTGCAAACTGTTTGACTGGGTGGGGGTCTTCACCTTCTCCATTGCTAGATTTTCTAAATAGTTCTTCCTGATACACGTAGTCTTTATCAAAATCAAACTCGTAGTTATTCCCTGCTGAATCTTGTTCATAAAGTCCAAAGAATGATACCTTTCCCATTACTGTTTCATGCCCTGAGGTGATGTGGAACTTGGCTTTAGAATTGACCAGTCCTTTGTAGTATCCTATTTTTTCTACACTTATAATTCCCCCATATATTGTAGGGAGAGCCCCAGGGGTACAGACCAGACCCCTCTCCAGATGCTTGGGATCAAACTGGGTCACACAGATCCCTGCTCTGTCTCCCTGCAATGAAAAACTTCACTTCTAAACCACTAAATATATGACTTGTGCTAAGATTTAGAAACATAAAAGTTTTAAAGTTGTTAAAAATCCTACGAACTTGTTTTTTAGGTACCATGTGTGTAAAGCATTGTGAGCATGAAATATTATTGGCCAAATGATGTGCACCTGGGATGATAAAATAGTAACTGTTAATGATAAAAATTTTTTTACCTGAATAATGGAATCCACTGGCTTTTTAAACATCTGAATAGACTTGACTTTTTTAGTGACTTTCATAGATGGGATTTCAATGGTCTGTAAAGCAACAAAATATTTATCTAATGCCAGGGTCAGAATACTTCACCTTAATTTATATTAATTGCATGAACAGATCCAATAATTAACATTTTCAAATTTAAAGTAAAGTAAAGAAATTTCCATTTCTTGGACAAAATACTTGTGGCAAACAAGATTAACTGATTCAATATGTTCATAAATAATTTTATCAACAACAAAAAGCAACATTAGACCGAACATAATACCAATACAACATACTCAATAACAGGACTGATGCTTTGTTTAAAAAACAAAGACATCTAACCTCTGTAACCCGCTTTAAGTAACTCGATATTTGACTTTCAAATTTTACCAAAGCATTAGTAACATTCATATTGACCATTCTAGACATTAAAAATGAAAAATTTGAGCTCAAATCAAGTCCAAGTCCCTTTAATACATACTGTGGTTTCATCAGTATTCATGGTTATCAATTTTCCTGAATTGTATAAAAATTACAGTTTCAAGGATAAGTTATTTCACAACCAATGATTCTATCAATATACAATACGTTATTAGAAACTGCACTTCAATGAATAGTTATAATTATGTAGATCAACTTAACAACAAAATCCACAAAAATTGGTATTCAACGAATATTGGTGAGACCACAGTAGTAAGATAAATAGGGGATGCTTACATCATTGATGACCACAGAGCCACTCAAGGTGGTGCCAGTCATCACGGTGCCCTGGCCTCGGATGGAGAAGCAATGATCCACTGAGAAGATGAATGGACCAGAGCTCTCTCGCTTAGGGAGGTAAGTATTGTCACTCAGAATGGATATTAACTCAGTGAGACCAAAACTTTCAGATCCATCCCCCTAGAATAATGGCAAGAGTGCAAGGTTCTCAAATTTCTCTAGTATATTATTTAAGATAACCTTTATATCTCAACTCAAAGAAAATTTGTCTCTCCGAACCATTTTATCTCTGGTAAATCAGTCACAAAATAAAGCTGTTGCAAATAAAGTTTGATTATATAAGTATACTTTCTGATGAGATTGAAAACAAACCAATCATTGATTCATATGATGTTCTGTTATACCTCAGACCCGCCTGGTTTGGCTGCTACAGCGCAAATTGGACATCCCTTGAACTTTGTAGATTCTAAGGTTTTGTGCATTCTTTTCTTCATCTAGAAATCAAAATGGAAAATGAATAAACTGAGAACTATTTGTATTTCATAATCTGTAAATAATACACTTACTTGAGTATAACATAAAATATACCTGTACAGAGAGCCCTTAAAATGGTGGAAACTGAATGCATGAAGACTTATAAATATTTTGTTGAACCATGCTTACTTTTCAGTCTCATACTTTTATGGATTCACTCAATCTAAGACTTACACAATAAATGCTGGTGCCTTCCAAACTTTCCTTCAGACCTTGGGTATAAATCAAGCTAGCATGACAAATATTACTCGTATTTGGTCAACATTCCATTTTATAGTTACAGGATATATACCTTTTCCACTTGAGCCTCTCGTTTTTCTTGTGGTACGAGGTCTACTTTATTCAGGACAACAATCATGTGATCACAGGTGATCTCCCCTATAACTAGGCACTCCGCAGTCTGTGTCTGGACACCTTTCGTGATATCCACCACCAGGATCATCAAGTCTATTATCTGTGCTCCTGTACAGACAAACAAGTACCACATCACGGGCTTTATCATGGTATACACGCTATTAGTTCTGTTATACAGAATGTTATACATCAGATAATACACGGGATACATGTATGTAAACATTGTAAGATCGGTAACTATTGAACTCTTCTAGAATTATACAGTAAGTGTGTATCATATTTACCTCCAATTATTGTTCGTATCAAAGAGGCATGCCCAGGACAATCCACCAAAGTATACTGAAGTCGTTGACATGTTGGTGCCGCCGCTCGAAGATGCTCAGGGATGTCGACAGAGAATGAAGAAAAGCCTAAATCAAGAGTAATGCCGCGCTCCCTGCTCTGGGGATTCTTGTCAAAGCTTGCTGTGCTCTCAACCGTGCTCAGTGCTTTGGATAAACTAGTTTTTCCACTATCAACGTGACCAAGCACACCTACATTGAAATTGAAAGTAGCCATCATTTATTTAAATGAACCACGAGCCCGAACTCTATAATGTAAAAAAAAAATCAAATGATTAAATTTGCATCATTTTACTGTAAAACGATGTCAATGAAAATTGTATTTCACAAGGGTGGAACTAGAAATTTTCGAACAGGGGAAAGTAAACACAGTTTTAGAGGCGAGTGGTTTGTGTATGTGAAAAAAAATTTAGGAAATGCAAAAATGAGAAATTGTATATAATTAATACGGCATAACAATTTCTATATAGGCTGCTCTGTTTGAAAAGAATTCTATGAATATACATTTATCAGTTGGTAAATCTAGAGGGAAAATTCTAACTTATTATATTCACGAAGTAAAATTACAGAAAATAGTGTTCAGACCCCCTCGGAAAATTTTTCTGGATCTCTGCATGACAATTCAGGACAGTGGATAGCCAAGAACTGTTATATAATTTTGTGTTCATCTTAAGTGTACCGTTTTGAGCGAAGTATATGATATGACTTGCTTGTTTTAGTCCATGTTACATTTGCAACATAAATTGTTTAAGGAATAAGGAATTATTCTTTGAGTGTTATGAGGTAATAATTTCGGTCGGGGCGTGGTTAAGGAGGCTGGGGGGTCAAAATATAATATAATATAAAACCATCAGATTTATTTGAAAATTTTATATGCCATTTCTGAAGCTATCAACTACTATTTGATAAAGAAAAATTTCATATATTTTAATATAAAATTTTATCTTTTCCATTATCTTTATATGGAGCTCTTCTTTTAAGGGAGATTAATATTGTCTAAAATGGCAGCCACCCCCCAGCCCCCTTAAATCTAAAAAAAAAAAAAAAGACAAAGTGGCTTTATGATAGATTTGACCACGCTCCAACCAAATTTATCACCTCATAATATTCAAATAATGATTTCTTTTTACGTATATTATTTTTAGCAATTGGAAATTAAATATTAGAATATTGTGACATTTATATGATTTCCATTTCTTTTAATTATGTAAACTCTGCTCGCGCACCCCAATGATACGTCATTTTAATATATTGGACTGTAAATACAAAATGAATCATAGAGGTATCACAGACACTAAAAAATGTAAATATTAAAGAATAACATATCAAGTTTTGACACACCAGATTCTCCAATTAGTGAGAGCAAAGGAATTAATTAAATTATTCATTACAATGTGTACACACCATATTTCAGATGCTTATAGTGAAAATAAGGAAAACATTCTTTGAAGTTACAGGTAGTGACTGCTGTTATTACTTTTTTTTTTACAAATTAAGCGCAAACTTTAATGAATACAGCATAAAGCCTGCACACTATCCTGTAGATTAATTAATAATTTCATTTAATAAATTAATTTCCGAGAGCTTTCTTATACATTCTTTCTACTTTTATACATCCACCAGGAAATGAATAAATTCTAGACAGTGATATATATCCATGTGAATATTAATATAGAAGGTTAATCAACCTTGCTACACAAATTGTTTTTTATTGCATTAAGAACCATATGTTGAAAACACATTAAAAATTGGTTTCATTATCTTTATTAACCAATATGACACTCCTACATACATAACAATTTTTTCAGTCAAAATAATCATCCTTTTATTCTCATTGATACTTGTATAAATAAAGTCGATCACATTTCAAAAAGTTAGACCACACTCATAATCATCACTGGCGTCGGAAGCAAATTGAAAGTGGGGGGGCTAGTCTAATCCTCAGAAATATTGAGTAAAAAGTAATTCCCAAAATCATGGAAATCCTAATCCGTGGGGGGGGGGGGGGGGGGGGGGGAAGTACCTATACTTCCAAAAGAAAAACAAATTACTTACCCAAATTTTTTTTTTATCTAAATCACGAAATTCCTAATCCCCGGGGGGGGGGGGGGGGGGGGGGAGAAGCTTCTGAATCCAACTTCTCAATCTTTAAAGGTAAATTTAGGAACAATTATCTTTCCTGCGACAAAAAGTGTCCCCTAGCCCCCCCTAGCCCCCCCGGTTCCGACGCCTATGATCATTGTAAACATACCCAGTACTAGTAACTACCACACGTGCTTGGCACACAATGATCAATCAGGGCGCCTGTAAAGTGCGAAACGAAATCGAAACGAAACGAAACGAAATCGAACGAAACGAAACCAAACCAATCGAAACGAAACCAAAGCAAAAATCAGAACGAAACGGAATTTAAACAAAACTAATATCAATTTTGACTACATAAAAGTGAAAATAAATTCATTGAAATAAATTTTTGAACCATAAAATATAACTACATGTATGTTTCAGATTGCCGCTGTAAATTTTTGAGCCGATTATCCGAAATTTGCAAAAATTATATAATTATGTAAACTGATGTACATAAATAACTGATGTACATTCCTATACCTTTTAATGTTTCATTAAGTGATATTCAGACGTCTAGAGAGAGAGAGAGAGAGAGAGAGAAAGAGAGAGAGAGAGAGAGAGAGAGAGGCCTTAAAACTTATCAACGACATCACATAGCAAAGTATATATGCAAGTTTGGGAGAGAGAGAAAGAAAGAGAGAGAGATAGAGATATGATGATGATGATGATGATACTGAAGGGGACATTCTAACAACAATTTTCTTTCTATCGATTTGAAATATTGTAAAAATAAAACGATCGAATACAATGTGATTTAGAGTATGAATATACTGGTTGGTTAACAGTTTCTAACATATATTAAGAATTGGTTTAATACGTATAGCATGAATTTGGACGTCGTAATTTGACAAAACTAACTTGCAATATAATGATGATTATACTGTAAACGTATTAAAAAACTGTCTTTTATAGTCCTTTGGCTGTGTATTCTATTTTGCGTTTTTGGCGGAAAACGGCGTCCGCAAAATCAAGAACATTCCCAAATGTTAAATATATAAGTAGATAAAAAGGTAAATTCAGAAATGCGCTAAATCAAATCCATGCTAACTTGTTGAAAAATTATATTCCGCCAAATAGTGTACACCCTATATAAAGAATGTCCCCTTCAGTATCATCATCATCATCATCATCATCATCATCATATCTCTCTCTCTCTCTTTCTCTCTCTCTCCCAAACTTGCGTTTATATTAATGTGATGTCGTTGATAAGTTTTAAGGCATCTCTCTCTCTCTCTATCTCTCTCTGTCTCTCTAAACGTCTGAATATCACTTAATAAAACAAATTAGAAGCATTAAAAGGTATAGGAATGTACATCAGTTATTTACATAATTATTAATTTTTGCAAATTTCGGGTAATCGGCTCAAAAATTTACAGCGGCAATCTGAAACATACATGTAGTTATATTTTATGGTTCAAAAATTTATTTCAACGAATTTATTTTCACTTTTATGTAGTCAAAATTGATATTAGTTTTGTTTAAATTCCGTTTCGTTTCGTTTCGATTTTTGGTTTCGTTTCGTTTGGTTTGGTTTGGTTTCGATTGGTTTCGTTTCGTTTCGTTTCGTTTTGTTTCGATTTCGTTTCGCACTTTACAGGCGCCCGATCAATCAAAGGTGAATTTCACATAACAAAAATTCTGACGTCAACTGACAGACCTGTAACAAACCCTCACATCTACAAAGTAAACTGGTAAAACTGTAACAACTGATGGCTTACATAACCTTATCTGTTTGCTTACCCCCAAAAAATATCTCTGAAACAACAAATCTGCCTCCCAAAATATATTTTTTGTGAAAATTTGGAAAGATGGGCATCAAAGTTTTTTAATAATAACTTTATTAGATTTCAAAAGTTGCTGATTAACAAAGGATGAACTACCGGTACTGATTTGAATCTTTTAATATGATATTACAGGAAGTTAATCATCTATACTTATCACTGTTATCATAATTCATAATAATTCTAAAAGCATCAATATCTAAAAAAAAGTCATTTTCCATGTAGAGAGGTCGACCTTTTACACGCACTCGTTCAAACAATGTTGGAACTTCAATTTTTTCTATGTCATTCTTGGTGAATTTCATGTCTTTCTTTGTTCCAATAAAAGTCATTGTCGTTGCTGTAAATGTCTTTGTTTGTCGATCATAATATAAAGCAATGACATAGCGATACACCAACCAATGAATGATCACTGGTTGAAGAAAGATGAAGAAGCCAGCAACCAGACCGCATAATCCCTGGAAGAAGGGGGGCAGCTTCTCCGCTCGCATGACCAGGAATGGAAATAAACTCATGCATGTCATACTGGAGGATATGGAGAGTATCTTCAGGCCGCGAACTCTGCTACCAAAAGGCCCATAGTACACCAGTTTCCCTTTCTTAGGATCATTTAGTAAGAGTCCAGAATCTTCATGCTTCTCGGCTTTAGTGGATACAGGCCGACATCCATGCAATGAAAATGCACAACATGGACTCTGCCATGGATTATGACCAGGAGAAACTTTTCCATTCACCGTCCATCCTGAGAGCCTCCTAGAGGGTTGTATTGTATTTGTTCTGACACATAGGGACCATGGCAAACTGACGAGTCCCTTTTAATAAAAACAAATTCAAAGATTAAACTGAGTGTATCATGCCCTATTCAAAATAATTTACATGAAATTTACAATATAATTAATAAAGTAGCTTCAAACAGTGCAAAGCAAACAAATGCGCTCTAAAATGCAAGTTGCATCAGTTAGGTGGTCTGTGTTAAACATGTTAAATGCGACAACCTTTGGTAAGCATTTTTCTGTAAAAATACAGTATGTGGACCCCAAGAAGTTAAGGATCAATATTTTAAACATCAGAGTTACAAAAACCTATAATTACCTATTACTTGCTCACCAAAAGTTGTCACATCTTCTGTATTTTAATGCAGATTAAGTTGACAGGAGTTTAAATATATTCTGGCAACATTAAATGTCCCTGTTTTTACAATAAAGTCAGTACATTTCATCTGGATGACTTATGCCAAACTGTTCCACAAGCAGGACTTTGTATGTTGATTTTGAAATTACATCTCTACACAAGACACAGTATCATGTTCTCTCCCTATTTGGGTAAGTATTATACACATAGTAACATTACTTTTCATTATACATGTACCATAGTCACAATTTCATAACTCATATCTCTCGACAAAAATAACTTTATATTCCAATATACATAGCAGATGAGAAAATTCGGTCTGATTAACAAGTGTCGAAGAACCTAAATTAATCCAGTGTTATACAAACCTTCTGAAGCTTTGCATGAGAACTCCTAAACCAAAAGCAAAAACTCCGATTCATCTTTTACGTGAAAAAATCACTTTATATCTTCATTGTTCGTTAATTTTGTGGAAACCGACAGCAGGAGCAATGCTCAGGGTCGTTAATAATAATGCAGATCTCGAGCCCGGCTGAAATATTTCTATGCCTCAATACAATTTATTTAGGCCTTAATTAAGCTTTAAATTAATTGAAAATCCGCAATAGACGAATGTTATACAGTTTTTAATGTATGGTGCCAATAGACGAATGTTACACAGTTTTTTTGTTTTGTTTTGCCAGGGACGTAAACATTTTATTGAAACTCTTACAATTTCACATGGTACCAAAAAAATTAATATATAGCATAATATTTTGCAAGAGAGTTATATATGAGAGAGAAAGAAAAAAGAGAAAAATGACAGACAGGCAATCACATCATGTACACCAAACATAAAACACCTCTGTATATTTTACTTAATATAATGATTGTCACCGGATGAACAGGTGTGTGACTGTCAGTCAATATATCAGATTTCAATAGCTCAGTGTTAGAGCACTGGCACGAGTTTTTGGCGCTTAAATGGGCTGTGTGTGATAAGCTCCATGACTATTTTTATGGGAATCAGTTTGAGGTCATTACGGATAATAATCCTCTGTGTACATATCTTTATATACAAAAGCCAAACTCGATGCTACAAGCCAAAGACGCGTAGCTTCTCTTGCTAACTTCTTACAGGGGTGGACACCTTAATAGCGATGCTGACGGATTGTCACGCAAACCAATAGTCTTTAATGACAGAGTGAACGCTATATGTCAGTCAGTTATGGCACCTGTAGCATATTGCCAGAGTGTAACCATGGATGTATTTCCTTCATCGGCCGAGGATGAGATCGATGAATTCATATGATACATTCGTTATCAAAGACTGGAGACAGGAGCAGTCCCAAGACAAGACAATTGGGCGAGTTATAGACATCATGAGAAGTGGTTTAAGACCAGGGGAGAAAGTGTCAAGAGGGAACCCTTGCATTTGCAGAAGTTACTTAGAGTGTACAAGAAGTTGGAACTGATTGACGGAATCTTGTACAAAACCTCTTCACATGATTGTCAGCAGATAAAACAGATAGTATTGCCAAAGTCCCTGAGAGAGGTAGCACTACGTGGCATACATGATGATGTTGGACATCCAGGTAAGGACAAAACATTGTGGCTTGCTAAGCAACGATACTACTGGCCAGGAATGGAGTATGAGATCAACCAGAAAGTGGAATCCTGTGGCAGGTGTATTTGCAGCAAAACTCCAGTTCGACCTACAGCGGAACTTGTTCCTATTGTCACAACCAAACCTATGGAGTTACATGTAGTATGTATAGATTTACTTTCTTTGGAACAGTCGAAAGGTGGATACGAGAACATTCTACATTTTACTCGGTTCGCCAAAGCCATCGCCTGTAAAAATCAAACTGCGCATACAACATACAACATATGGAAATTTCTTTCTTCATTACAGTTTCCCAGAGAAAAAATTCAGAGAACAGGATAGGAATTTTGAGTCGAAAGTTATTGAACATCTTTGTAAAATTTTAAGGATAAAGAAATCGCGAATGACTCATTATCATCCCATGGGAAATGGTTCGGCAGAACGTTTCAATTTAACTCTTATTAGGATGCTCTCAACATTAACAGAGGAACGGAAGACAGAGTGGAAATCTTTTGTAGCACCACTTGTTCAAGCATACAATTCCACAAGGAGTGATGCCAAGGAGGGTATACACCACATTATCTAATGTTCGGATGGCATCCCCGTTTACCAATTGATGTTTTCTTTGGTATGGATATCAACACCGAAAAAGGGGATCATCCAACCTACGTCGCCAAGCTCAAGGATCGGATGGCATCTGCATATTCTTTGGAATCGAAGGAAGCTGAAAGAATTGCCAGCAAGAATAAAGAGAATTGTGATCAAATTTGCCAAACTTGAGATTGGAAATAGGGTGTTAGTGAGGAAAGTAGGAATACAAGGAAAACACAAGTTGCCTGACAAATGGGAATCTGATGTTTACACTATTCGGAGTATTTCAAATCCAGACATCCCTATGTTAAGAGTAAAGAGTGAATCGGGAAAAAAGCATTAATACTTTGCACAGGAATATGCTCTTGCCATTCAATGCCATTCCCTCTGAAAACATTGAAATGCCTGCAGCACCAGTGTTGAAAAGGAAGAGTAGAAGTCAGGATGCTGGTAGATCATCTGCAGAGGACAGTTCTGATGATGATAGATCAGGGGACAGCTCAGAATCAGAATCTGACTCTAGCAGTTCAGAAATCAAAACAACCAGAGTACTTAGGTCATCAAGAAACCCAGAAATTCTATAAGACAAACTGAAATTAGCAAGATTGAGACCAATATTAATTATGAGTTTTCGTCATTTCAGATCTCCAGTGTTTCTGAACCTATCGGTACCTTGAATGGGACAATTATTGATTACAATTCATCCAATGGAATCGATGAAACGACAAGGTCATCAGGTCGAGTAGATGATACCACGGTTGAACAGAGTACTCGGTTATCAAACTGTAACTCTCGCGTTTTTCCGCGACAAACTGCTGGGAAAAGCCTACCAATTATTTTCCAATAGAACTCTATACAAACCTTAGGACCTCTCAGTACTTTAGTATGACAATAACAGCCAAATCTTTGGTATCATTCGAAACTTCATTTTAAGCACTTTCAGAATTGAACACAGTGTTTATATATGGAACACACAGACGAAGTGAACACAGTGTTTATGTATGGAACACACAGACGAAGTATACACAAAGTAAATGCATGGAACACACAGTCGGAGTGAACACAGTGTTTATGTATGGAACACACAGACGAAGTGAACACAGTGTTTATGTATGGAACACACAGACGAAGTATACACAAAGTAAATGCATGGAACACACAGTAGGAGTGAACACAGTGTTTATAAATGGAAGATACAGACGAAGTGAACACAGTGTTTATGTATGGAACACACAGACGAAGTGATCATTGTTTATGAATGGAACTCATAACCGGAGTGAACACAGTGTTTATACATGGAAGATACAGACGAAGTGAACACAGTGTTTATGTATGGAAGATACAGACGAAGTGAGCACAATGTTTATGTATGGAACACACAGACGAAGTGAACACAGTATTTATGTATGGAACACGCAGACGAAGGGAACACAGTGTTTATGTATGGAACACACAGACGAAGTGAACACAGTATTTATGTATGGAACACACAGACGAAGTGAACACAGTGTTTATACATGGAACACACAGTCGGAGTGAACACAGTGTTTATGTATGGAACACACAGACGAAGTGAACACAGTATTTATGTATGGAACACACAGACGAATTGAACACAGTGTTTTTACATGGAACACACAGACGAAGTATACACAAAGTAAATGCATGGAACTGACAGTAGGAGTGAACACAGTGTTTATGTATGGAACACACAGACGAAGTGAACACAGTTTTTATGTATGGAACACACAGACGTAGTGAACACAGTGAATATGTATGGAACACACAGACGAAGTGAACACAGTATTTATGTATGGAACACACAGACAAAGTGAACACAGTGTTTATACATGGAACACATAGACGAAGTATACACAAAGTAAATGCATGGAACACACAGTCGGAGTGAACACAGTGTTTATGTATGGAACACACCGACAAAATGATCAGTGTTTATAAATGGAACTCATAACCGGAGTGAACACAGTGTTTATAAATGGAAGATACAGATGAAGTGAACACAGTGTTTATGTATGGAACACACAGTCGAAGTGAACACAGTTTTATACATGGATCGCACAGACAAAGTATACACAAAGTAAATGCATGGAACACACAGTCGGAGTGAACACAATGTTGATGTATGGAACACACAGACGAAGTGAACAGTGTTTATGAATGGAACTCATAACCGGAGTGAACACAGTGTTTATACATGGAACACACAGACGAAGTGAATAGTGTTTTTGTATGGAACACACAGACGAAGTGAACACAGTTTTTACGTATGGATTACACAGACGAAGTGAACACAGTGTTTATGTATGGAACACACAGACGAAGTGAACACAGAGTTTATACATGGAACACACAGACGAAGTATACACAAAGTAAATGCATGGAACACACAGTCGGAGTGAACACAGTGTTTATACATGGAACACACAGACAAAGTGAACACAATGTGTATGTATGGAACACACAGACGAAGTAAGCACAATGTTTATACATGGAACACACAGACGAAGTGAACACAGTGTTTATGTATGGAACACATAGACGAAGTGAACACAGTTTTTATGTATGGAACACACAGGCAAAGTGAACAGAGTGTTTATGTATGGAATACACAGACGAAGTGAACAATGTGTTTATGTATGGAGCACACAGACGAAGTGAACACAGTTTTTATGTATGGAGCACACAGACGAAGTGAACACAAAGTTGATGCATGAAACACACAAACGAAGTTAACACAGTGTCAGCATGGAACACACAGACGAAGTGAACGCAAAGTGTACATGTATGGAACGTATAAACGAAGTAAACAGTGTTTATGAATGAAACACACAAACAATCGGTTTACACTACATTTGTATGTTATGTATGGAACATATTTTTGAATGATACATTGTTTTCATGTTTGGTACACGATAATAAATGGTACACATATTTTAATGTATTTAAATCAAAGACAATTATTACACACTTTTTATGTAAGGAACGCATATATGTTTGATTTGTTTTTAGGAATATGATTTACTGTTGTCGTCAATAATTCTTAACTTCTATCTTTAGATATGAGCTTGATCAATACAAGTAAAAAGAATAAAGACTCATGCATCGGTCAAAATAAAAGGTACCAAAAGTACACCATGATTAAAAAGTAGAGCTACTAAATTTTCATATATATCTGGAATTTTTGGAAAGTACAGTAAATCACCTCATTGATATGACAAATATCAAATTAAACCATAACATATCAGTTTTAATGTTGAAAATGTTAGATCTGGAGAGTTTGGCTTATTGAGTACAGATCAATCCAGGAAGTTGTAAAACTGGGTTTGATCACATTCATGGAGTTTTCCTAGCTGAATTCTGACCGCTAACTATTAAATTTTTATACTATAAAACTATATTCTTTATTAACAGATAAAAAGAAAGAAAAATATGTAAACCACTTGTGATATTTTAGTTTGATTGTGATACATTAAACAGAAGTACCTTTTGGGACTGTTTTATCCTAGAGATGGGCGTTCCTCTGGCGATGTTGTATGCTAATGAGGGACGTCCCTAGATGTGGTTGATTACCCCTTACACGGTCACAATCTGTTTTAATGTTGTATATAAAGACCTGGAGGCCGGGGTAAGCCCCGCGGTAGTGAGCAGTATGAGACTGGTAATCACACTAACGGCTCTTTCATGTGTACTATGGCAGGTGTCCGCCATGGCTGTCCATGGTGGGTGGAACTGGGAGAAATGTCGGAAACAATACGAGCAACTCCGTGCTGAGGTTCGACAGCTCCAGGAAACCGTCGCCTATCTCAAAAGTTCCGTCTCTAAGTACTCCCACTATTACGTTAAAGGTGAGAGTACAAGTCTAAATCATTAAGTGTCTACATAAAAAGTTAAATTGAAAGAAACAGAGTCAGGTGATTTATATAATTTCTGCCCATTTTTACCGAACAAACTGAGTAGAGGATATTGAATTAATCTCGTTGAAATGTCTGGGTCAAGTCTTCTTTTAAGAAAAATGAGAATAGCAAATGATAACATGATAAAATATTCGACAAATATAACTTATAAGGTTCTATTTATAGCACTGTAAATACAGTAAAACACGCTTATAACGAAGTCCCAGGGACGGCCAATTTTACTTCGTTATAATTCGTTTACAACATGAAATAGAGACTTATGGAATGAAAATCACTTCGCTGCGTCAATTCATTATAAGCGTGTTCGCTATAACCGTGTTTTACTTCTAAAAATCACAAGACGGTTCTGTTTGATCAGGAATAACGTTTACGCTTAAATATATTTACATATGATGCTTCCTTTGCCCCTATGTCACTTGTGGATAAATCAGTAAAATTTCTACGCTTTAGAGTTATCCTGTATGGATGAACTGCACATCATGGAAATAGATACATGTATATGACAACAACATTTTCACGTTCTTTCTCCTGTTCGGTAGAAATGAGCATACCAATTTTCAATTACCGTTGTCCACGGGTTTCAAATATGGCAAATTCATGTTAAAATCGTTCACAAGTTCGTTCGAGGTAAATATGCAAAGAATCAAGATTAAAATTCAAACCTCCGAAATTCGGAAACCGTATCGTCTGCTGTTCAACATAATCTATCTATATAAATTTTGTTTTCTGTTTCCTATGCATCGCTAAATTTGAAAATGTTTTAAATGGACGTAGACACAATTTGAGATGAAAATTTTGATTTTTTACATTTTATGCCTAAAATTGTTTACTTGTGCATATTGTATGATTGATCAAAATATGAATTTTAGTTGTCAAGTTACAAAAAAGATGAAGAGCTTAGAGATCGTTATGTAAGCAAAGCTCGAGTCTTAAATTTGCCTACAAATAATGCAAAGTATAGAAATTACAATTTCTTTGAAAAAATAGCTCGTACCAAACAAGATAAATTGATTCATTTTGTTCATAGATAATATCTATACTACTGTATAAAAATAATAGACTCGAATTTTTGGGTTTTAATACTGAGAAATCGGACTTTTGATTTATATATTTTAAACATTATTAGTTCTTGAAGATTACCAATTTTTATTTTTTCTCAATCAAACTTCGCTAATTAATAATCAACGAAAATTCCTTTTAAAAATCCGGAAATCATCTGAATTTGTTGGATTTACAATCTTGCGCATGCGCATAAAATTCACGCTTAATCACAGGAGGCTCTTTAGGTAATGTTTCCACAATATCACAATTACAAGGATAAACTCAGAAACGAAATTACAAATACATGTAAATTTTCCTTGAAAATTTGTCACATATTCTGTTCATCAAACGAAATACGGTAGATAACTCTAATTCAGTGCATCTAATATGAAAAATTCAGAGAGTTTCGAATGTCAACATGGTGTGTAAATTCGAAGCGAGTAAAAAACGTTGGTGAAAAAAGTGTTGAATTCTTCATTAATATGAGTACAATCTGTAGATAAAAGATATTTACAGCCTCAAAATGGTTTTTTATGAATAATTGTTATTTTCAATGCAGCTTCATCAATTTTCTCCATTATTGTAGGCTTAAAGCTTGGTTATGTAAAAGTCAACAATACGGTGCGTGCACGCACGGGTCAAAGTCTAGTTATCAACAAAAAAGCAACATTTGATTAATACTTATACAGATACCCACACAAGAAAACAGCACTAATAAAAGACTCGATCTTTGTGAAAATAACAAAAAATTCTTACCTCTGTAATTCGCTTGAAACTCAATTATTGACTTTATTATTTTGATGAATCACTTAAAATACCCATATTTACCATTCTCGATACTAAAATTGAAATAAAAGATTTGAAAATTTTGCAGCTAAAAGTAAATCCTTATCGTGATTCTAAATTTTACTGTCACTATAACCATCTATACCACAATGACTGTGTTGCAACAAGTCGATCATATGACACACTTTTGCCCATTTCTGAAAAATGATGATGAGGTCGGCATTTGGGATATTTTTTTTTTTTCGTTTGAATTTTTTTTTATCCATTTAAAAGTTGAAATAATAAGTCACCAGAGGAACCATTTAATAGCTTAATCATAGGATTAAACATATATTACTTACATAGTAACTTTTTTGTTGTGTAAGACATACCATGGTTTGGAATTCACGACCACTGTTATACCCGGGGTCGTGAACCAAACCATGGTATTATTTACAAAACACCACAGAAAGTTAAATATAGATAGTACATGTATATCTATAACGAAACGCAGGGGAAAATGTAAGTCAACAAGTTTTTAGGGACTTGATCGCGATCTGGCGAAATTCTGTTTTTCTGATTTTATTATTCACAATGCTTAAAGAATGCATTGCTAATGATCAAATGAAATTTGAGAGTCAGTCATAGAGTTATAAGCATGAAACAGGGCTCACAATTTTTTGTCATGTAAACAAGGCACTTGCCCAGTTTTGTTTACATACGTTCAATATACCGGTAAAATCCTTTTCATGCTTATTATCCTGTCTACTTATTCATTTAAAGCATAAATAAACAGATTCTAACGTTCAACACAATCATTTCAGGTCTAAAATTGGAATTTTTACTTCAATATTCAAAATTTAAACAAAATCTGTGTTTACGTAGCAAATAATTGTAAGATTTGTAACTCGCTTATTACTAAACGAATGATACTCAAATTCTGGCTGCCTATTAAAAATGCCTAAGTGAAGCATTGTAAACATTAAAATCAAAAAAATAATTTTCATCAAAATTGTGACCAAGCCCCTTTAATCATAGTTAAATCTGATTAGATAGAAATTTGATTTTTCTTTCCGGAAGGGAAATTAGATATCCAAATATAGGGTGCAAAACACAGTTTTATATGTAACGTTATAAGCACGTTTTTAGATGAGGGACGAGCAAAACTGACCCGTATAAAATTAAATTGAAAAAAAACATGTTACATATATATCTATATACCAATAGAATGATAAAATTTTGAATTTTGTAAATATTTAAGAATTAAGCACATGTAAGTTAATGCTAAAGTTTATTTGGCACTCAAAACATGAGGAAAATAGACAAAAGGGTGCTTCTAAATACAGTATACCAATGCATTTTAGGCTCCCCTTAACAACAGAATGCAAGTAAATCAGCCATTCTATGCATTTTCAAGAGCAAGTCCTTAGGCATCGTTTATAGTATTTTAAGGGTTTTGCCACCCTTTAAAAGAGCTTTATTACCCGCTTAAAATAATGAAATTCTGCACGCGTAAAATCCGGATGTTTTTGGAGTTACCTCCCTTTGTATTAGAGTCTCACAAAATTAATTTTTGAAATTTTTTACTTTTTTATGTATGCAAAAGTTAAACCTGTATATTATGCAATTGAGAATTAAAAAAAAATATTTTCATGTACATCGCATAAAAATAGCAGGAAAATCCTTACCCATAATGCTTTTTACCAGAGAAAACCTCCTTGATTTTATACGAAACTGTGTTTAGCTACCATAGGCATTCAATGCGGATGTTTCGCATTGTAGAATACTGACTATGCTATAAATGATCTAAAATCGAATTGATTGATATACCTTTTTAATTATAAGAAATTTGAAAGTAAAATTTTTATTATCTTTAATTTTACTAGCACAGAATGACGTTTTGGCACTCCGTCAGGAATGTCACTGAAATGTTACTGAATGTTGACTAAACAGTCTTGGAAAATTACTGAATAACAGAGCTATTCCATTCAGTCACCTTCAGTTAACATTCATTCATGTTTTTTGTTTTGACTTAAGAGTAGAAGTAAATGTACATCAACTGTAGTTGTTTTTAATTCTTAAACTACAGTTTAAGCATGTAAGATTCAAAATAAAATAAAGTTATACTAGTGATATACGGGATTTTTTTGAACTACAGGTCTGAGAGGTCCCCCTGGTCCTGCAGGGCCGATGGGTCCCAAGGGAGGCCCCGGAGTACAAGGAGAAAAGGGAGATCCTGGAAGTCAGGGAGCACCTGGAATGAAAGGTGACCAAGGAATACAAGGGGCTAAGGGGGAAAAGGGGGACCGAGGACCTAGAGGATTCACTGGTAAATCTGGGGAAAAGGGCGACAAAGGAAATACTGGGCCCAAGGGAAATACCGGACCTCAGGGTCCACCAGGAGAAAAAGGTCAACAGGGAGAAAAGGGCGAAAAGGGAGATAGGGGACCAAGAGGATTTAGAGGTGAGAAAGGAGATAAAGGGGACCCAGGTGATCAGGGACCTAAGGGCGACCAGGGTCCAGCAGGACCTCATGGACTTCCTGGAAAGGATGGGAAAAGGGGACCAAGGGGCCCTCAAGGACCGCAAGGAGAACAGGGACCTAAAGGAGACAAGGGAATGCAAGGTCAAATGGGACAAAAAGGTAATCAAGGTGAGAAGGGAGATCAAGGTCCAAGGGGTCTTCAAGGCAACACTGGACCAAGAGGTCCTCGTGGTTTGCAGGGACCTCAGGGACCACGAGGAATGAAAGGAGAAAAAGGAGATGATGGTGTCAAAGGAGAAAAAGGCGATACTGGACCAAGGGGTCCCCGAGGATTTAAGGGCCCCAAGGGTGATCAAGGCCCACAAGGAAGAAGGGGGCCACCTGGTGAAAAGGGAGAAAAGGGAGAAAAGGGCGAAAAGGGAGCCAAGGGAGACAAAGGCGACCCAGGGGAGCAAGGGCCTCAGGGGGAGACTGGTCCAAAGGGTGATCAAGGACCAATGGGATTACCGGGACCGAAAGGTAAAAGAGGACCAATGGGACTTCGAGGTTTCAGGGGTCCAAAGGGAGACAAAGGGGATCCAGGAATTGTGGAAAAACATTATGCATACTAACATATTAATTGTGCGATTTGTAATATGGAACCCATATTCTATTGATTTTATATCACGTAGTGAACATTAAATGATTTGTACATATAATGATTGTTGGGCTATTGTATTTATTGCCAAAACTTAATGTGAACCGTTTATCCAGTCAAGGTTATCGATAGATTGCAAGAAAAAATTAAGCATCAATCAGATGCACAAAAATAGCTTTGACGACCGTTAAAATCTTTTACCCATCTTCCATTCTCTTAAAATATTCAACCATTGTTTAATAGATCAACCTTTGAGTAAACCAGGCTATGGTATTTATAGGTGGGACATTTTTTCCAAATTAAATCCTTTTTTTAAAGTAAGGAATTAAGACATATGCCTCTATTTAAGTGGGTATCATCAGTGATTTATTGTACCAGCACATACAGTACTCTGGTGATAAAATTCTTTATCCACAATATCCGGATATGACAGGTTCTTTTCAAAATTTTTATTATTTTACTATTTTACAATAGCACAAATAAACGATACTTAACAAGTTTACTTTTGGATAAAAAGAATCAAAACCTGTTGGATACATGATGAATTAGTGTCCGATCCATGGTGAAGTGAAAAACTGATCTTAAGAAAATAAATATTCAAACATTCAAGGCTACTTTGATTAAAATTTGTTTTAAACGCACTTCTTTCAATTTAGTTGCGTCAAATATGATTCAGTTCTGTGGAATATATGTAAGTAAAAAAGCATTCAAATTTGGCTATTTTGTAAAATTTTGATAGCCAATATTTAAATAAAAGCACGCATGACTTCATTTTGAGATCACTGTGTTATAGTTTTATAAAAATGTAAAAATCCGAATTTTGATTATGATAAAGTATAGGATTCTTAATCTGGATTATTCAAAACATCACACATGTATATGTTACAATAAACAAAAATTGTCCAATTAAAGTTATATATGAACTCACCCTTTTTTAAAAAAGTGTTAAGGATAGATTAGCCCTTATTATTTTGTTTTGTAATATTTTTAAGGCCGGTAATATTAAATGGAGCAAGTGGGATTCTAGTTGCATTACATTAAAAAAACCAACAACCTGTTATAAAGTGTTAAATACATAAGTTGTTAACGGTAGATAAAAACTTGCACGCGTGGTTGAAAAGCAATAATTTGACGCCTAAAAGATGAAACGAGTCAAATCAATGCCATGCGACTCAAGAGAGTGTTAAGTTTTGTCAATATGTCCATTGGTAAGATAAATTAATGTTAGAGTTTGTTTTAGGGGAGGACCTTGCTGTTTGGTCATTTCTAGTTGATCATGCTATTTAAAGTAATCATTACTTTTCTTAGATTTAAGATTGTGAATTAATTGTTATTGTGAGTTTATCGTTTGTTATTTTTAACAGACTAGAGTGAATAATTGTTATGTCATTTACCTTTGACGCAGATTTTTTTCTTTGCTTTAATGGAACAAAAATCATGCAACACAAGTGTTTCTGGGGTGATAAAATGTGTTTTGCTGAAATTCAACAGATGATGATTTAAGGAAAACAATAATATTGTTATTAAGCATCTTTTTTTAAACGACTAAAAGAACAACTAAGGTAAAGAATTGATGCTCTTGATATAGTACTACACATACGTACTCTCCATGTAACAAAATGCTTTTTCTATACGTACAGACAACAGCGAAATGACAGAATAACATATTTGTCATTTCTTAGCAACTTTATCCCAATTTTCCCGAATCGTTTTAATTGTTTTCTATACAGCTGCCATTAACCAACAGTTTCTTGGACTGTCCTCCATCACTACACAATATCGCCTTCCTTGTTGTTCGATTCTTCGCTCTTTCATTTCCTGCATGGATGAAGTAGGTGGAGGTAGTCAGATTTCCACATCTTCGGATCTTGCACACGTTTTTGATAAGATTTTAGCATATCTTTACACTGATACCACTGATACCACTCTGGACAGTCGAAATCAAAAGAAAACAATGTTTTCATGTCAACAGTATATTGGGTGTGAGCACGAAAAAAAAAGGTCGAATGCACTGGTGTCAACGGTCGGGAGTTGACTCGTGATCATCTCTGTCACCAAGATGCAAAGAATATCATGAGTAATATTCTGGTTACTTGACTCCATAAGCACATGGCATACGATTTTACGTACAAGCCCCATAATCTTTTTCCAGACTCAATCAAAGTGTGACGAGTGAGGGGGGTTGCCTCTGAACTTCTTTAAGTCGTCATCTTCAGTGCTGATGATATCAATTGTAGGTTGTTTGTTGCTTCAATGAAATTGAAACCTCTGTCTGACCAGGTTAGGGTTAGGGTTAGGGGTAAATTTATATATTTTAATCTTTCCTCTTAAACTGGTAAAATGGCGCACATCAAAGATGTATGCTGAATAACTTTAAAAATCAACTACCGACCACACCCCAAAGAAAGTGTAGTCAGATCAGCCCCAGGATATACCAAGGTATTTGTACCATTTGAAAATAACTTCTTTGAAAAATATCTAACATTGATATTGTCACTTACTGTAAATTCCTTATATTACGCGAGTACTTAATTCCGCGATCCCGCTGGTTTGTATCAAATTGCGAGAATATAAAATCGCGAACGTGGAACTCTTCTCCTTATTTCTTATAATTTTCAACTCTCAAAAAATAATGGCGAGATTTTAAAATCCGCGAAGGATGCTTCTCGCGATTTTACGCGGATATTAATTCCTCGCGTTTAATTAGGAATGTACAGTATCAAGCCAAGTCAGTTGCTATTCATATTTTTTCTGCATCTGGTAGATCTTTAAAGCTATGCAATATATGGAAAAATTCTTCTTATTCTAACTTTTCGTGTATGATTGGCATTAAAATTATACTGGTGGCCATGTTCATACTCTAGTTAACGCATGATTTGACTGTAAAACATTCTTAAAAAGAATATTATTTTAATTATGTGCTTTTCTTTGATATTGAGTTTAACACAATAATTGTAAAAAGGTTAATAACCGTACAAAATACCGATCACAGATGTAAAATATTAGAATATTATATTGATAAAATGTTTATATGTGTTATTTCATTTATATGATTTACATGAAAATCATTAATAGCTTAACAAAACTTATTATCGCTTTCATTATAGCTGAGCAGCTGATTTACACTTTCCCGAACGATCGTTAAACAAACTCTCTCCAACTTTCGTTTTAATATATACAAGTTTTAATACGTCACTATTTGTGTTAAATATAGCTCTGAGATACATGTCTGTGTAAACAGATGAGATCCACCAAAACAGTAGGTACATTTTTTGTTTGGGTCTGCAGTGTGGATTTGACAACAAGCACACAAATAAACGAATCTTTTTCGCTTCACAGACAGGTGCTTTTTACTTGTGATGTAATAAAGGGGTCAATTTTGCTTAGAATTACACTATATTGCAAAATACCCAATGGAAATATTGCTTACTTATTACTTAATTCAAATGTAATTTTTTTATTGTATGCAATGCTTAACTTTGGCATCTCTGTCAACCAAAGCAACGAGGTTTACTTGGCACCAATGTGTCGTAATACAAACCAAAAACAACAAGCATACTGAGAGTATTGCATATGCAATACACGTCCCCTAACGGTTTGTCGAAATTTGTGAAAACAATGCAGAATATCATTTCTTGCCGTCTCAACAGTCCAACCCGATAACGAACCCGTTTGTAATAATAATAATACATAAAACCCTGTCGATGAAGTTTACAACACAATGCTTGACACTATTTTACAGAACTTATTTGTTTGTTAGAAACAATAAAAGGAATGGTCCAAGAAATCCACGATATTATTACTGACAACATACTTTCCTCGTTTATTTGATACACACCGAGCCCGATACCGAACCCGAACATTAAAAAATTGGAATGTAAAAAAAGATTTTTCTCGAAAATATGTCAACCAGACGCTACAAAAGTGGAAACTTGATCTGTAGTTTGATCATATGAAGCTGTTCAGCAAATTCAACATTAATCATCAAACGCATAAAGAAAAAAAAGTATGGAAAACTGAAGTGGGACAGACAAACGGACGGACAGACGGACGGACTGACGGACGCAGAGGAAAGCTATAGTCCCCTCCGGTGAAAACCGGTAGGGGACTAATAAGAAAGCAAAGCACTATATATTTGCCTGCATAATGTTACTATTTCATGTATTAATTTTTTAAACGAAAATATATTCAACTTAGGATAAGCACCCTTTCCGTATTTTTCGTAGTAGAACAGACTGGCTGCAGGCGTCGACAAACATGAACCACATATGTTGTTCATTGATATTAATGGTATAATATTTGAGATCTAATGTAGTCGACACAGTTGGTCATTGTTTTCTAGGACAAAATATTTCCTAAAGTTTGCTATTTACTAAAAAATCAATAAGAAAGAACGTGTGTTTGCAATGTATTGTCAACGGAATATTTATATCGAAAGTTTAAATTTTGTTTTATAGTGTCTGATAAATTCAACACAGGATTGATTTAAAATGAATGATCAGAAATGGTGTCAGCATTTAGGACAATAAAGGATTACTATTTAGGTATCTCGTTTAAAAAAAACACCTTATACTGATTGTGATGGCTTTTCTTATTAATCCGGTTTCACCGGAGGGGACTATAGCTTTCCTTTGCGTCTGTCAGTCCATTAGTCCGTCCGTCTGTCTGCCCCATTTCAGTTTTCCACACTTTTTTCTTCATGCGTTTGAGGAATAATATGAAATTTGCTGAACAGCTTCAACATGTCAAAATACAGATCAAGATTACACTTTTGTAGCGTCTGGTTGACATATTTTCGAGAAAATTAGTTTTTTTATTTTCCAATTTTTCAATGTTCGGGTTCGTTATCGGATTTGGTGTGTATTGTATAAACGAGGAAAGTAGTTAGTCAGTAATAACATCGTGCATTACCATTCCTTTTATTGTTTCTAACAAACAAAATAGTGTCAAGCATTGTTTTGTAAATTTAATCGACAGGGTTTATTGTATTATTGCAAGCGGGTTTGTTATCAGGTTGGTCTGTTGATTCGAGATACAGACGACGGTAAGAAATGATATTCTGCATAACAGTGCATTGTTTTCACAAATTTCTACCAGCAAATACTTAATGGACTTGGCGAAACTACAGGAGATAAATTAAGAGTATTGTTTTACCCATTTTTAATCTATTTCTATATCAACTATGTAGTTTGAATTTCCTATGTTCTTTTATCTCTGAATAAAGCATTAAATCTCGTTTATAATAGTTTTGAAATAGATATATGTTTCAAATCTTTCATAGAATGATACAAACCGATAGGGGACGTGTATTGCTTATGCAATACTCTCAGAATGGTTGTTATACTTCTTTTATTCTCAAAGCTTGTTAAGATCTCGCTTGTTTTCATCCAATTTCATTCAAATTGTCAGGATAAATTCTAATTTTTATACCATACGGTCTATACGGTACAAAATACCAAAAAGTGGAATCATCTCTTCTGGTTTTCAAGTTATTCCCATTTCCACACATTTTTGAAGGGCCTCCATCCGGACAAAGTTCGTAGACGGCAGAAAATTATTAATAGATCTTTAATATAGACACCCGGAACCTTTCCGAACGGTTTTCATTTTTCAAATTTCCAAATAGTACAAATATAACACTAAATTGAAATAAATGTTTTTATAGATATTTGATGTTGCCAGTGTTTTCACTTCGTAGGTTTTTTATATTGAAATATTTTTAATATGCATATAGAACAGAAGTTGTGCAAACTACCAAGAAGAGCTTCTGTCAGAAGCTCCTTAAAAACGGGTTGGCTCGTATAATTAGGTATCTAGAGCCCTTGAAAATGTTTGCTTTTTAACTCGTAAACGATAAAGTTTTCGATATGGACGTCGCTGGAAAAGTTATTCTTAATGATCCAATTGATCTCATGAAATTGTTATTGTATACAGGTATTGCGTACTTTGAAGGTAAAAAGCTAAACTTTAAACAGGTGCCGATGGCTTTTAATTAGCAATAAATGGTTACTCCTTGAGCGAAAAGTAAAATAAAGTCGCATGATTTTTATTCTATACTGAACTGTATGCTAAAATCAGAATAAGATTTTTCACAACTTATTTTTGGATTATTGCTTTTTTATTTTGTTAAGTCCTTATTTTAAACACACCATTAAAAGCAAGAAGTGAAAAAGTGTATTATTTTTTTTACTTTTATCATTTTTTTTATAATCGAGTACATAATTAAATTCAGTTCTATTTAACCTCACATTCTGCGATTGCATTCTAAATAAAATCTCTAAGTATTAATCATTCAATCTTTAGATGTCAACACAATATCTACTGAATGAATACAACATAAAGTTTAGACAATTTGAAATCATTTCTGTAAAAACACACAATATATGAGAACAACAACATATATTGATACTTGAAAGAGTATAACTCTTTCAAAGCTATATGGAGATTAGATTTATCCCAATTTATCTTTTATTTAATAATTCCACCAGAGTTTTACGCAGGAGGTCAAGTAACTCCTTTTTTTGGCTCGCATTATTAAGAAATGAACCAATTGGTGTAGCTCCAACAAGAGTCTGCACAGCTCGTACTACAATTTCCTTCTGTTCGTTGGTTAGGCTTCTCAATACAACAATAATGGGCGTTTTCGCCTGTGACCATAGGTGCGGTATGGTTAGCCCAGCAACCCCTCCGACCATTGCGCCAAGTGGTCCACCGATCATGCCACCCACAACAGTGCCTGCAGCCGCTGTGAATAGCTGCTTTGGTATCCCGAAAGCACTAGTTGTGAACTCATCATGTTTTTCAAGAATAGTCAGAAGTTGGTCAAAATAATGATACTGATCCATTTTCTGTGCTGATAATGCTGAAAATCACGATACGCAAACAACAGTTAATTTAGATTGTTGTAGGTTGAATGATTTACAACATTATTTATGTTTTCCCTTTTAAAAAGGCCTGTCGATTCTTTTGTGAAAATCCCAATATATTTTAAAGTTTTGTTTGATAATAATGATTTTTATGCTGTATGATCTATAGAGCAAACAATTTTAAATCAATTCTAAGAGGATATATCATCTATAAAATAAAGAAAGATAAATGCCAGTGAAAGCCTAACATTCATTAAAAATAAAGTGTAGTTTTCATTATATAAATTTAAATTCATTTATTTCCTACAAGATGTATAAAAAGCTGTTCAGAGGGGCACAATTTTGTTTAGTTAAATAAAAATGATTAAAATTTCGACAACGTGATCTTAATATATATTTGAAGCGCTTATGAAAAGTTTCTCTTTAAATTAAACACTTGAAAGGATTATAAAAATTTTATATAGAAAACCCATTATTTTACATACCAGACCCTCTGAAATTTTTCGATACTTTGCCTTTGCTATTGGCCACGTATACCTTCCCAACGGAAATAAAAACCTAACCTTGGGATTTCCGGCAATACTGAAACCAAAACTAGTCTATACGATTAAGCATTTAAATAGAAATGCTTGAAGCTTTTTCAATTAAGTCTTGTATGGTGGAACATTTCTGCCCCCCTACATGCAATTGCAAGCTCAATTAGGTCATCATGCCAGAAAATTATTTTAACATGCAAGATAATTATGTCTACATCATTATGGTAAAAAGAAAAATATTTGTCAAGATGCGAGATAATTATGTTAAAATGCAAGAAATATATGCCAACATGTTATTAATAACAACATGCTAGATAACTTGCATGTTGACATAGATATTTCGCATGCCAGCAAACCTAAATCGCATGTCACCATTAATGTCTTGCATGGTAAAATCATTAACCTCGATGTTGACAAGAATAAGTCGCATGTCGAAATAATTATTCTGCATGTATACATAACTGACTCGCATGTCAATTCACATATGTTGCATGTTGTCAAAATGATGTTGCATCTTATCTAAGATGTCAGAGTCCGGCATTAGTAAGTCATTTTACTTATTTAAAAATAGATTCTCTAAAAAGATTTGTTACTTGCATGTCAACTTTATTATGTTGCATGCAGAGACGGAGACCACGTGACCTTGTTCAAGTATGGCAGCTTAAATTTAAGCTCTGCATTTTTGGCCAGTTTTATGAGATTAATGGCTAGCGTAGCCGTTTATCTTGGCCTATAATTCATCTTTGGGACTTGTGGTGGTACAGAGAAAGTGATCTGTGAAAATTGTGTTTGCATTCTGAGTATTTGGATGTTAAAAATGCCGGAAACCAGGGGTAGTGGAACAAACAAAAAGACTCATGATAAGTGCTCACCGAGACAAACACCGGCTGCTACATGTAACAAAGCACCCAGTCCCGGACTACCGTTAGACAATCAACCAACGAGACCAAAGCTCTCAATTGACGATTTGAAGGCCTCGGTTGAAACGATTGAAAACGACTTATGGGGAAACAATACGGGTATCCATACCCAATAAGAATCAATCTCCAAGCAAAATCAGGGCACCTATGAAGAAATTACAGCTCTACGTATAGAAAATACAAAACTTAGGAGGGAGTTGGATCTGCTTTAAGCGGTAGTTACCAGGATGGACCGACAAATGACAGTATTAGATGACGGTATAACGGACCTCCGTAGTAGATCCATGCGGGACAATATTTTGATCCACAATTATCCCCACACCCCAGATGAGAACCTGGCTGTAACGATGCCTAAAGTTTTCCGAGAAACCCTTGGGATAGACGTGGACTTTATACGTATACACAGAAATGGTGTAAGGGCACAACATAATGGAAAACCTGTATCCATAACGGCAAAATTGTCTGACCGCTCAAAAAAAGATGAAATACTTAATGCTCAGAAAACCAAAAAATTGAAAAACAGAAACTACCCTTCTTTATTTCCCCACAGCAACCACCTTCTATAGTGGCCACAAAAAACAAAACTTATGACAAATTTAACTCTCTCCGCAGGCAGAATATTTCTGCAAGGTTGCACCGAGACCACATTCTTTTGGGGGACGGTTCTACCTATAAAGAGGAGGTTCCAATCATCACAAATGCTGACGCACTCCAGATCACACCGGAGCAGACGCAAGACCTGGACTCTTTTGAAGTTAAATCTACTGATCCAGTTGTGAAAGACGGGTCCGAGTTCTCTGCGATCGGCGCCATAGTGCATACGGTAGAGGATGTGCAAAATATGTACCGCAAAGTTTGTATAGATCCGTACGCGGCCGCCGCCAACAGCCGTATTCTCGTCTACAGGTTCAGAAGGGAAGACGGCAAAATAGTGGAAAACTACCATGACGATGATGAGCACGGTGCTGGACGTCGGCTTCTTCGGTATATGCAGGAAAACGAGATCCATAATTCGGCATTTGTTGTCACCAGATGGATGGGGGATGGTCACATCGGTCCCCAGAGATTCACAATTATGGAATCGTTGATAAACGATTTGGCAAACGACCTAGGAAGTGACTAGAGAAATGTGATCTACTATACGTTGTGCTGTTCTTTTTTTTTTCTCTTCTCTTGTCTTATAGGGACTTCAAAAAACTGTTTATACTCCTGAAACTGTCGCATCTATGCATTGTATGACATACATGTGTAATAGTAATATAAAGTGCACCAATATCCTCTCTACCTCACCTCCTGTGCTTCCTATCCGGATATAACAAACACTGGGTTTGTGTAAAGTAAAGCTATTTATATCAGGATTATTTAATCAATTTTTTAATTTTTTTTTCTGTAAAATATTTAGCGCATTTTTTTCCGGAATATTTAAAGCCGGTCCTTTTTGGTTCGGTAATAATAAAACTCTACCCAGTGTCATTTCCGGTGTAAACACTACATGTAACATATATATCATAATTCTGGTCAAAATGCTCTTTAGCAAGGTAACCATCACGTTATCCTCATGCTAACATCTATCACTATATCTATCTATCTCTCTTTCTTATCTTCTTTATTTACCTGCACCAACGAAAGTACATTTAGGAAAACGAGACAAGGCTCAAGAGGTATGGCTGATTTTAGTAGTAATTTTTTTTAGTACCGTGGTGTTCACATGGCTGGAGTTAAAATAATTTCAATTAACTGTCAGGGTCTTCATGATTACAAAAAGAGAAAAGATGTTTTTCAATTTTACAGGCAACAAAAATGTAATATATTATGCCTACAAGACACATTTTACTGAATATATGGAAAATGATATAACAAACGAATGGGGTTACACTGCTTATTTTAACTCCTTTTCATCGCAATCAAGAGGTGTTGCAATACTTTTTAACAATAACTTTGATTTTATCGTACATAAAAAAAAAATCTGATGATACAGGTAATTTTCTGGCCTTGGATCTTACAATTGAAAATAGTCGCATAAGTTTAATAACAATATATGGACCTAATGAAGATGATCCCAATTTTTATGAAAAAATCACAGACACATTTGAAGAATTTAACAATAGACACACTATTGTTGTTGGTGATTTTAATTTAGTTATAAATCCAGATAGAGACTACACAAATTATTTACACATTAATAACCCAAAAGCACGCGAAAAGGTACTAGAAATGGTTTCTACTCATAATCTACTAGATGTATTTAGAGAAATAAATCCTGACAAACTTAGATATACCTGGAGAAAACCAAACCCTTTTAAACAAGCCCGCTTAGATTTTTTTCTGATATCCCAATCTCTTCTAAGTATGGTTGAAGAGTGCAATATTTTAACAAGCTACAGATCTGATCATTCTCCAGTCATGCTAAATCTGAAATTTAATGAATTTAAACATGGTAAAGGTCTTTGGAAATTTAATAACTCTTTATTACAGGACATTGAATATATAGAAGCAATTCAGCAGATAGTCTCGAATATAAAGGCATATTAATCCTTACCTATCTATAACAAAAGTAATATAGAGAATATTACAGATGATGAAATTCAATTCATAATAGATGATCAGCTTTTTCTTGAGACTTTGCTATTAGAAATTAGAGGAAAAACTATATCCTACTCAAGTTATAAAAAGAAGAAAAGTAATGAAAAAGAAAAAAACCTTATAACAGAAATAACTAAATTAGAAATAAACTATGAACAAAATTTACAATCTATACAGAACAAAAAGAAAGAATTAGAAAATATTCGAAATCACAAACTTATGGGAAATATAATAAGATCACGTGCAAAATGGTTAGACGAAGGTGAAAAACCCACAAATTACTTTTTAAACTTGGAAAACAGACATTATACAAACAAAATCATTCCCAAACTTATAAATGAAGACAACAACAAGGATAATATTACTGAACAGTCTGAAATATTAAATGAAGTTGAGTCATTTTATAAAACTCTTTACACAAGAAATACCCACAGTAACAATGAATATAATCTAAATGAACTTTTAGTAGATACAACTGTGGATAAGCTTAATTATACAGAAATGATATCATTAGAGGGTGAAATTACCCACAGAGAAGCAGCCTCTGTTTTGATAAATATGTCAAACAATAAAAGTCCAGGAAGCGATGGATTTACAACAGAATTTTTCAAATTTTTTTTGAAACAATTAGGGCATTTTATTGTAAGATCATTAAATTTTGGATATAAAAAGGGGGAATTATCTGTAACACAAAGACAAGGAATTATAACATGTATACCAAAAGAAGGCAAAAGTAAATTCTATATTAAGAACTGGCGACCAATAACATTACTAAATGTAGTTTATAAAATAGGATCTGGCTGTATAGCACAGAGAATAAAAAATGTATTAGAGAAAATTATTTGTACTGATCAGACAGGTTTTATTCCAGGGAGATACATAGGAGAAAATACTAGGTTAATATTTGACTTAATGCATTATGTAGAAGAAAATGATATTCCAGGTCTTTTGTTGTTAGTGGACTTTGAAAAAGCCTTTGACACTATTTCATGGAAATTCATAGACAAAGCTCTCTCTTTTTTTAATTTTGGTCCATCAATCAAAAAATGGATATCTATCTTTCAAAGTAACACATTATCTGCAGTAACACAGGCAGGATGTCTGTCAAATTTTTTCAAACTCGAACGTGGATGTCGTCAAGGTGACCCAATATCCCCATATCTATTTCTTATTTGTGCAGAAATTCTCTCAATAAAAATAAAAAATAATAAAAATATAAAAGGCATCAAAATAAACAATACTGAATATCTTATCTCTCAATATGCTGATGATACTGTTTTAATCTTAGACGGCTCTGAAAAATTCATTAAATGAAGCAATTAAAGAGTTAAACATGTTTTATGCATTATCGGGTTTAAAGATTAATCTATCAAAAACTCAAGCAACATGGATTGGTAGTAAAAAGTACTCAATAGAGAAAATGTGCAAAAACATTAACCTCCAATGGACAACAACTTTTAAACTTCTTGGCATACACATTGATGTAGACTTAGCAAAAATCCTAAAAATGAACTATGATAAAAAAACTAGTGAAAATTAAAAATACAATTAAATACTGGGAAATGAGAATTATAACTCCTCTAGGAAAAATAACACTTATTAAATCTCTATTAATCTCACAGTTAAATCATCTTTTTATCTCATTACCTACTCCCTCAAGTAATTTTCTAAAACAACTAATGGAAATACTTTTTAACTTTCTCTGGAATTCCAAGGTTGATAAAATTAAAAGAAAGCAAATAACACAAGACTATGAAATGGGGGGACTGAAAATGGTTGATATAGATAATTATATTAAAGGATTGAAATCCTCATGGATCAAACGAATAGTAAATGGCAACAAGGCAAAATGGATACAATTATTAGAACACCAAATAAATCTTGATAAAACCCTATATTTAGGTTCAGACTATATGAATACATTATTAAAAGAATTGAACAATCCTTTTTGGAAAGACACATTAACAGCCTTCCAAAATATACAAGAGAAAACTGAAATAACAACATGGAATGAATTTATCAACCAGCCAATATGGTATAATAAAAATATAAAAATAGGAAACAAGACTCTTTTCTATGAACAATGGTTTAAGAAAAAAATATTACTTATATCTGATATTTTGGATGAAAATGGTATAATATACAGTAGTGCCGAACTTAAAACAAAATTTGACCTAAAAATCAATTTCCTCAATCATGCAAGTTTACATAAAGCCATTAAAGGTGCAATGAAAAATTTGAATATTAAACCCGGTAGTGAGAATCCTAAACCCAGTATACCATCTAATATTGTACCATTTTGTTCTGCAAAGAAAGGAACCAAACCTATGTACAACATTCTATGTAAAGAACAAGTTATACCATTTGGACAATGTAAATGGGAAAAACATTTTGTAATTAATGATTATCAATGGAAAAAAAATTATGGTATGCCTTTTCAGTGTACAAAAAGCTCTAAACTCCTATGGTTACAATACAGAATTAATCAGTTTATACTGACAACCAATACCACTCTTTATAAATATGGCAAAAAGGACACAAAACTATGCTCATTTTGCAACCTAGAGGATGAAACTATAAAACATTTGATGTGGGATTGTACCAAATCACAAGAACTTATATCTATATTTAAAAATCATTGCTTAGATAACAGCGCACACTATGCAACAAACAGTTTTACATTTATTTTTGGAAATCTTACATCAGATGCCAACGACGAAATTATTATACCAATGGTCATTAAATCATATATCTATAGAAAACGCTGTTTAAATGAAACACTAACAATTCAAGGATTACTTTCAGATATTAGAACACATCTCACCACTGTAAAATACCTTGATACAAAAAAAGGTAAATTTGGAAACTTTAACAGAACATGGCAGAAATGGTTATTTTTTTTAAAGTAATAAGGTGGTCAAATATTTAGGTTTTTTGTTTCAGTTTGGTTTTTTCTATACCTCCCCTTTTGAAAATCCTGTTTGTTTTTAACACATTTAATAGAAACCCCAGGCAAGAACACATACCACACTTGTCGTTTTGTGTTTAGTTACTATTATTCAGCCTTTCCATCTCTGGCTTCAGTCTCTTATTGGATATTATGTAAATACTTTCCTTTTTTCACATATCTTTACAAATGTTGATTTGTTCTTTATCAAGTACAGCAATGTTATTTCATTTCAGGTGCACCCTTTCCTTTCTTCATACCCTTTATCTATCTGATTTCTCCTCTTATTTCTTATAAATGAATTTTGTACAAATGTTCATGAGAAAGATTTATATTTAATTGTTCTCAAATTTCAAAACTATCTCATGATCATCTAAAATGTTGATATTTATATATATTGTTTGTATTACTCTGTTAATCTGTTTCATTTTTTCCAACATAATTTACTTTACTTTTGGTTGGTAAATACATCTGCAAAAGTATGATAAAATGATTCAGTATAACGCCACAAAAAAAAAAAAAAAAAAAAAAATGTTGCATGCAGAGGCAGAAATATGCCATCATGTGTTTGAGATACTCATAGTTATTTAACATAACAGGTTGATAAAAAATGGAAAATATTCAATCAATATACATAAAATTGTCTGTCCTCAAGTGTTAATTGTGGGGTATTTGATAGATTAATTAAGTTAGAAGACAGTTGTTTCCTAAATATTTTAGAAAATAATAGCAATTGGTAAACAAATCGTCGACAACAGCCTAAAAGATTTTTACTTTTGTTGAATTATGAACCTAACTCTAACCCTTACCTTACGCTTCAAGTTCAATTTATGATAAGGTATTGTAGTGCTTCAGGTCCAATGGTGATTATTATAAGAAAAAGACACGCGAACTAGCAGTAAGTTTATTTGATGTTAAACTTCCGATAGCCCGCGTAAAACTGCACGGGATTACAAGGACAGGGTAAAACAAGATCACACATTATATAAAGGATTAGGATAAACAGAGTCCAATCTGCATCACACTGCCTTCCTCCAGGCTCCTTTTAGTCCCTTAAAGGTCAAGCCTATCAAGTGGTTAAATTTGTCGCCCTGCTCGAGAATCCACTTGGTGTTTCCTTACTGCCCAGGGTCAAATCTCGGTCAGGCGCCTTGACGCAAATAGGCTTGGAATCTTTACCTTTACTGGCTTGCACTCCTTACTGTTCGTTATCCATTTCACTTATGGTCTCCATCACTACTAAGTCATAAAAGTATAAGTTTATCAGTAAAAAATGGGAATGTCAGTACTTTTATGACTTAGTAGTGCATGGGCAGGGTGTTCGATTAGTCGACGAGGCTAAATCTTGTGACCTATCCGGGCACAACATCAGATTTGTAAGCTTTTAGTCGGTCATGGTGAATAACAGTAGAGGATTTCCTCCCTTGAACTTCATACAGCACAGGACCATATTTCTTAACAATAATAATCGACCTTCCCATACACGTTCCAATTTTGGGCACTTCCCGACCTTCTTTGCCATTTTATTGACAAACCAGATCTCGTACTGATTGTTGAAAAGTCGAACATCATGCAAACGCTTCTGCTTCTGTTGACATTTATAAAGTGATTTTCTTGCAACACTATGGGCAGTGTCTAAGGCGCTCTTGAGCTTTTCGGTATAAGTTGCATGGTCAAGAGCTTCCCTGATGGCCTCACTGTCCTTGAGAACTAGGTCAGTAATTTGGTGTACCTTTCGACCCAACATTATAAAGTTAGGAGAAATACCAGTAGACTGGTGTGGTGTACTCCGGTATGCTGCCAGAAGAAGGAGCAGCTGCTCATCCCAAACAGTCTGATCTCGGTTGATATAGCAGCGAATCATTTGTAGTAGAGACCGATTGAAACGTTCAACCCAAACAATTTGCAGACTACTTAAACAAATTGCTCTGAAAATTCCGGCCCTGGACTTTGTGTATCTCAAGGGGCGCCCCAAATCGTGCAATGAACTCCTCCCTCCACAAGCTTTTTAGCAGTCGTTTCACTGGTTTGATCTGTAACCGCAAAGGCCTCATCCCATTTTGTAAACTGATCAGTTATTACCAGGATATACTTACTGTTATTCACATTTGCGGGGCGTGGTCCAAGAAAGTCCAGGTGCAGACGGTCCAGGGGAGCACCGCATACATATGACTGTAATGCTGCTCTACTTTTCCGAGCGGATTTCTTGGATGCACCGCTCATAGCGCAAGTAGCAACGTAATACAACACATCAGCAGTTAAACTGTACCAATAAAAACTGCGTTTAACCCTTTCTAAGGTTTTCTTTTCACTTATATGTCCAGAAGATGGTGGGTCGTGACAACCCTCAATGATCCTCTGCCTGAGAGACCTGGGGGCAAACAGGCGCAGTGACCGTGAGCCAAAGTCATCAAGCCACTCATAGTACAGCACTCCTTTGACTATGCGAAATTGCTGGATGCATAAATAATAGCATCGCATAGCTGGATCTATGAGTCGCAGTTCCGATTGTGCTGGTTTTTCATTTAGCCACCTTATCAAAAGTTGAGCCTCTTTGTCTTCAGCTTGGGCAACCTTCATGTTTTAGCTTTCCATCTAATTGCAATCTGGTTCCGGTTGTTCCGGTTGAATCACTCGTCGAGTTGTCAGTGGAACAACATTATCAACTTCATTTGTGAACCTTTCCCACTGTTTTTCAAACTGTCTGCTGTATTTGCAGCCTCCACATGGTAAAGCGCTTTCCAGCATTGTAGCAATCACAAGCTTCTCCATCTCGCCTTGACAAAGCATCGGCGTTGCCATGGGACTGTGTTAAATTACGAAGGAGTATTGGCTTAGTTCTTCCAACCACCTTGCTAGCTGGCCCTGGGGGCTTTGAATGATAACAGCCATGCCAAACTGCTATGGTCAGTCCTGAGGAGGAATTGTCTTCCAAGTAAATAATGCTTGTATTGATGACAAAATGCAACTTTTGCTAGAAGCTCTCGTCGAGTGACACGATAGCGCTCCTGTACTGGGCCCTAGCGCCGAATTCAGTATGAGATAACCCTCTCAACCTGACCTTGTTCCTGGGACACAGCCCGAATGCTAAAGTTAGAAGCATCAGTGTCGAGGATCATTCTACCTTCTGCGAGCGGATACGCAAGAATCGGTGCTGTTTTCAAAACCTTCTTAAGAGCACCAAAAGCCACTTCCTGTTCTGCTCCCCAATAGTATGTCACTCCCTTCCGAGTTAAATTGTGCAAAGATCGGGCAATATCGGCATAACAACCTGCGATAGTAATTTGTAAGGCCTAGGAATGCTTGAAGCTCTTTAAGATTTTGTGATACAGGCCATTTCTCCACATCCTGAACTAGTGAAGGGTTGGCACGCACTCCATCCTTGCCTACCACGTGGCCTAAAAACAAAACCTGTTCTCTAAATAAGCTACATTTAGTTGGCATTATGTTCAGTCCAAATTTTCGGAATTGAGATAGCACCTCTCCCAGATTATTCAAATGCTCTTTAAATGTTTTTCCTGTGATGCTCACATCGGCTAAACAAATTAAAAGAGTAACCCACTGAAGCCCTCTAAGCACTAGTTCCATGCCCCTCTGAAATGTGGACGGCGCATTGCAGAGCCGGAAGGCCTTTGCGTGTAATCAAACAACTAATGCTTTGTGATGAATGGCGTCTTTGGTCTATCCTTTTCATTAACCTCAAACTGATGATATCCACTTAGTAGATCAAGAGTAAAAAATAGTTTTGAAGCGCTCAAAGTGTCAAGACACTATTTTATCTTGGGCAGTGGGTAGGCCTCATTAACCTTCCGGTAGGCCACACACCAGCGCACTCCACCATCTTTCTTACGCAGCAAGACTACCAGGGATGCCCATGCAGAACACGATAGCACAACAACTCCTGCATCCAATTGCTTCTACGAGTATTTCGCCTCCTCTGCCTGAAAACTAAGAGGAGTTCGGCGGGCAGGCTGTCTTTTTGTTTTTGCATTTCCTGTGTCAATGCTGTGCTTGATAGCGGTAAAAGTACTAAGGTCGTACTCTTCCCTAGAGAATACATCCTCATATTCACAAAGCATCTTGGTAAGGGCTTTGCGTTGCAGTTGAGTCATACCCATGGAGGACTTTTTTACAAAATTTAGGTACACATTTTCTTATGTTTCCACTTGAACCAAAATGACTTTTCCTAGCAGCTATTTATCCATCTGGTTCACTGTTTGCAAAAACGTGTTATATTTTATTAGTGGTTTCAGTAACTTTTCCTAAATGCATTCCCTTCACAAGGCGAACTCTTTGAACAGGATCCAACAAGGATGCCACTTGGAAGTTCATCATCACAACTGTCTAAAACACCTAAAGTTCCAGTTCTACGTACCTGCACCCGAGCTATAACAATTCTGTCACTTTCTGGTGGTATCCAGCAGTACTGATGCACTAGAACAGCGCTATAGACAGGTACACATCCTACATCACTCAGGGTGCCCGAGATAATCTCATTTCCAATTCGAAGATTTCCCTGCCTCGTGTATATAACAGCATCAAGGGAATCCAAAAGATTTATTCCAATTAGAACTGAGTCTCTAATAGAGGAGACATAGACAGGCCACCTTGTGGTATGACTGCCAATTGTTAGCGTCGCAGTGACACTACCAAAAGCAGTCATTTCCGCCCCATTTTCAGCGTTTAGTAAGCAGGCCTTTAGTGTCAATCCCAGCGACACTGGGAAAGTCAGAGGAAATGATAGTAGCATCAGCTTCTGTGTCTACCACACCATTGCCCTCAATGTCATTTAAAGTGACAGGTTGGACGACATCATTTCCTGCAAAGTGAAGTCGTGTGTAAATACTACATATCTTGTCAACCAATACATAAAGGCGAGCGTTCTCATTACGATATTTAGTATTTAGGAAAAAACCCTGCAAAAGCCCACTTTCAGCAAGTTTCTCTGAAGGATTTTCATTGCAAAGAGAAGAGAAGGGAGGGAGAAGATTGAAAATAAATTCATATTGACTATTCAGATATTGAAACATAATTTGCAATTAACAGAAAAGAAAACTGTCAGAACAATTTAATAATGCAAAGGTTCCTAAAATGCCCTTTTTTACGAGGTTTAGGTCGATATTGATTCTTAAATGGTACGTTTTGAAAGGTACGCCGCAGCCCAGAAGTGGAAAGTAGACAGGCGGTTAATATCAGCGCTTCAAGGTTGTGCACTCGATATACATGCTCTTTTACCCCCAGGAAAAAATAACGGACTACGACGCTTTGAAGACTGCTTTTTTGAAGAGGTTTGATAAAACAGAAGAGGAATTTCGTCTAAAATTTCGTAGATGTAGACCGGAGATAATAAAACTTTCTCACAATTTTCAGTTCGTTTAAGCAGTTATTTAGATAGATTGGTGGAATGTGGCAAATTGAACAACACATGTGAAGGGCTTTTTGACATGAGGCTAAGAGATCAGTTTTTATCTACAAGTGTTTGTAACAGAGGTCTTCTGCTTTTCTTAATGGAAGGCATTTCAAAAGAAATCCAAGACAGTTCTGTATTAGTTGATCAATCTGAAGAAGCTACACATGCTAATATTCAGACTTTGACAAAAACCCGGCAAAGAGACAATGATCAGACAAACGAGAGCATACAAATGGAGGAAGTGCGCCTACTTCAAAGCCATCGATTAGAAAGGACGGACGTTGATACAAGTGCAACATACCCGATGTAAAGCAGAATATTGACCTGGGTCATTTTTCGACGTAGAACAATGTCCTCCGGTCATAATTCTACGTAGAAAAATGACCCCTTTGTCTAAAAAATAAGTGTCATTGTCATCAAAATGAGCACAGCTCTACCTGAACAAAAGTGACACCTTAAGAATAATGATCCCCTAAAAGTTTTTTTTTTTTTTTCTATTTAACTATTTTGTTTTTACAGTAAACAGGAAGAAACAAAAAATATACTTCGTATTCATAAACTTAAAGTGAAGAAATGTGTATATTTTAAAAGAAACAAATCCCCCAACTAGGTTTAGGACGCCCATTGATCACCATATGAAATAAATAGTTTATACATCAATATGTTACTATCGATCTTTCTCATATAAAAAAGAAATAACGATGATTCTGTTAAAAAAATATATAAAAACATAGTTAAATCCTGTTTTATGAATATCAATAAGAAAACATTACCCTAAAATTCTGACCTTGAAGTAAAATGAAGTTATTTTCAATTTTAAGTTTAGTTAAGACAATACTTAAATACATTGTAGAATAGCATATCAGTTTTACATTGGTTATTTAAGCAAGAGGCCCATGGGCCACATGGCTCACCCGAGCAACAATAGGCATGACAAAATCAGCTCCATGGATTCATAATACAAAATATCTGGACAATGTGGTATAATACAGGTAAATCCTTATAAAAACCAAAGTACTGAAGAACTGACGGGAGTTGATTTTGTCGATGTTTATTTATTTTAAAAATCAATATGTTATTTTGCATGACAAGTACATGTAGCTTCTAATTTGAATTACGCACATTTTTATAATATGAATTTTTGGACTTTTTCGACAAGAATGTCGAGAAACCCCCATATGAATCATGTTAAATAATATTTAAAGATAAAATTAATTCAATCAAACTATGTATCAGTAATAGAAATGTTTCTCAAAAATTGTATGGATCCAAGCAATGTTGAACTCTAGTCTCGTTCAACCAAACGCTCGGCTGACACTGTAAATCTCCGACAAGGATTTACCGAGACAGCCGAGCGTCGAGTTGAATTTTTTGGCGTAGGAATACAAACGACTACAAAAATATATAATTGTTCGTATCATTTAAAATTTGACTATTTTCAAGGTATTTATAAATAAGGTCCCTTGAAAAACAATGCTTAAGCATACATTACATCGAATTTATCAATTATTTTCAAGAACTAAGTCTTGTCAGCTGCAATGATTTGTGCTGGGGTCCAATCACTGTTTCACTTTCGGTTTGTCTGAGTAACTGCATAGGAGAGTTGATTAAAATAAACTCCCAAAAATCAGTTTACCCTAAATATTCTTATATTTATAATCAGGTCCCTTTTCTAACCGGATGATTTCATAGTTATATCACATTGTGGAAACATCTCACATATCAGCATTGCAGTTCTCAAAAGACCTTGTTTATATACAGGATATAAACCTATATCAAACTCTGAACCCCCTTTGAGGCCCAATTATTGTCCAGGGGCAGAGTTTAAACAATTTTAAAGAATCAGCAATATGTAAAAACATATATAATTTTAGTTTTTGTGAATAATTAAAATGGTTTCCTTTATACAACTGAATCCCCAATGTGGCCCCACATTTTTGCTTTCACTAAAGTTACAGCTTTTCTGCGAAAATGTTTTTTTAAAGAAAATTAAAGGATTTTAAAGATTTACTCTATATATTCCTATGTAAAAAGTCGACCCCTATTGTGGCCACACCCTACCCCCGGGGGTCATGGTTTTCACAATCTTGAATCTACACTATCTGAGACTGTTTCAACATAAGTTTCAGTTTTCCTAGACTAACAGTTTCTGAGAAGATTTTTAAAGATTTACTCTATATATAACTATGTTAAAATTCAACCCCCATTGTGGCCCCACCCTAACCCAAGGGCTCATGGTTTTCACAACTTTGAATCTACACTACCGGAAAATGCTTCTACATAACTGTCAGCTTTTCTGGCCTAATGGTTTCAGAGAAGAAGATTTTTAAGATTTACTCTATATATTCCCATGTAAAAAGTCGACCCCTATTGTGGCCCCACCCTACCCCAGATGGTCATGATTTTTACAAATTTGAATCTACAGTACCTGATAATGCTTCCACATAATTTTCAGTTTTCCTGGCCTAACAGTTTCTGAGAAGATTTTCACAACTTTAAATCTAATCTATCTGAGAATGCTTTCATTTTAGTTTCAGCTTTCCTGGCCAAACGGTTCTTGTGAAGATTTACTCTCTCTATTTCTATGTTAAATCGACCCCCATTGTGGCCCAACCCTACCATCGGGGGGGGGTCATGATTTTCACAACTTTGAATCTACACAACCTGAGGATGTTTCCACATAAGTTTTAGTATTCCTGGCCGAACGGTTTTTGATAAGAATATTTTTAAAGATTTACTCTATATATTCCTACATGTATATATAAATTCGACCCCCCCCCCCCCCCCCATTGTGTCCCCATACATGTTTCAGCTTTTCTTGCCTTATGGTTATAGAGAAGAAGATTTTTGAAAAATTATGGAATATTTTCAATAATTCCTAATTATCTTCTCTTGTAAAAAGGCGTGGTCCTTAATTTTCACAACCTTGAATCCCCTTAGCCTAAGAATACTCTGTGCCTAGTTTGGTTGAAATAAGCCCCGTGGTTCTTGAGAAGATGTTAGAATGTGAAAAGTTTACACACAGATAGACAGACGGACGGACAGACGGACGACTAACCTTCGTCATGACCATATTGAATAAGGCTTTGAATGCATGTCTGTCTCCCCCTCATCATCGCATTTCCATAATAGCCTTTCGTTTCGGTGAAAAAGATTCCGTGCAATTCCAACTTGCAAGGATTTTTGTTTGAATTAGTTATATCTCTTACTACCCACAGTGCAGTAACATTCAAGGGCATAGATGACAAGATTCACTTATTTTGGTCACGTGACGGAATTCAAGAACTGATAGATTTTTGAGGGTCATTACTTCCAGCACTTTCCTTCCGAGATTGCTGTACCTTTCAAACCAATTTAGATGGTTGCCCAACCGATATATCGGATGAATTGAAAAATGTATGCATGCATCCCAATAATTTAAGATTTCTACAATTATATGCAGATTCCCCCTAAATGCAATGCAGTGCTAGGCATCCTATATCTGGCATTAGAGCCACATGTAATTAACTGCATCCCAAATCAACCTGTCATCTTTACCGACTCTCTGATGAGTATATCTCTGTATGTCGTGAAAACAGCCAAAAATTAGGAGATGCAATGCCAATTAGTCTTCAAGTTGTTGTGTCGTTGGATGATGTTCCGTCAGTATTAAATGCCAAAGAAATTATTTATCTAGGACGTTTAGAATCACTAATGGACAAGTATCCAATTGCGTTCCTTTTAAAGAAACTGTTGTATATTGCGGTCAAACTAAGTTTTATTTCTTTTATAAAAGAAATAGCGGAGCTGATTTTTCAGACGTTAGTAAGATTGAAAGATGAAAACAGTGGATTAGGGAAAATGATTCCCAGTTGGAAAGCTTATCAGTACGAACTGTGCAATGAAATATTTTGGTGGGGAAAACTAAACTCTTACAAAGATGCCTTACTTTCCCGAAACCTTGGTTCAGGGAATGGAAGAAATGATCGCTCTACTACCTTCGAATTCGGTTTTCTATGTTTAAAATCCAGTAGTGACTGTGCTTTGGATGAAAAATCTTCACCACCGTTGCACCACTTCACAGTCCCAAATTGACAGAATTCAGGGATTATGATCATTTGGAGACTTCCTTTCATGCAGTGATGTGATTTTAGGGACAAGATAAGTTCTTTTACTAATTGAGGATATCAAATACAACAGGGATGAAAAAGATAGGATTCAATCATTATTGCACGATCTTAGACAGACAAACGTGCCTTCATGGGCGTCATGTATTGTATCTGTATCAGCGGAACTGTTAGGCAGATATTTGAGCAGAACGGATTCTTTTCCGTTCCATTTTACTCTCGGTAGGGCGTTGGAAATGTTGAAAGCTGAAAACAAAGATGTCGCACACCTCTTGTTGGTTGGCCTTAATCATCTGAATTTAACCTATTTTCCAGGTTATAGAATCAGACATGGTTTTAAATGGACAAACTGGCAAGTTGTTATGATATTATATGGAGATTTCTTTGCCGACGAAAGTACGTGCGATGTGGAACTTTTGACTGCAAACATCATAGATGAATTAGTAAAGGAAAACCTAGTATTTAGAAGCAAATTCATTAATGCCAATTCAGAATTTCCTTAGGTTTTTGAAACTTTCCAATGGCTTAAAGGACTTGAGCTGGGTAAAGAAAACCTACTACGGGTTCTAACGTTTGTGGCATGTGTATGTTTGATACAAAACGGGTACTTTGTCAACTATGAAAGAATTACCAATCACACAACAAGAACTGCAAATGATGAAAGTTCTTTCGGTGTTATTTCTTCGGGGACCCAGGGCAAAACGCATACATTATATATACGAAGACATTCTGCACAAATTCGATTGTGCAAAACCTTTTGAGAAAGTTGGAATAATTGACGAGGATGACGCCACTGAAAACACCAACTTGCCTGTAGAAGTTGTTGTTGTTGGGAATGAACCAGAGGAACAAAATTTCAACATTTTCCGGCTAGGTATGTTTCAGAAAGACTTGTTGTTCCTTTGAACAAGTTTGAACTGAACATTTCGCATGAAATTATAAAGAGGGGAAAACCTTTCAATCAAATCATTTATATTGATTACCTAAATGAATGTAATAGAAAAGGAATCCATGACAGAACATTTAATGCATTTAGAGCTGCCCTGTTGCGAGCAAAAAAGAGTAAAGAATAATTTGTTTAACATTTCTAAACGATACATGAATTGCATCGAAATATACCATTTACAAACACTTTTGAACACGTTTTAGCCTGAGTATATATTTATTGAAGAAATGTAGAAATTGTAACATAGATTCGAACTAGAGCAGAGCTCGTGGCAAAGCCACGAGTAGGTCTTCCGTTGTTGCTGCGGGTTGAAAATATATGTGATATGGTGTAAAACGATTATAATGACTAAACTTTCAGTTCTGCTTTTGTTATAAAAACGTGTTGTGATTAAAAGCCTGTATATAAACATGTTTTGAAAAAGAAAGGAAGAAAATGTTTTAGGAAAACTATTTGTTGAACACAGTTTGTGTAATCGTTTCAAAATTTCTTTTAAAATGAAATGTTTAATGGTGTGTTAAATTTTCAAAGGGTAGCAAGCATTGTTATAAACAGTATGTACTCATGATTCATGTTAGGAATTGTAATTTTGTTTAAAACCGAACCCGCCTACAAAACACGTAACTTTTCTCTAAGTTGACTTCTTTATTTAAATCTTTCTAATTTTTTAAGACTATGTGCAAGTTTAGAATTGTTACGTGCTGACAAAATTCAGTAATTAGTCAAAATTGATTGCATTTCTGAACTTTTCTATAGGAAAATGTGTGTCGTCTGATATTATTTAATGATTCGAGTAGACTTGGACATTCAAAATAATATATAATCAGCTAAAAAACATATCAGCGGGAGAATTTATGCAAAACGAGCTTCTAAATTTTACACCAGATGGTGCTGTTTCATAGAGACACCACTATGTAACGTGAATTAAATAACCTTATTTACAGGAATGAATATTACTTCTCTCGACGATGTAATAATATTCAAAATCTTTATTTTTATGTCAGTGGGTTGACTAATTAAATTGAAAAAAAACTTCAATTGCGCTTGCGTAAATTAGAATTCTGGGAAGGATTTAGACAGTCAATTCGAAGAAGTTATGAAACTGGTCAGTTTCTAGATCAAACTGCGCATTTGTGTATTAAAAGACTATCATGTGTCTTTTACATATATATTTACATATCATCGTCTGTAGCCACGTTCCGGAATCCGTATGTGCAGTCATACATTGCATGTACATCGATACACCTTTACCTCCTCACCTCAGCCATACAAATGAGGATGCAACCTTCATATACACATGCATAGTATTATAGTTCTGGAAGCTATTTATCTTGTATTTTAATATATTAGGTATTCATTGTTCACTTTAAATTAGTATTCCACTGGCTGTAGCTAACCTTGTAAGTAAATTAAGTTGCATTACAACCTCATAATACACAAATTCAATTAAAAGGTTTTTTTTATCAATTTTCATACAATAAGCAATAAATAAAATCCCCAATAACGCACTTAAGTGTAACTTTGAGAAGCGCATATATTTTTGGGAGGCAGATATGTCGCTATATTGTAGTCTGTAAGTCAAGTGAACTATCATGGTCTTTCAAAGAAATAAAAAATATGTTGACACTTGCAGTACTTTGATCATTTCCATAGCGATCGACTGCATTGCATTTCCATTGAGTTTCAACTTTCAATTATAACATATTATGAATTATTCTGTTCATAACTATAAAAGTTTAGTGTATTCAACGGGTTAATTTATTAGCCACATTCTCAGGTTACAATTTTTGCATATTTAATGTGAAGATGATTGATTTCGAATAATAGTCTTATTGTTTATAAAAGCACCCTTCCAACTGTTACTCAATTACATATGTTCTGAGTTGTGTGCACTAAAGCGACACAATATATACGGTCGCACGTGGCGATTGAATTAACACAGACTGACAGAATAAACAAACGGGTGGGAAAGTTAAACACGTTGAGATGAAAATGTTACACATAAGAAGAAGTCATCCAAAATAATTTTCGACAGATCTGGATATCTTTTCGCTAATTTAGAAAAAATCCAGCGCTTGCATTTGTAAGCAGGGCGAGAGGAGGGGGGGGGGGGGGGGGAGACGGAGCAATGACTTCGCTTCCACATTGAAACGAACAACCATGTATAAGAAAAACTACAGAGTGATTAATATGTGACCGATAGAATCTAATCTTAAGTTGTTTAAAACTCATGTGAATATTCTTTAAAATAATCATCAAATGCCTCATTTCAGGACAATTCAGAACATTCTTTTATCGTGCTAGCACCTACCGCAAACATGTAACATATGGAACTTTGATTATAATTATACCCGCACTTTCTAAAGAAAGTTCGGGTATATTGTTGTTACCCTGTTAAGTCCGTCCGTCCGTCCGTCCGTCTGTCTGTCTGTCCGTCTGTCCGTCCGTCCGTCCGTCCATCCGTCTGTCACGTTTTACTTTCTCAAACTGCTCTTACATCTTATAAACCAGCAAACTGAACTCTTGGAGTTTGATTTGGGGTATCATGTTGTTTTGTAAAAAGGTTTCAAAAATTCTCTGTTAGTCCTGGGGGTCAAATAATTGGTAAAAAATGACGTTTTTTCACAAAAAACCTTCTACCTCGAACTCCTCCGACATTTTCAACAGTAGACAAATCATCATTTGGAATATGTTTTAGGGTATCCTATAGATGCGCAATAAGGTTTCTGAATTTTCAATTTTGTCCTGGGGGTCATTTAATGGCTGAAAAATGACGTTTTTTAACAAAAAAACTGGTTTCAAAAACGTCATTTTTTTTGGCAGTAGCCAATTGATCTTCTAGAATATGACTGGGGGTGTCATATTGAGGCGTGATCAGGTTCCAGATTTTTTTTTTATTAAGGGGATCAGTGGGCACCAAAAAATGACGTTTTTTGGCCAAAAAAATATGGTTCCCAGAACTCCTCTTACAACTTTTGTAGTAGCTACGTCATCTCTTGGGATATAATTGGGGCTGTCCAATAGATGTGCAATGAGGTTTTAAATATTTAAATTTCATCCAGGGAGTCAAATAGTAGCAGAAAATTGACGTTTATTACTAAAAAGCAAAACATTGATCCAAGAGCTCCTCTTATGATTTAATGGATAGACAATCATATCTTGGGATAAGATAAGGACTGTTATATAGATGTGCAGTAAGGTTTTAAAAATTTAAATTTCATCCAGAGAGTCAAAAAGTAGCAGAAAATTGACGTTTATCACTTCAAAAAAACATAGATCCTAGAAATCCTTTTATGATTTAATGGATAGACACATCATATCTTGGGATATGATAGGAACTGTTCCATAGATGTGCATTACGGTTTTGAAAAATTAAATTTAACCCTGAGGCCCATTACCTACCGGTACATACCTTTTGATGCCCTTTAAGGATCAAGAATATATATGGTTAAGGGGTGGGGATCTCAACCATTTTCGAGATATTCGTGCACTTCCTGTTCAAGGGGGGTCATGACCACCCCCGGGCCCATGACCTACATACCGTTTGATGCCCCTTGACACAAGGAACAAGAATGTATATGGTTTAAGGGTGGGGATCTCAACTGTCTTGAAGATATTAAGGGACTTGCTGTTTGAGGGGGTCAGGACCACCCACAGGGCCCATGACCTACATAACATTTGATGCCCCTTGACATCAGAAACATGAATATATATGGTTTAGGGGTCATGATTATAACAGTTTCTGAGATATATAGTAATTTCAAATTCCTGGGGGGTGGGGATGACCCCAGGGGTCAGATCTAATAAACCCTATATATTGCCAGTAACAGCCAATATATGATTATGAAAACCCTATATTATTATCTTTGTCCGTTTTCAAGTTACCATTTACAATAGAGTCTACGATTCTTCCTACAAGGTTCAATGTTAGACCCCACACCCTTTTAACACCCCCCTCCCCCGAAAAGTGGTTGTCTAACCCAAAATGAGAAAAATCAAACCAGGGTGCACAGCTAGATAATATGCAGGCCTATCATATCCTAGAGTTTTGTACAATTCTGTTCAGCCATCTCTAAGAAACAAGTTCAGAGCAGGAAAGAAGAAAAAGAAGATGAAGAATAATAATACATGTATTAAGAACCGTACAAAAACAATAAGTCTTCAAATTTCATTCGGGAGACCTAATAATAAAGATTAAATAGAGATAGGATCATCAAACATCAATAATTTAAAGATAATTGACAATTTCTGATTCTAAGGGGGTCAGGATAACCCCCTAGGGCCATGACTTACATGCCATAATGATCTGATGCGCCTGCATGACCTAAGGAGGATTAATATCTTTGGATTAAGGTGGGGATGGTTTTTATGATATTTAATAATTTCAGGAAGAGCACTTGGGATCATGACCTACATACCATCTTAAATGCCTTGAACAAAGAAACAATAATAGAATATGTACATGATATATGATTCAATTTAAGAACACAGATATAGATCAATCATCTGTTTTGTAATACTTCCTATGTATATATACATGTATATGTATTAGTTTTTGTTTTGTTCTATACTATTCATGTTCATGACTGTAGTATGGCTTAGTCTTATTTTAAATTACATTAAAAAATTGTCAAATATATGACTTGGAACCCCCACTCCCAAACAAACTCAAATATAAATTGCCCCCCCCCTTCCCCCCTCCCTTGTCGAATGATCTACTAAAATCAAAATATAATTTGGGTGTCTAAAAACTTACATAAACTGGTAAAAAATGTTATTCTTAAAAAAATTATATTACACCTTGCATAATTGACAAATGATCTATTGAGATATGATCAGAGGTCATATTTCTACCTTGGGATCAATAAGTAGTATTCATCGACAAGTTAAAATTAATAACAATAAATTATTCAAATTATAAATGTTTATATCCACATTCACCCCCCCCCAATCTAATCTGGTTAAAAAGATTCAGTCTACACCTACTTACATGTAATACACAAATTTAATAAGAAATTGTTTATACAGGGTCAATATGGGGTCAACTCAATAGTGCATGATCATGCAGTCTGACAAATGAAAAAAATAACTTTTGCAACTAAAATGACAGAAACTTTACAAATGCGATAGGATAGGTAACGATGATAAGCTTATTTAAATATTAAAAGATGATGATACAGTATGCTGTCAAAGGGAGATCACATTTAGAAAGTGAAAGTAGAACTTATATATGCATGCTGGCATCTCATTATATTGCGCTACTGCTACTACATGTATTATGCTTACCTACATTGGTCAACATCATAATGATAATCCAATTAAAACACAATAATGAATTCCTTTAGCTGATCTTAACTAGGGGCCTAATCCTTTTCTGCATATGGAAAACACAGACATGTGTGTATGGGTATTGCTAAAACGCGGAACGGAATGGAAAATATCATCACGTTTATCGATGCTTAAAAAGGGTATAGACTGGCCAGAAACGATTTACTTTGTATCTTTTATTTATATCTAATGAATGATTATCAACATGTTGTTATCTTATTAATATTCATATGAATGTCTATCAATTATAGCATTGTATTCATTCGGCTTTAGTTGAGTACGAAACGGAAAAATCAAATGTATACGAATTGTGAAACATTTACATGATTAAACGAGCAAATTAGCTATAACTTTTTACTTATTTTTCTTATATGGTATTGCTGGCATATCAGCGTAACGTACGCAGTTAGTGAAAGCATTTTATGCGTGTTTTGAGTATTTTTATATTTCAAATATGATGATGTACATGTATATACTCAGGCACGTAGCATCGTTTTTGAAAGTGGGGGGGCCAGACCCATCCAAAAAATCTTGACAAGCCAAAAAAAAAAACCAGAGAAATAAATTTAAAGTTTTCCAAAAATCTTCAAAATCCTAATCCGTGGGGGGGGGGGGGGGGGGGGGGGGGGTTAGCTTCAATTTGACTACTATTTTTTCTAACTTCCAAAAAAGTGGGGGGGCCAACTCCATTATACTTCATTTTTTTATATGTAAATTTTAAAAAAATTGTTGCTGCGAGAAAAAGTGGGGGGGCCAGGCCCCCCCTGGCCCCCCCTGATGCTACGTGCCTGTATACTTACATCAAAATTGAATTGTCGGTGTTCTAGACGATCTTTCATCATACAGACGATACAGTATCATTGAGATGGAAGAAAAAAACCGTAGGACTGACGACATCAAAAATCAAAATACAGAAAACATTAAAATATACCCGGTAATTTGTGAAACTATTAATTTGTGAAACTAGTATTTTTAGCAATGCAATTTTGTTTACATTTGCATTACTAAGCAGTTGTTTATTCCAGCAGCTATATACATATGATCCGAATAGAGAGCTCTAGACGTTGCCTAATTTGATTTTACGATTATATATTTGGACTATAGTATGTCGATCCCAAAATATTCATGCAACACATTTGGACGATTTATAATGGAAAATGTTGACATCTTTTCTCCATTTGGAAGTCACTCAGAAGACCTTGCACAATTTTTCAACACTATAATCCGGGTCTGTTGAAATGCAAAACCCCGTAGACTTCTTTGTTTTTAGCCGTGTATTTATACCAGCTGATAAGCTAGAGAGGACGTTTTAAAGAAAGAATAATGAGAATGTGTGTTCTGTCCAATGTTAGAGTTATCTTTCTTTAATTATTGATTTTTCATTTTAGAACTCTCTTATGTTTTTCGGTAAAATTGTCATACGAAGCCCGCCATTTGTTTATGCGGTTGAACACCGCGCTCTGTATTTTTCGCTAAGTTTAGCCTACCACAGAGTAAGTAATGATTTAAAACTTGTTTATTATTCTTTAAAAAGATGATTTCAACATGTTTATAGCTTTTACAGTAGCCATAATCAGTTTTATGTGTAATAATTGAAGCTTTCTTATTGGAGTGTTGTCGTCTGCAACAAATGTAAACATAGGCTTGTTTTGATTTGAACAACTTTCTGTGAATTATTTGCTAAACTTTATATTGATAGTTTTACAAGTTATCTTGAATGTTTTCTGATAGATTTGAGCTAATATTTGTGGTTAACTATATTTCCAAATGTTATGCTGCAAAATTTTATTTCTATGGAAGCCCATAAGTGTCATAAGCTTTATGTATAGTGTTATTATTGATAACTATATATTAGCATCACTTAATGACGGTGTGTAAATTTTATTTTGTATGAAATTCAAAGTGTTTCATTGTATCCTTTGTTTATATTTCAGTCTTTTACCAAATCCAAATACACATTGACAATCTTCCTGGGAGTTGTTGTTAATGTACTTGTAAGAGGTTAAACATTCTGTGCAAGACCGGACCAGGGCGTCCTTACGCGACAGAACAGTAAAAGATCTTGTACTCAGGCAATCAGCTATGGGAGATAAGGAAAACGACAGTGCCTCAACTTCCTCACGGAATTCCAAACATTCATCCTCAAGAAGCGATATGAGCTCGCTTATCGCTCAAGCCAAAGCCAAGCTAGAAGCGGCCAAAGCACGACTCAGATTTACTGAGATGGAATCTGACTTGAAAAGGAAACAAGCGGTATTGGATCAACAGATCGCCCTTGACGAAGCCAAAGTGAAACGCGAAAAAGCTGAACTTTCAGTAAATTTAGAGCTACTCGCACAGCAACGAGAAACAGCAGCACTTGAAGCGGAGGCAAATGCTCTCGATGCTCTCGATCAAGAATCTCAACTTGCAAGGAGTTTGCTTCCAGATACAGAACCTGCAGATCCTTTTATTAGAACAAAAGCCTATGTCGAAGAAGATAATTGTGCAAGAATGTGTTCTACCAACACACCCCATATTCAGGATACATATGATTCAAATGTAAAGAGTGAAAATGACAGATATTGTGTATCTCCTTTAGCGGAACCTATCAGAAAGTTAAACCCAGAAGCTTCCTCCTTCACACCAAACAACTCTGTCACAGGTGATTTCACACGTTATCTCCTGAAGAAGGACTTACTGCTTTCTCGACTCTCAGCCTTTGATGATCGACCGGAAAGCTACATGACTTGGAAAGTATCATTCAAGACAGTGATGAGTGAACTAGATGTTTCCCCTATTGAAGAGCTTGACTTTCTGTTAAAGTGGAGTGGACCAGAGTCTAAGAGACATGTTTTAAGCATAAAGTCGGCAAACATTGCTGACCCATTACGAGGTCTACAGAGAGCATGGGAGAGACTAGAGGAACGATTCGGTTGTGCAGAAATGATGTAGTCGTCATTAAAGAGAAGACTGGAGACATTCCCAAAGCTAACTGCAAAGGATTCAAAGAAACTCTATGAACTGTCAGACTTAGTTTCAGAAATTGAGTCCATTAAGAGTGATGAACGAATGAAATCGCTGCTTAGTCATTATGACTCTTCAACTGGTGTGAACCCCATCGTAAATAAATTGCCGCACAATCTCCAGGAAAAATGGACATCCTCAGCGATTAGATACATGAACGAACATCATACAGCATATCCACCGTTCACCCACTTCGCTGAATTTCTACGAGAACAAAGTCGCATCAGGAATAACCCAAGTTTTCTCTATGAAACAACATTCATCAGGAAGGATACAAATGTGTCGAACTATGTTCAGAAAAACTATGTTGTTGTGAAGAAAACTAACACTCATCATGAAGTTCAGAGCACAGCAAGTAGAACTGAAGATATTTCTGTACCTGGAAAGTGTCCGATACACAATACTGACCATCCTCTGAATAAGTGCAGAGCCTTTAGATCAAAGAGTATTCAGGAAAGAATGAAATTCTTAAGAGAAAAGAGAATATGTTTTCGATGTTGTGCCTCAACCAATCATATCAAGAAAGACTGTAAGGAGATAGTGTCATGCAAAGAATGCAACAGTAGCAGTCATCCTACAGCCTTACATATCGATACGCCATCAGTACTTCATACAGCTGCATTAGCTCACAGCGGGGAGGCTCCAATTGACATTACTTCAAAGTGCACTCAGATATGTGGTAGATTTCCTGGGAAATCTTGTGCTAAAATTCTGTTAGCCGATGTACATCTGCAAGACCGTCCTGACAATCGTGTGCGTGCATACATCATGCTAGATGATCAAAGTAATCGTACTTTAGCCAGTTCACAACTCTTTGATTCACTCGGAATTGAAGGACAGGATGTGGAATATATACTTACCTCATGCGCAGGAAAGGAACGAGCTGCTGGGAGGAGAGCCTATGGCGTTGTAGTGGAATCGATGGATCAGAATGTCAGACTTCAACTTCCTGCTGTCACTGAATGCAGCCATCTTCCTAACAATCGTGAGGAAATTCCAACACAGGAGGTAGCTCAGAACTACGCTCATCTACTTGACATTGCCCAGTACATTCCACCCCTGGATGATAGTGCGCAAATCATGCTATTGATTGGAAGAGATGTCATTCATGCTCACCATGTTCTGGACCAACGTATTGGACCAGCTAATACCCCCTACGCACAGAAACTCCCATTAGGATGGGCCATCATAGGTGAAACCTGTTTAGGTAGTTCTCACTTGCCAGAAGAGATCAACGTCACAAAAACTAACAGTTGTCTTGGTTCTGATGTCAACGACTTTGTGTGTAAAGACTTCTATGTCGACGATGGACTCAAATCACTACCTACAGTTGAACAAGCCATAGACCTGCTTCAGAGAACACAGAAAGCACTTAAAGTTGAAGGAAATTTGAGACTTCACAAGATAGCTTCAAACCGAGATGAAGTCATGCAAGCTTTTGCACCTGAGGACCTGTCAAAAGATTTAAAGGACCTGGAGTTTGGCAATGAAATTCTACCGGTCCAACATACTCTTGGTGTTTCTTGGAACCTGGAGTCCGATGCCTTTTTGTTCCGCATCTCAACTGAAGAACAGCAATTCACAAGACGAGGAGTGCTTTCAACAATCAACTCCATATTTGATCCCTTAGGATTCTTAGCACCAGTCATTATTGACGGGAAGTTACTCATGCGCCAGTTAGTAGGATGTACCAGTGACTGGGATGAACCCCTACCTTTAAAGTACTCAGCAACATGGGAATGTTGGGTCAACTCTTTGAAAGATCTACATGGTTTAAGTATCCCTCGCACTTACCTTTCTGTGTCGTGGACAAGTGCACGCAACAAATCCGTACATATCTTCTCAGATGCATCCGAACGAGCAGTAGCCGCTGTTGGATATCTTGTATATCAGGGAGAAAATGGAAACATGGAAATGGGTTTCATCTTAGGGAAGTCAAAGGTTGCACCAAAGCATGGTCACACCATCCCCAGGTTGGAACTTTGTGGTGCAGTACTTGCGATGGAAATAGCAGAATCCATTGCTACTCACCTAGATCTTCACATTAAGGACTTTACATTCTACAGTGACAGCAAAGTGGTTCTGGGTTACATTCAAAATGACACTAGAAGATTTTACACATATGTAGCCAATCGAGTTGAGAGGATAAGAGCTTCCACCCGACCTCAACAGTGGCGCTATGTGTCGACAAATCATAATCCAGCAGACCAGGCAACACGCTCTGTAGCAGCTAGTAAAATGCAGGACAATCCTTGGTTAGTAGGACCAGCCTTTCTCCTGAACGAACATGTTTCTACACAGGATGCGCATGAGTTACAGAACCCAGATGAGGACAAAGAAGTCAGTTAAAATCCTTGTAGACCATTTCACCCTACGACCTCTAACTATTAGGGTGAGTTAACCATGGACACGTAATTTGGATCGGACTACTTTGGTTATTAATATAAAAATAAATGTGCATGCACTCATGTGTTGTTTCGTATATTCCTGAATAGGACTAATGAATTGTTTCATTATTAGGAATTTGACATTCATATTGTCAAAGTAATTGCAATATTGGCATCCTAAAATAAAGTCAAATACGCCATCTTTGAAAATTTAATTATGAAGATTTACATTAAAGCATTATTGGAATGATGTGCATTTGATTGTGAACCTGCTTTGATTAATATTTGCACCCTTAACTACCTGTTATTAAATGAATACAAGGGAAACATCAGCATTAATTAAGTGAGAAATCATTTTATTCAGAAATTGAAGCTAGGAAAAGAGCTCATAATTTTCAGTTCATACAGAGAAAATTAATAAAGTGAGTCACTAAGAAAAACACCTAAATCTTTTTTGAATTTATCCTGGCACCCTTTTTTTATCTTTTATTACATCAATACAAGAAATAACCAGTAAAACTTAAAAGAAAAGTGCTTTTAACTTGAATTTAAATCTCCATGAGGGAACCCATGGTTTTCGGCTTCGCGTTGAAATGTCAGTACAACTTAATCACACAGGACACCTACTTAGTTTTTTTGTGTTAATGTTTGCAGCCTAATCTATCTTTTATTACATCAATACAAAGAAATAAACAGCATTAGTTATATGATAAATGCTTTTGTTCAAAAATTCCACACCAATGACAGAACCCATGATTTTCTGTTTCTCATTAAATTATCAGTATGGTTAATCACCAAGAAAAAATCCTAAATCTTTTCTGAATTTTTCTCGGCACCCTTTTTTTATCTTTTATTACATCAATACAAAAAAATAACCAGTAAAATTTAAAAGAAAAGTGCTTTTAACTTGAATTTAAACCTCCATGAGGGAACCCATGGTTTTCGGCTTCGCGTTGAAATGTCAGTACAGTTAATCACACAGGACACCTACTTAGTTTTTTTGTGTTAATGTTTGCAGCCTAATTTATCTTTTATTACATCAATACAAAGAAATAAACAGCATTAGTTATATGATAAATGCTTTTGTTCAAAAATTCCACACCAATGACAGAACCCATGATTTTCTGTTTCTCATTAAATTATCAGTATGGTTAATCACCAGGAAAAACTCCTAAATCTTTTCTGAATTTATCCTGGCACCCTTTTTTATCTTTTATTACATCAATACAAGGAAATAACCAGTAAAATTTAAAAGAAAAGTGCTTTTAACTTGAATTTAAACCTCCACGAGGGAACCCATGGTTTTCGGCTTCGCGTTGAAATGTCAGCTTAACTTAATCACATAGGAAACCTACTAAGTCTTTTCGTGTTAATATTTGCAGCCTAATCTATCTTTTATGACATCAAAACAAAGAAATAAACAGCATTAGTTATATGATAAATGCTCTTGTTCAAAAATTCCACCCCAATGACAGAACCCATGATTTTCTGTTTCTCATTAAATTATCAGTATGGTTAATCACTAAGTAAAACTCCTAAATCTTGTTTGAATTTATCTTGGCACCCTTTTTTTATCTTTTATTACATCAATACAAGAAAATAACCAGTAAAATTTAAAACAAAAGTGCTTTTAACTTGAATTTAAACCTCCATGATGGAACCCATGGTTTTCAGCTTCGCGTTGAAATGTCAGTACAGTTAATCACACAGGACACCTACTTAGTCTTTTTGTGTTAATGTTTGCAGCCTAATCTATCTTTTATTACATCAATACAAAGAAATAAACAGCATTAGTTAAATGATAAATGCTTTTGTTCAAAAATTCCACCCCAATGACAGAACCCATGATTTTCTGTTTCTCATTAAATTATCAGTATGGTTAATCACCAAGAAAAACTCCTAAATCTTTTCTGAATTTTTCCTGGCACCCTTTTTTATCTTTAATTACATCAATAGAGGGAAATAACCAGTAAAATTTAAAAGAAAAGTGCTTTTAACTTGAATTTAAACCTCCATGAGGGAACCCATGGTTTTCGGCTTCTCGTTGAAATGTCAGTACAATTTAATCACATAGGAAACCTACTAAGTCTTTTTGTGTTAATATTTGCAGCCTAATCTATCTTTTATTACATCAATACAAAGAAATAAACAGCATTAGTTAAATGATAAATGCTTTTGTTCAAAAATTCCACCCCAATGACAGAACCCATGATTTTCTGTTTCTCATTTAATTATCAGTATGGTTAATCACCAAGAAAAACTCCTGAATCTTTTTTGAATTTTTCCTGGCACCCTTTTTTATCTTTTATTACATCAATACAAGAAAATAACCAGTAAAATGTAAAAGAAAAGTGCTTTTAACTTGAATTTAAATCTCCATGAGGGAACCCATGGTTTTCGGCTTCGCGTTGAAATGTCAGTACAGTTAATCACACAGGACATCTAATTAGTCTTTTTGTGTTAATATTTGCAGCCTAATCTATCTTTTATTACATCAATACAAAGAAATAAACAGCATTAGTTAAATGATAAATGCTTTTGTTTAAAAATTCCACCCCAATGACAGAACCCATGATTTTCTGTTTCTCATTTAATTATCAGTATGGTTAATCACAAAGAAAACATTCTAAATCTTTTGGAATTTACCCTCACATCCCAATTCATCTTTTATTACATCAATACAAAGAAATAGACAGCATTAGTTAAATGATAAATGCTTTTGTTTAAAAGTGTCACCCCAATGAAGGAGCCCATGACTTTCTGTTTCTTGTTAAATTATCAGTATGGTTAATCAGCAAGGAAACCTTCTAAATCTTTTGGAATATATTGCTTATATTACAGTAATCTTAATCATAGACAATCAGTTGAAATCGAAGAACCTTTTGGCAGCAAGGGACAGTTTGGGGGAAAAAAGTACCCGTCAAAATGTTTGTAAAAATTGAGAGTTGCTATACTTGAAGGCTTATATGTGTTGTCAATATTCATGAAATGATTTTTAATGATTATCATTAGTTAGAGGGGGGACTCTTGTTGAAATTGATTTGCAATATGTAGGCCCCTAATGTTAGGTTCCTGGGAATCAGAAGTAAAATTGAAAACTTGCGGTTATGTCTGTTGTGTTGACTTTACAAAACTTTACTAATACCTAGAAAACTCAATAAGACCTTTAAGGTTCCTCTTTTAACCTTAACCTTTTACATCAAACATTACAGCTTAACATCTATTGTGGGAGTTTTAAGAAGAGTTCATTTCGTCGTTTACAATAATTGATATTTGTAAATTTTAATGCAAACCGGAACATTAAATGAATTTTGTTTCGTCTTAAAAGAGCTTCTACTGAAGTATAAGTTAAAAACTTAACCCCCATACAGGGTTCAACAACAAGTTTATGGTTTCAGGTTTAAATGTGAGGTAAAATGGCTGATAAAGAAATTTAACCTAAACAACAATCACTATATATATGTATCAATCCAGCTTTAACTCCGCCCTTCACAGACCACGTGACAATTCGGTGACATTGACGAGTTGATACAGCAAATGATTTCGTAAATATGCCTTTACCCTAACCCTAACCCTAACCCTAACCCTAACCCTAACCCTAACCCTAACCCTAACCCAACCCGGAAGTTTAAGGGCTAACCCCGAGCTAACCCTGATTTTTAGGGTCATCCCGGGTTTATCATCTAAAATCTAATCCCAGACCTTGATATTCGGGGATAATGTTGTACAGAGGTAGGTCACATGAAATATCCACCAACCCTTCCCCAACCCGGAAGTTTAAGGGCTAACCCCGAGCTAACCCTGATTTTTAGGGTCATCCCTGGTTTATCATCTAAAATCTAATCCCAGACCTTGATATTCGGGGATAATGTTGTACAGAGGTAGGTCACATGAAATATCCGCCAACCCTTCCCCAACCCGGAAGTTTAAGGGCTAACCCCGAGCTAACCCTGATTTTTAGGGTCATCCCGGGTTTATCATCTAAAATCTAATCCCAGACCTTGATATTCGGGGATAATGTTGTACAGAGGTAGGTCACATGAAATATCCACCAACCCTTCCCCAACCCGGAAGTTTAAGGGCTAACCCCGAGCTAACCCTGATTTTTAGGGTCATCCCGGGTTTATCATCTAAAATCTAATCCCAGACCTTGATATTCGGGGATAATGTTGTACAGAGGTAGGTCACATGAAATATCCACCAACCCTTCCCCAACCCGGAAGTTTAAGGATTGATTGAATTTATTAAATTAATATATAGCATAATATTTTGCAAGAGAGTTATATATGAGAGAGAAAGAAAAAAGAGAAAAATGACAGACAGGCAATCACATCATGTACACCAAACATAAAACACCTCTGTATATTTTACTTAATATAATGATTGTCACCGGATGAACAGGTGTGTGACTGTCAGTCAATATATCAGATTTCAATAGCTCAGTGTAAGAGCACTGGCACGAGTTTTTGGCGCTTAAATGGGCTGTGTGTGATAAGCTCCATGACTATTTTTATGGGAATCAGTTTGAGGTCATTACGGATAATAATCCTCTGTGTACATATCTTTATATACAAAAGCCAAACTCGATGCTACAAGCCAAAGACGCGTAGCTTCTCTTGCTAACTTCTTACAGGGGTGGACACCTTAATAGCGATGCTGACGGATTGTCACGCAAACCAATAGTCTTTAATGACAGAGTGAACGCTATATGTCAGTCAGTTATGGCACCTGTAGCATATTGCCAGAGTGTAACCATGGATGTATTTCCTTCATCGGCCGAGGATGAGATCGATGAATTCATATGATACATTCGTTATCAAAGACTGGAGACAGGAGCAGTCCCAAGACAAGACAATTGGGCGAGTTATAGACATCATGAGAAGTGGTTTAAGACCAGGGGAGAAAGTGTCAAGAGGGAACCCTTGCATTTGCAGAAGTTACTTAGAGTGTACAAGAAGTTGGAACTGATTGACGGAATCTTGTACAAAACCTCTTCACATGATTGTCAGCAGATAAAACAGATAGTATTGCCAAAGTCCCTGAGAGAGGTAGCACTACGTGGCATACATGATGATGTTGGACATCCAGGTAAGGACAAAACATTGTGGCTTGCTAAGCAACGATACTACTGGCCAGGAATGGAGTATGAGATCAACCAGAAAGTGGAATCCTGTGGCAGGTGTATTTGCAGCAAAACTCCAGTTCGACCTACAGCGGAACTTGTTCCTATTGTCACAACCAAACCTATGGAGTTACATGTAGTATGTATAGATTTACTTTCTTTGGAACAGTCGAAAGGTGGATACGAGAACATTCTACATTTTACTCGGTTCGCCAAAGCCATCGCCTGTAAAAATCAAACTGCGCATACAACATACAACATATGGAAATTTCTTTCTTCATTACAGTTTCCCAGAGAAAAAATTCAGAGAACAGGATAGGAATTTTGAGTCGAAAGTTATTGAACATCTTTGTAAAATTTTAAGGATAAAGAAATCGCGAATGACTCATTATCATCCCATGGGAAATGGTTCGGCAGAACGTTTCAATTTAACTCTTATTAGGATGCTCTCAACATTAACAGAGGAACGGAAGACAGAGTGGAAATCTTTTGTAGCACCACTTGTTCAAGCATACAATTCCACAAGGAGTGATGCCAAGGAGGGTATACACCACATTATCTAATGTTCGGATGGCATCCCCGTTTACCAATTGATGTTTTCTTTGGTATGGATATCAACACCGAAAAAGGGGATCATCCAACCTACGTCGCCAAGCTCAAGGATCGGATGGCATCTGCATATTCTTTGGAATCGAAGGAAGCTGAAAGAATTGCCAGCAAGAATAAAGAGAATTGTGATCAAATTTGCCAAACTTGAGATTGGAAATAGGGTGTTAGTGAGGAAAGTAGGAATACAAGGAAAACACAAGTTGCCTGACAAATGGGAATCTGATGTTTACACTATTCGGAGTATTTCAAATCCAGACATCCCTATGTTAAGAGTAAAGAGTGAATCGGGAAAAAAGCATTAATACTTTGCACAGGAATATGCTCTTGCCATTCAATGCCATTCCCTCTGAAAACATTGAAATGCCTGCAGCACCAGTGTTGAAAAGGAAGAGTAGAAGTCAGGATGCTGGTAGATCATCTGCAGAGGACAGTTCTGATGATGATAGATCAGGGGACAGCTCAGAATCAGAATCTGACTCTAGCAGTTCAGAAATCAAAACAACCAGAGTACTTAGGTCATCAAGAAACCCAGAAATTCTATAAGACAAACTGAAATTAGCAAGATTGAGACCAATATTAATTATGAGTTTTCGTCATTTCAGATCTCCAGTGTTTCTGAACCTATCGGTACCTTGAATGGGACAATTATTGATTACAATTCATCCAATGGAATCGATGAAACGACAAGGTCATCAGGTCGAGTAGATGATACCACGGTTGAACAGAGTACTCGGTTATCAAACTGTAACTCTCGCGTTTTTCCGCGACAAACTGCTGGGAAAAGCCTACCAATTATTTTCCAATAGAACTCTATACAAACCTTAGGACCTCTCAGTACTTTAGTATGACAATAACAGCCAAATCTTTGGTATCATTCGAAACTTCATTTTAAGCACTTTCAGAATTGAACACAGTGTTTATATATGGAACACACAGACGAAGTGAACACAGTGTTTATGTATGGAACACACAGACGAAGTATACACAAAGTAAATGCATGGAACACACAGTCGGAGTGAACACAGTGTTTATGTATGGAACACACAGACGAAGTGAACACAGTGTTTATGTATGGAACACACAGACGAAGTATACACAAAGTAAATGCATGGAACACACAGTAGGAGTGAACACAGTGTTTATAAATGGAAGATACAGACGAAGTGAACACAGTGTTTATGTATGGAACACACAGACGAAGTGATCATTGTTTATGAATGGAACTCATAACCGGAGTGAACACAGTGTTTATACATGGAAGATACAGACGAAGTGAACACAGTGTTTATGTATGGAAGATACAGACGAAGTGAGCACAATGTTTATGTATGGAACACACAGACGAAGTGAACACAGTATTTATGTATGGAACACGCAGACGAAGGGAACACAGTGTTTATGTATGGAACACACAGACGAAGTGAACACAGTATTTATGTATGGAACACACAGACGAAGTGAACACAGTGTTTATACATGGAACACACAGTCGGAGTGAACACAGTGTTTATGTATGGAACACACAGACGAAGTGAACACAGTATTTATGTATGGAACACACAGACGAATTGAACACAGTGTTTTTACATGGAACACACAGACGAAGTATACACAAAGTAAATGCATGGAACTGACAGTAGGAGTGAACACAGTGTTTATGTATGGAACACACAGACGAAGTGAACACAGTTTTTATGTATGGAACACACAGACGTAGTGAACACAGTGAATATGTATGGAACACACAGACGAAGTGAACACAGTATTTATGTATGGAACACACAGACAAAGTGAACACAGTGTTTATACATGGAACACATAGACGAAGTATACACAAAGTAAATGCATGGAACACACAGTCGGAGTGAACACAGTGTTTATGTATGGAACACACCGACAAAATGATCAGTGTTTATAAATGGAACTCATAACCGGAGTGAACACAGTGTTTATAAATGGAAGATACAGATGAAGTGAACACAGTGTTTATGTATGGAACACACAGTCGAAGTGAACACAGTTTTATACATGGATCGCACAGACAAAGTATACACAAAGTAAATGCATGGAACACACAGTCGGAGTGAACACAATGTTGATGTATGGAACACACAGACGAAGTGAACAGTGTTTATGAATGGAACTCATAACCGGAGTGAACACAGTGTTTATACATGGAACACACAGACGAAGTGAATAGTGTTTTTGTATGGAACACACAGACGAAGTGAACACAGTTTTTACGTATGGATTACACAGACGAAGTGAACACAGTGTTTATGTATGGAACACACAGACGAAGTGAACACAGAGTTTATACATGGAACACACAGACGAAGTATACACAAAGTAAATGCATGGAACACACAGTCGGAGTGAACACAGTGTTTATACATGGAACACACAGACAAAGTGAACACAATGTGTATGTATGGAACACACAGACGAAGTAAGCACAATGTTTATACATGGAACACACAGACGAAGTGAACACAGTGTTTATGTATGGAACACATAGACGAAGTGAACACAGTTTTTATGTATGGAACACACAGGCAAAGTGAACAGAGTGTTTATGTATGGAATACACAGACGAAGTGAACAATGTGTTTATGTATGGAGCACACAGACGAAGTGAACACAGTTTTTATGTATGGAGCACACAGACGAAGTGAACACAAAGTTGATGCATGAAACACACAAACGAAGTTAACACAGTGTCAGCATGGAACACACAGACGAAGTGAACGCAAAGTGTACATGTATGGAACGTATAAACGAAGTAAACAGTGTTTATGAATGAAACACACAAACAATCGGTTTACACTACATTTGTATGTTATGTATGGAACATATTTTTGAATGATACATTGTTTTCATGTTTGGTACACGATAATAAATGGTACACATATTTTAATGTATTTAAATCAAAGACAATTATTACACACTTTTTATGTAAGGAACGCATATATGTTTGATTTGTTTTTAGGAATATGATTTACTGTTGTCGTCAATAATTCTTAACTTCTATCTTTAGATATGAGCTTGATCAATACAAGTAAAAAGAATAAAGACTCATGCATCGGTCAAAATAAAAGGTACCAAAAGTACACCATGATTAAAAAGTAGAGCTACTAAATTTTCATATATATCTGGAATTTTTGGAAAGTACAGTAAATCACCTCATTGATATGACAAATATCAAATTAAACCATAACATATCAGTTTTAATGTTGAAAATGTTAGATCTGGAGAGTTTGGCTTATTGAGTACAGATCAATCCAGGAAGTTGTAAAACTGGGTTTGATCACATTCATGGAGTTTTCCTAGCTGAATTCTGACCGCTAACTATTAAATTTTTATACTATAAAACTATATTCTTTATTAACAGATAAAAAGAAAGAAAAATATGTAAACCACTTGTGATATTTTAGTTTGATTGTGATACATTAAACAGAAGTACCTTTTGGGACTGTTTTATCCTAGAGATGGGCGTTCCTCTGGCGATGTTGTATGCTAATGAGGGACGTCCCTAGATGTGGTTGATTACCCCTTACACGGTCACAATCTGTTTTAATGTTGTATATAAAGACCTGGAGGCCGGGGTAAGCCCCGCGGTAGTGAGCAGTATGAGACTGGTAATCACACTAACGGCTCTTTCATGTGTACTATGGCAGGTGTCCGCCATGGCTGTCCATGGTGGGTGGAACTGGGAGAAATGTCGGAAACAATACGAGCAACTCCGTGCTGAGGTTCGACAGCTCCAGGAAACCGTCGCCTATCTCAAAAGTTCCGTCTCTAAGTACTCCCACTATTACGTTAAAGGTGAGAGTACAAGTCTAAATCATTAAGTGTCTACATAAAAAGTTAAATTGAAAGAAACAGAGTCAGGTGATTTATATAATTTCTGCCCATTTTTACCGAACAAACTGAGTAGAGGATATTGAATTAATCTCGTTGAAATGTCTGGGTCAAGTCTTCTTTTAAGAAAAATGAGAATAGCAAATGATAACATGATAAAATATTCGACAAATATAACTTATAAGGTTCTATTTATAGCACTGTAAATACAGTAAAACACGCTTATAACGAAGTCCCAGGGACGGCCAATTTTACTTCGTTATAATTCGTTTACAACATGAAATAGAGACTTATGGAATGAAAATCACTTCGCTGCGTCAATTCATTATAAGCGTGTTCGCTATAACCGTGTTTTACTTCTAAAAATCACAAGACGGTTCTGTTTGATCAGGAATAACGTTTACGCTTAAATATATTTACATATGATGCTTCCTTTGCCCCTATGTCACTTGTGGATAAATCAGTAAAATTTCTACGCTTTAGAGTTATCCTGTATGGATGAACTGCACATCATGGAAATAGATACATGTATATGACAACAACATTTTCACGTTCTTTCTCCTGTTCGGTAGAAATGAGCATACCAATTTTCAATTACCGTTGTCCACGGGTTTCAAATATGGCAAATTCATGTTAAAATCGTTCACAAGTTCGTTCGAGGTAAATATGCAAAGAATCAAGATTAAAATTCAAACCTCCGAAATTCGGAAACCGTATCGTCTGCTGTTCAACATAATCTATCTATATAAATTTTGTTTTCTGTTTCCTATGCATCGCTAAATTTGAAAATGTTTTAAATGGACGTAGACACAATTTGAGATGAAAATTTTGATTTTTTACATTTTATGCCTAAAATTGTTTACTTGTGCATATTGTATGATTGATCAAAATATGAATTTTAGTTGTCAAGTTACAAAAAAGATGAAGAGCTTAGAGATCGTTATGTAAGCAAAGCTCGAGTCTTAAATTTGCCTACAAATAATGCAAAGTATAGAAATTACAATTTCTTTGAAAAAATAGCTCGTACCAAACAAGATAAATTGATTCATTTTGTTCATAGATAATATCTATACTACTGTATAAAAATAATAGACTCGAATTTTTGGGTTTTAATACTGAGAAATCGGACTTTTGATTTATATATTTTAAACATTATTAGTTCTTGAAGATTACCAATTTTTATTTTTTCTCAATCAAACTTCGCTAATTAATAATCAACGAAAATTCCTTTTAAAAATCCGGAAATCATCTGAATTTGTTGGATTTACAATCTTGCGCATGCGCATAAAATTCACGCTTAATCACAGGAGGCTCTTTAGGTAATGTTTCCACAATATCACAATTACAAGGATAAACTCAGAAACGAAATTACAAATACATGTAAATTTTCCTTGAAAATTTGTCACATATTCTGTTCATCAAACGAAATACGGTAGATAACTCTAATTCAGTGCATCTAATATGAAAAATTCAGAGAGTTTCGAATGTCAACATGGTGTGTAAATTCGAAGCGAGTAAAAAACGTTGGTGAAAAAAGTGTTGAATTCTTCATTAATATGAGTACAATCTGTAGATAAAAGATATTTACAGCCTCAAAATGGTTTTTTATGAATAATTGTTATTTTCAATGCAGCTTCATCAATTTTCTCCATTATTGTAGGCTTAAAGCTTGGTTATGTAAAAGTCAACAATACGGTGCGTGCACGCACGGGTCAAAGTCTAGTTATCAACAAAAAAGCAACATTTGATTAATACTTATACAGATACCCACACAAGAAAACAGCACTAATAAAAGACTCGATCTTTGTGAAAATAACAAAAAATTCTTACCTCTGTAATTCGCTTGAAACTCAATTATTGACTTTATTATTTTGATGAATCACTTAAAATACCCATATTTACCATTCTCGATACTAAAATTGAAATAAAAGATTTGAAAATTTTGCAGCTAAAAGTAAATCCTTATCGTGATTCTAAATTTTACTGTCACTATAACCATCTATACCACAATGACTGTGTTGCAACAAGTCGATCATATGACACACTTTTGCCCATTTCTGAAAAATGATGATGAGGTCGGCATTTGGGATATTTTTTTTTTTTCGTTTGAATTTTTTTTTATCCATTTAAAAGTTGAAATAATAAGTCACCAGAGGAACCATTTAATAGCTTAATCATAGGATTAAACATATATTACTTACATAGTAACTTTTTTGTTGTGTAAGACATACCATGGTTTGGAATTCACGACCACTGTTATACCCGGGGTCGTGAACCAAACCATGGTATTATTTACAAAACACCACAGAAAGTTAAATATAGATAGTACATGTATATCTATAACGAAACGCAGGGGAAAATGTAAGTCAACAAGTTTTTAGGGACTTGATCGCGATCTGGCGAAATTCTGTTTTTCTGATTTTATTATTCACAATGCTTAAAGAATGCATTGCTAATGATCAAATGAAATTTGAGAGTCAGTCATAGAGTTATAAGCATGAAACAGGGCTCACAATTTTTTGTCATGTAAACAAGGCACTTGCCCAGTTTTGTTTACATACGTTCAATATACCGGTAAAATCCTTTTCATGCTTATTATCCTGTCTACTTATTCATTTAAAGCATAAATAAACAGATTCTAACGTTCAACACAATCATTTCAGGTCTAAAATTGGAATTTTTACTTCAATATTCAAAATTTAAACAAAATCTGTGTTTACGTAGCAAATAATTGTAAGATTTGTAACTCGCTTATTACTAAACGAATGATACTCAAATTCTGGCTGCCTATTAAAAATGCCTAAGTGAAGCATTGTAAACATTAAAATCAAAAAAATAATTTTCATCAAAATTGTGACCAAGCCCCTTTAATCATAGTTAAATCTGATTAGATAGAAATTTGATTTTTCTTTCCGGAAGGGAAATTAGATATCCAAATATAGGGTGCAAAACACAGTTTTATATGTAACGTTATAAGCACGTTTTTAGATGAGGGACGAGCAAAACTGACCCGTATAAAATTAAATTGAAAAAAAACATGTTACATATATATCTATATACCAATAGAATGATAAAATTTTGAATTTTGTAAATATTTAAGAATTAAGCACATGTAAGTTAATGCTAAAGTTTATTTGGCACTCAAAACATGAGGAAAATAGACAAAAGGGTGCTTCTAAATACAGTATACCAATGCATTTTAGGCTCCCCTTAACAACAGAATGCAAGTAAATCAGCCATTCTATGCATTTTCAAGAGCAAGTCCTTAGGCATCGTTTATAGTATTTTAAGGGTTTTGCCACCCTTTAAAAGAGCTTTATTACCCGCTTAAAATAATGAAATTCTGCACGCGTAAAATCCGGATGTTTTTGGAGTTACCTCCCTTTGTATTAGAGTCTCACAAAATTAATTTTTGAAATTTTTTACTTTTTTATGTATGCAAAAGTTAAACCTGTATATTATGCAATTGAGAATTAAAAAAAAATATTTTCATGTACATCGCATAAAAATAGCAGGAAAATCCTTACCCATAATGCTTTTTACCAGAGAAAACCTCCTTGATTTTATACGAAACTGTGTTTAGCTACCATAGGCATTCAATGCGGATGTTTCGCATTGTAGAATACTGACTATGCTATAAATGATCTAAAATCGAATTGATTGATATACCTTTTTAATTATAAGAAATTTGAAAGTAAAATTTTTATTATCTTTAATTTTACTAGCACAGAATGACGTTTTGGCACTCCGTCAGGAATGTCACTGAAATGTTACTGAATGTTGACTAAACAGTCTTGGAAAATTACTGAATAACAGAGCTATTCCATTCAGTCACCTTCAGTTAACATTCATTCATGTTTTTTGTTTTGACTTAAGAGTAGAAGTAAATGTACATCAACTGTAGTTGTTTTTAATTCTTAAACTACAGTTTAAGCATGTAAGATTCAAAATAAAATAAAGTTATACTAGTGATATACGGGATTTTTTTGAACTACAGGTCTGAGAGGTCCCCCTGGTCCTGCAGGGCCGATGGGTCCCAAGGGAGGCCCCGGAGTACAAGGAGAAAAGGGAGATCCTGGAAGTCAGGGAGCACCTGGAATGAAAGGTGACCAAGGAATACAAGGGGCTAAGGGGGAAAAGGGGGACCGAGGACCTAGAGGATTCACTGGTAAATCTGGGGAAAAGGGCGACAAAGGAAATACTGGGCCCAAGGGAAATACCGGACCTCAGGGTCCACCAGGAGAAAAAGGTCAACAGGGAGAAAAGGGCGAAAAGGGAGATAGGGGACCAAGAGGATTTAGAGGTGAGAAAGGAGATAAAGGGGACCCAGGTGATCAGGGACCTAAGGGCGACCAGGGTCCAGCAGGACCTCATGGACTTCCTGGAAAGGATGGGAAAAGGGGACCAAGGGGCCCTCAAGGACCGCAAGGAGAACAGGGACCTAAAGGAGACAAGGGAATGCAAGGTCAAATGGGACAAAAAGGTAATCAAGGTGAGAAGGGAGATCAAGGTCCAAGGGGTCTTCAAGGCAACACTGGACCAAGAGGTCCTCGTGGTTTGCAGGGACCTCAGGGACCACGAGGAATGAAAGGAGAAAAAGGAGATGATGGTGTCAAAGGAGAAAAAGGCGATACTGGACCAAGGGGTCCCCGAGGATTTAAGGGCCCCAAGGGTGATCAAGGCCCACAAGGAAGAAGGGGGCCACCTGGTGAAAAGGGAGAAAAGGGAGAAAAGGGCGAAAAGGGAGCCAAGGGAGACAAAGGCGACCCAGGGGAGCAAGGGCCTCAGGGGGAGACTGGTCCAAAGGGTGATCAAGGACCAATGGGATTACCGGGACCGAAAGGTAAAAGAGGACCAATGGGACTTCGAGGTTTCAGGGGTCCAAAGGGAGACAAAGGGGATCCAGGAATTGTGGAAAAACATTATGCATACTAACATATTAATTGTGCGATTTGTAATATGGAACCCATATTCTATTGATTTTATATCACGTAGTGAACATTAAATGATTTGTACATATAATGATTGTTGGGCTATTGTATTTATTGCCAAAACTTAATGTGAACCGTTTATCCAGTCAAGGTTATCGATAGATTGCAAGAAAAAATTAAGCATCAATCAGATGCACAAAAATAGCTTTGACGACCGTTAAAATCTTTTACCCATCTTCCATTCTCTTAAAATATTCAACCATTGTTTAATAGATCAACCTTTGAGTAAACCAGGCTATGGTATTTATAGGTGGGACATTTTTTCCAAATTAAATCCTTTTTTTAAAGTAAGGAATTAAGACATATGCCTCTATTTAAGTGGGTATCATCAGTGATTTATTGTACCAGCACATACAGTACTCTGGTGATAAAATTCTTTATCCACAATATCCGGATATGACAGGTTCTTTTCAAAATTTTTATTATTTTACTATTTTACAATAGCACAAATAAACGATACTTAACAAGTTTACTTTTGGATAAAAAGAATCAAAACCTGTTGGATACATGATGAATTAGTGTCCGATCCATGGTGAAGTGAAAAACTGATCTTAAGAAAATAAATATTCAAACATTCAAGGCTACTTTGATTAAAATTTGTTTTAAACGCACTTCTTTCAATTTAGTTGCGTCAAATATGATTCAGTTCTGTGGAATATATGTAAGTAAAAAAGCATTCAAATTTGGCTATTTTGTAAAATTTTGATAGCCAATATTTAAATAAAAGCACGCATGACTTCATTTTGAGATCACTGTGTTATAGTTTTATAAAAATGTAAAAATCCGAATTTTGATTATGATAAAGTATAGGATTCTTAATCTGGATTATTCAAAACATCACACATGTATATGTTACAATAAACAAAAATTGTCCAATTAAAGTTATATATGAACTCACCCTTTTTTAAAAAAGTGTTAAGGATAGATTAGCCCTTATTATTTTGTTTTGTAATATTTTTAAGGCCGGTAATATTAAATGGAGCAAGTGGGATTCTAGTTGCATTACATTAAAAAAACCAACAACCTGTTATAAAGTGTTAAATACATAAGTTGTTAACGGTAGATAAAAACTTGCACGCGTGGTTGAAAAGCAATAATTTGACGCCTAAAAGATGAAACGAGTCAAATCAATGCCATGCGACTCAAGAGAGTGTTAAGTTTTGTCAATATGTCCATTGGTAAGATAAATTAATGTTAGAGTTTGTTTTAGGGGAGGACCTTGCTGTTTGGTCATTTCTAGTTGATCATGCTATTTAAAGTAATCATTACTTTTCTTAGATTTAAGATTGTGAATTAATTGTTATTGTGAGTTTATCGTTTGTTATTTTTAACAGACTAGAGTGAATAATTGTTATGTCATTTACCTTTGACGCAGATTTTTTTCTTTGCTTTAATGGAACAAAAATCATGCAACACAAGTGTTTCTGGGGTGATAAAATGTGTTTTGCTGAAATTCAACAGATGATGATTTAAGGAAAACAATAATATTGTTATTAAGCATCTTTTTTTAAACGACTAAAAGAACAACTAAGGTAAAGAATTGATGCTCTTGATATAGTACTACACATACGTACTCTCCATGTAACAAAATGCTTTTTCTATACGTACAGACAACAGCGAAATGACAGAATAACATATTTGTCATTTCTTAGCAACTTTATCCCAATTTTCCCGAATCGTTTTAATTGTTTTCTATACAGCTGCCATTAACCAACAGTTTCTTGGACTGTCCTCCATCACTACACAATATCGCCTTCCTTGTTGTTCGATTCTTCGCTCTTTCATTTCCTGCATGGATGAAGTAGGTGGAGGTAGTCAGATTTCCACATCTTCGGATCTTGCACACGTTTTTGATAAGATTTTAGCATATCTTTACACTGATACCACTGATACCACTCTGGACAGTCGAAATCAAAAGAAAACAATGTTTTCATGTCAACAGTATATTGGGTGTGAGCACGAAAAAAAAAGGTCGAATGCACTGGTGTCAACGGTCGGGAGTTGACTCGTGATCATCTCTGTCACCAAGATGCAAAGAATATCATGAGTAATATTCTGGTTACTTGACTCCATAAGCACATGGCATACGATTTTACGTACAAGCCCCATAATCTTTTTCCAGACTCAATCAAAGTGTGACGAGTGAGGGGGGTTGCCTCTGAACTTCTTTAAGTCGTCATCTTCAGTGCTGATGATATCAATTGTAGGTTGTTTGTTGCTTCAATGAAATTGAAACCTCTGTCTGACCAGGTTAGGGTTAGGGTTAGGGGTAAATTTATATATTTTAATCTTTCCTCTTAAACTGGTAAAATGGCGCACATCAAAGATGTATGCTGAATAACTTTAAAAATCAACTACCGACCACACCCCAAAGAAAGTGTAGTCAGATCAGCCCCAGGATATACCAAGGTATTTGTACCATTTGAAAATAACTTCTTTGAAAAATATCTAACATTGATATTGTCACTTACTGTAAATTCCTTATATTACGCGAGTACTTAATTCCGCGATCCCGCTGGTTTGTATCAAATTGCGAGAATATAAAATCGCGAACGTGGAACTCTTCTCCTTATTTCTTATAATTTTCAACTCTCAAAAAATAATGGCGAGATTTTAAAATCCGCGAAGGATGCTTCTCGCGATTTTACGCGGATATTAATTCCTCGCGTTTAATTAGGAATGTACAGTATCAAGCCAAGTCAGTTGCTATTCATATTTTTTCTGCATCTGGTAGATCTTTAAAGCTATGCAATATATGGAAAAATTCTTCTTATTCTAACTTTTCGTGTATGATTGGCATTAAAATTATACTGGTGGCCATGTTCATACTCTAGTTAACGCATGATTTGACTGTAAAACATTCTTAAAAAGAATATTATTTTAATTATGTGCTTTTCTTTGATATTGAGTTTAACACAATAATTGTAAAAAGGTTAATAACCGTACAAAATACCGATCACAGATGTAAAATATTAGAATATTATATTGATAAAATGTTTATATGTGTTATTTCATTTATATGATTTACATGAAAATCATTAATAGCTTAACAAAACTTATTATCGCTTTCATTATAGCTGAGCAGCTGATTTACACTTTCCCGAACGATCGTTAAACAAACTCTCTCCAACTTTCGTTTTAATATATACAAGTTTTAATACGTCACTATTTGTGTTAAATATAGCTCTGAGATACATGTCTGTGTAAACAGATGAGATCCACCAAAACAGTAGGTACATTTTTTGTTTGGGTCTGCAGTGTGGATTTGACAACAAGCACACAAATAAACGAATCTTTTTCGCTTCACAGACAGGTGCTTTTTACTTGTGATGTAATAAAGGGGTCAATTTTGCTTAGAATTACACTATATTGCAAAATACCCAATGGAAATATTGCTTACTTATTACTTAATTCAAATGTAATTTTTTTATTGTATGCAATGCTTAACTTTGGCATCTCTGTCAACCAAAGCAACGAGGTTTACTTGGCACCAATGTGTCGTAATACAAACCAAAAACAACAAGCATACTGAGAGTATTGCATATGCAATACACGTCCCCTAACGGTTTGTCGAAATTTGTGAAAACAATGCAGAATATCATTTCTTGCCGTCTCAACAGTCCAACCCGATAACGAACCCGTTTGTAATAATAATAATACATAAAACCCTGTCGATGAAGTTTACAACACAATGCTTGACACTATTTTACAGAACTTATTTGTTTGTTAGAAACAATAAAAGGAATGGTCCAAGAAATCCACGATATTATTACTGACAACATACTTTCCTCGTTTATTTGATACACACCGAGCCCGATACCGAACCCGAACATTAAAAAATTGGAATGTAAAAAAAGATTTTTCTCGAAAATATGTCAACCAGACGCTACAAAAGTGGAAACTTGATCTGTAGTTTGATCATATGAAGCTGTTCAGCAAATTCAACATTAATCATCAAACGCATAAAGAAAAAAAAGTATGGAAAACTGAAGTGGGACAGACAAACGGACGGACAGACGGACGGACTGACGGACGCAGAGGAAAGCTATAGTCCCCTCCGGTGAAAACCGGTAGGGGACTAATAAGAAAGCAAAGCACTATATATTTGCCTGCATAATGTTACTATTTCATGTATTAATTTTTTAAACGAAAATATATTCAACTTAGGATAAGCACCCTTTCCGTATTTTTCGTAGTAGAACAGACTGGCTGCAGGCGTCGACAAACATGAACCACATATGTTGTTCATTGATATTAATGGTATAATATTTGAGATCTAATGTAGTCGACACAGTTGGTCATTGTTTTCTAGGACAAAATATTTCCTAAAGTTTGCTATTTACTAAAAAATCAATAAGAAAGAACGTGTGTTTGCAATGTATTGTCAACGGAATATTTATATCGAAAGTTTAAATTTTGTTTTATAGTGTCTGATAAATTCAACACAGGATTGATTTAAAATGAATGATCAGAAATGGTGTCAGCATTTAGGACAATAAAGGATTACTATTTAGGTATCTCGTTTAAAAAAAACACCTTATACTGATTGTGATGGCTTTTCTTATTAATCCGGTTTCACCGGAGGGGACTATAGCTTTCCTTTGCGTCTGTCAGTCCATTAGTCCGTCCGTCTGTCTGCCCCATTTCAGTTTTCCACACTTTTTTCTTCATGCGTTTGAGGAATAATATGAAATTTGCTGAACAGCTTCAACATGTCAAAATACAGATCAAGATTACACTTTTGTAGCGTCTGGTTGACATATTTTCGAGAAAATTAGTTTTTTTATTTTCCAATTTTTCAATGTTCGGGTTCGTTATCGGATTTGGTGTGTATTGTATAAACGAGGAAAGTAGTTAGTCAGTAATAACATCGTGCATTACCATTCCTTTTATTGTTTCTAACAAACAAAATAGTGTCAAGCATTGTTTTGTAAATTTAATCGACAGGGTTTATTGTATTATTGCAAGCGGGTTTGTTATCAGGTTGGTCTGTTGATTCGAGATACAGACGACGGTAAGAAATGATATTCTGCATAACAGTGCATTGTTTTCACAAATTTCTACCAGCAAATACTTAATGGACTTGGCGAAACTACAGGAGATAAATTAAGAGTATTGTTTTACCCATTTTTAATCTATTTCTATATCAACTATGTAGTTTGAATTTCCTATGTTCTTTTATCTCTGAATAAAGCATTAAATCTCGTTTATAATAGTTTTGAAATAGATATATGTTTCAAATCTTTCATAGAATGATACAAACCGATAGGGGACGTGTATTGCTTATGCAATACTCTCAGAATGGTTGTTATACTTCTTTTATTCTCAAAGCTTGTTAAGATCTCGCTTGTTTTCATCCAATTTCATTCAAATTGTCAGGATAAATTCTAATTTTTATACCATACGGTCTATACGGTACAAAATACCAAAAAGTGGAATCATCTCTTCTGGTTTTCAAGTTATTCCCATTTCCACACATTTTTGAAGGGCCTCCATCCGGACAAAGTTCGTAGACGGCAGAAAATTATTAATAGATCTTTAATATAGACACCCGGAACCTTTCCGAACGGTTTTCATTTTTCAAATTTCCAAATAGTACAAATATAACACTAAATTGAAATAAATGTTTTTATAGATATTTGATGTTGCCAGTGTTTTCACTTCGTAGGTTTTTTATATTGAAATATTTTTAATATGCATATAGAACAGAAGTTGTGCAAACTACCAAGAAGAGCTTCTGTCAGAAGCTCCTTAAAAACGGGTTGGCTCGTATAATTAGGTATCTAGAGCCCTTGAAAATGTTTGCTTTTTAACTCGTAAACGATAAAGTTTTCGATATGGACGTCGCTGGAAAAGTTATTCTTAATGATCCAATTGATCTCATGAAATTGTTATTGTATACAGGTATTGCGTACTTTGAAGGTAAAAAGCTAAACTTTAAACAGGTGCCGATGGCTTTTAATTAGCAATAAATGGTTACTCCTTGAGCGAAAAGTAAAATAAAGTCGCATGATTTTTATTCTATACTGAACTGTATGCTAAAATCAGAATAAGATTTTTCACAACTTATTTTTGGATTATTGCTTTTTTATTTTGTTAAGTCCTTATTTTAAACACACCATTAAAAGCAAGAAGTGAAAAAGTGTATTATTTTTTTTACTTTTATCATTTTTTTTATAATCGAGTACATAATTAAATTCAGTTCTATTTAACCTCACATTCTGCGATTGCATTCTAAATAAAATCTCTAAGTATTAATCATTCAATCTTTAGATGTCAACACAATATCTACTGAATGAATACAACATAAAGTTTAGACAATTTGAAATCATTTCTGTAAAAACACACAATATATGAGAACAACAACATATATTGATACTTGAAAGAGTATAACTCTTTCAAAGCTATATGGAGATTAGATTTATCCCAATTTATCTTTTATTTAATAATTCCACCAGAGTTTTACGCAGGAGGTCAAGTAACTCCTTTTTTTGGCTCGCATTATTAAGAAATGAACCAATTGGTGTAGCTCCAACAAGAGTCTGCACAGCTCGTACTACAATTTCCTTCTGTTCGTTGGTTAGGCTTCTCAATACAACAATAATGGGCGTTTTCGCCTGTGACCATAGGTGCGGTATGGTTAGCCCAGCAACCCCTCCGACCATTGCGCCAAGTGGTCCACCGATCATGCCACCCACAACAGTGCCTGCAGCCGCTGTGAATAGCTGCTTTGGTATCCCGAAAGCACTAGTTGTGAACTCATCATGTTTTTCAAGAATAGTCAGAAGTTGGTCAAAATAATGATACTGATCCATTTTCTGTGCTGATAATGCTGAAAATCACGATACGCAAACAACAGTTAATTTAGATTGTTGTAGGTTGAATGATTTACAACATTATTTATGTTTTCCCTTTTAAAAAGGCCTGTCGATTCTTTTGTGAAAATCCCAATATATTTTAAAGTTTTGTTTGATAATAATGATTTTTATGCTGTATGATCTATAGAGCAAACAATTTTAAATCAATTCTAAGAGGATATATCATCTATAAAATAAAGAAAGATAAATGCCAGTGAAAGCCTAACATTCATTAAAAATAAAGTGTAGTTTTCATTATATAAATTTAAATTCATTTATTTCCTACAAGATGTATAAAAAGCTGTTCAGAGGGGCACAATTTTGTTTAGTTAAATAAAAATGATTAAAATTTCGACAACGTGATCTTAATATATATTTGAAGCGCTTATGAAAAGTTTCTCTTTAAATTAAACACTTGAAAGGATTATAAAAATTTTATATAGAAAACCCATTATTTTACATACCAGACCCTCTGAAATTTTTCGATACTTTGCCTTTGCTATTGGCCACGTATACCTTCCCAACGGAAATAAAAACCTAACCTTGGGATTTCCGGCAATACTGAAACCAAAACTAGTCTATACGATTAAGCATTTAAATAGAAATGCTTGAAGCTTTTTCAATTAAGTCTTGTATGGTGGAACATTTCTGCCCCCCTACATGCAATTGCAAGCTCAATTAGGTCATCATGCCAGAAAATTATTTTAACATGCAAGATAATTATGTCTACATCATTATGGTAAAAAGAAAAATATTTGTCAAGATGCGAGATAATTATGTTAAAATGCAAGAAATATATGCCAACATGTTATTAATAACAACATGCTAGATAACTTGCATGTTGACATAGATATTTCGCATGCCAGCAAACCTAAATCGCATGTCACCATTAATGTCTTGCATGGTAAAATCATTAACCTCGATGTTGACAAGAATAAGTCGCATGTCGAAATAATTATTCTGCATGTATACATAACTGACTCGCATGTCAATTCACATATGTTGCATGTTGTCAAAATGATGTTGCATCTTATCTAAGATGTCAGAGTCCGGCATTAGTAAGTCATTTTACTTATTTAAAAATAGATTCTCTAAAAAGATTTGTTACTTGCATGTCAACTTTATTATGTTGCATGCAGAGACGGAGACCACGTGACCTTGTTCAAGTATGGCAGCTTAAATTTAAGCTCTGCATTTTTGGCCAGTTTTATGAGATTAATGGCTAGCGTAGCCGTTTATCTTGGCCTATAATTCATCTTTGGGACTTGTGGTGGTACAGAGAAAGTGATCTGTGAAAATTGTGTTTGCATTCTGAGTATTTGGATGTTAAAAATGCCGGAAACCAGGGGTAGTGGAACAAACAAAAAGACTCATGATAAGTGCTCACCGAGACAAACACCGGCTGCTACATGTAACAAAGCACCCAGTCCCGGACTACCGTTAGACAATCAACCAACGAGACCAAAGCTCTCAATTGACGATTTGAAGGCCTCGGTTGAAACGATTGAAAACGACTTATGGGGAAACAATACGGGTATCCATACCCAATAAGAATCAATCTCCAAGCAAAATCAGGGCACCTATGAAGAAATTACAGCTCTACGTATAGAAAATACAAAACTTAGGAGGGAGTTGGATCTGCTTTAAGCGGTAGTTACCAGGATGGACCGACAAATGACAGTATTAGATGACGGTATAACGGACCTCCGTAGTAGATCCATGCGGGACAATATTTTGATCCACAATTATCCCCACACCCCAGATGAGAACCTGGCTGTAACGATGCCTAAAGTTTTCCGAGAAACCCTTGGGATAGACGTGGACTTTATACGTATACACAGAAATGGTGTAAGGGCACAACATAATGGAAAACCTGTATCCATAACGGCAAAATTGTCTGACCGCTCAAAAAAAGATGAAATACTTAATGCTCAGAAAACCAAAAAATTGAAAAACAGAAACTACCCTTCTTTATTTCCCCACAGCAACCACCTTCTATAGTGGCCACAAAAAACAAAACTTATGACAAATTTAACTCTCTCCGCAGGCAGAATATTTCTGCAAGGTTGCACCGAGACCACATTCTTTTGGGGGACGGTTCTACCTATAAAGAGGAGGTTCCAATCATCACAAATGCTGACGCACTCCAGATCACACCGGAGCAGACGCAAGACCTGGACTCTTTTGAAGTTAAATCTACTGATCCAGTTGTGAAAGACGGGTCCGAGTTCTCTGCGATCGGCGCCATAGTGCATACGGTAGAGGATGTGCAAAATATGTACCGCAAAGTTTGTATAGATCCGTACGCGGCCGCCGCCAACAGCCGTATTCTCGTCTACAGGTTCAGAAGGGAAGACGGCAAAATAGTGGAAAACTACCATGACGATGATGAGCACGGTGCTGGACGTCGGCTTCTTCGGTATATGCAGGAAAACGAGATCCATAATTCGGCATTTGTTGTCACCAGATGGATGGGGGATGGTCACATCGGTCCCCAGAGATTCACAATTATGGAATCGTTGATAAACGATTTGGCAAACGACCTAGGAAGTGACTAGAGAAATGTGATCTACTATACGTTGTGCTGTTCTTTTTTTTTTCTCTTCTCTTGTCTTATAGGGACTTCAAAAAACTGTTTATACTCCTGAAACTGTCGCATCTATGCATTGTATGACATACATGTGTAATAGTAATATAAAGTGCACCAATATCCTCTCTACCTCACCTCCTGTGCTTCCTATCCGGATATAACAAACACTGGGTTTGTGTAAAGTAAAGCTATTTATATCAGGATTATTTAATCAATTTTTTAATTTTTTTTTCTGTAAAATATTTAGCGCATTTTTTTCCGGAATATTTAAAGCCGGTCCTTTTTGGTTCGGTAATAATAAAACTCTACCCAGTGTCATTTCCGGTGTAAACACTACATGTAACATATATATCATAATTCTGGTCAAAATGCTCTTTAGCAAGGTAACCATCACGTTATCCTCATGCTAACATCTATCACTATATCTATCTATCTCTCTTTCTTATCTTCTTTATTTACCTGCACCAACGAAAGTACATTTAGGAAAACGAGACAAGGCTCAAGAGGTATGGCTGATTTTAGTAGTAATTTTTTTTAGTACCGTGGTGTTCACATGGCTGGAGTTAAAATAATTTCAATTAACTGTCAGGGTCTTCATGATTACAAAAAGAGAAAAGATGTTTTTCAATTTTACAGGCAACAAAAATGTAATATATTATGCCTACAAGACACATTTTACTGAATATATGGAAAATGATATAACAAACGAATGGGGTTACACTGCTTATTTTAACTCCTTTTCATCGCAATCAAGAGGTGTTGCAATACTTTTTAACAATAACTTTGATTTTATCGTACATAAAAAAAAAATCTGATGATACAGGTAATTTTCTGGCCTTGGATCTTACAATTGAAAATAGTCGCATAAGTTTAATAACAATATATGGACCTAATGAAGATGATCCCAATTTTTATGAAAAAATCACAGACACATTTGAAGAATTTAACAATAGACACACTATTGTTGTTGGTGATTTTAATTTAGTTATAAATCCAGATAGAGACTACACAAATTATTTACACATTAATAACCCAAAAGCACGCGAAAAGGTACTAGAAATGGTTTCTACTCATAATCTACTAGATGTATTTAGAGAAATAAATCCTGACAAACTTAGATATACCTGGAGAAAACCAAACCCTTTTAAACAAGCCCGCTTAGATTTTTTTCTGATATCCCAATCTCTTCTAAGTATGGTTGAAGAGTGCAATATTTTAACAAGCTACAGATCTGATCATTCTCCAGTCATGCTAAATCTGAAATTTAATGAATTTAAACATGGTAAAGGTCTTTGGAAATTTAATAACTCTTTATTACAGGACATTGAATATATAGAAGCAATTCAGCAGATAGTCTCGAATATAAAGGCATATTAATCCTTACCTATCTATAACAAAAGTAATATAGAGAATATTACAGATGATGAAATTCAATTCATAATAGATGATCAGCTTTTTCTTGAGACTTTGCTATTAGAAATTAGAGGAAAAACTATATCCTACTCAAGTTATAAAAAGAAGAAAAGTAATGAAAAAGAAAAAAACCTTATAACAGAAATAACTAAATTAGAAATAAACTATGAACAAAATTTACAATCTATACAGAACAAAAAGAAAGAATTAGAAAATATTCGAAATCACAAACTTATGGGAAATATAATAAGATCACGTGCAAAATGGTTAGACGAAGGTGAAAAACCCACAAATTACTTTTTAAACTTGGAAAACAGACATTATACAAACAAAATCATTCCCAAACTTATAAATGAAGACAACAACAAGGATAATATTACTGAACAGTCTGAAATATTAAATGAAGTTGAGTCATTTTATAAAACTCTTTACACAAGAAATACCCACAGTAACAATGAATATAATCTAAATGAACTTTTAGTAGATACAACTGTGGATAAGCTTAATTATACAGAAATGATATCATTAGAGGGTGAAATTACCCACAGAGAAGCAGCCTCTGTTTTGATAAATATGTCAAACAATAAAAGTCCAGGAAGCGATGGATTTACAACAGAATTTTTCAAATTTTTTTTGAAACAATTAGGGCATTTTATTGTAAGATCATTAAATTTTGGATATAAAAAGGGGGAATTATCTGTAACACAAAGACAAGGAATTATAACATGTATACCAAAAGAAGGCAAAAGTAAATTCTATATTAAGAACTGGCGACCAATAACATTACTAAATGTAGTTTATAAAATAGGATCTGGCTGTATAGCACAGAGAATAAAAAATGTATTAGAGAAAATTATTTGTACTGATCAGACAGGTTTTATTCCAGGGAGATACATAGGAGAAAATACTAGGTTAATATTTGACTTAATGCATTATGTAGAAGAAAATGATATTCCAGGTCTTTTGTTGTTAGTGGACTTTGAAAAAGCCTTTGACACTATTTCATGGAAATTCATAGACAAAGCTCTCTCTTTTTTTAATTTTGGTCCATCAATCAAAAAATGGATATCTATCTTTCAAAGTAACACATTATCTGCAGTAACACAGGCAGGATGTCTGTCAAATTTTTTCAAACTCGAACGTGGATGTCGTCAAGGTGACCCAATATCCCCATATCTATTTCTTATTTGTGCAGAAATTCTCTCAATAAAAATAAAAAATAATAAAAATATAAAAGGCATCAAAATAAACAATACTGAATATCTTATCTCTCAATATGCTGATGATACTGTTTTAATCTTAGACGGCTCTGAAAAATTCATTAAATGAAGCAATTAAAGAGTTAAACATGTTTTATGCATTATCGGGTTTAAAGATTAATCTATCAAAAACTCAAGCAACATGGATTGGTAGTAAAAAGTACTCAATAGAGAAAATGTGCAAAAACATTAACCTCCAATGGACAACAACTTTTAAACTTCTTGGCATACACATTGATGTAGACTTAGCAAAAATCCTAAAAATGAACTATGATAAAAAAACTAGTGAAAATTAAAAATACAATTAAATACTGGGAAATGAGAATTATAACTCCTCTAGGAAAAATAACACTTATTAAATCTCTATTAATCTCACAGTTAAATCATCTTTTTATCTCATTACCTACTCCCTCAAGTAATTTTCTAAAACAACTAATGGAAATACTTTTTAACTTTCTCTGGAATTCCAAGGTTGATAAAATTAAAAGAAAGCAAATAACACAAGACTATGAAATGGGGGGACTGAAAATGGTTGATATAGATAATTATATTAAAGGATTGAAATCCTCATGGATCAAACGAATAGTAAATGGCAACAAGGCAAAATGGATACAATTATTAGAACACCAAATAAATCTTGATAAAACCCTATATTTAGGTTCAGACTATATGAATACATTATTAAAAGAATTGAACAATCCTTTTTGGAAAGACACATTAACAGCCTTCCAAAATATACAAGAGAAAACTGAAATAACAACATGGAATGAATTTATCAACCAGCCAATATGGTATAATAAAAATATAAAAATAGGAAACAAGACTCTTTTCTATGAACAATGGTTTAAGAAAAAAATATTACTTATATCTGATATTTTGGATGAAAATGGTATAATATACAGTAGTGCCGAACTTAAAACAAAATTTGACCTAAAAATCAATTTCCTCAATCATGCAAGTTTACATAAAGCCATTAAAGGTGCAATGAAAAATTTGAATATTAAACCCGGTAGTGAGAATCCTAAACCCAGTATACCATCTAATATTGTACCATTTTGTTCTGCAAAGAAAGGAACCAAACCTATGTACAACATTCTATGTAAAGAACAAGTTATACCATTTGGACAATGTAAATGGGAAAAACATTTTGTAATTAATGATTATCAATGGAAAAAAAATTATGGTATGCCTTTTCAGTGTACAAAAAGCTCTAAACTCCTATGGTTACAATACAGAATTAATCAGTTTATACTGACAACCAATACCACTCTTTATAAATATGGCAAAAAGGACACAAAACTATGCTCATTTTGCAACCTAGAGGATGAAACTATAAAACATTTGATGTGGGATTGTACCAAATCACAAGAACTTATATCTATATTTAAAAATCATTGCTTAGATAACAGCGCACACTATGCAACAAACAGTTTTACATTTATTTTTGGAAATCTTACATCAGATGCCAACGACGAAATTATTATACCAATGGTCATTAAATCATATATCTATAGAAAACGCTGTTTAAATGAAACACTAACAATTCAAGGATTACTTTCAGATATTAGAACACATCTCACCACTGTAAAATACCTTGATACAAAAAAAGGTAAATTTGGAAACTTTAACAGAACATGGCAGAAATGGTTATTTTTTTTAAAGTAATAAGGTGGTCAAATATTTAGGTTTTTTGTTTCAGTTTGGTTTTTTCTATACCTCCCCTTTTGAAAATCCTGTTTGTTTTTAACACATTTAATAGAAACCCCAGGCAAGAACACATACCACACTTGTCGTTTTGTGTTTAGTTACTATTATTCAGCCTTTCCATCTCTGGCTTCAGTCTCTTATTGGATATTATGTAAATACTTTCCTTTTTTCACATATCTTTACAAATGTTGATTTGTTCTTTATCAAGTACAGCAATGTTATTTCATTTCAGGTGCACCCTTTCCTTTCTTCATACCCTTTATCTATCTGATTTCTCCTCTTATTTCTTATAAATGAATTTTGTACAAATGTTCATGAGAAAGATTTATATTTAATTGTTCTCAAATTTCAAAACTATCTCATGATCATCTAAAATGTTGATATTTATATATATTGTTTGTATTACTCTGTTAATCTGTTTCATTTTTTCCAACATAATTTACTTTACTTTTGGTTGGTAAATACATCTGCAAAAGTATGATAAAATGATTCAGTATAACGCCACAAAAAAAAAAAAAAAAAAAAAAATGTTGCATGCAGAGGCAGAAATATGCCATCATGTGTTTGAGATACTCATAGTTATTTAACATAACAGGTTGATAAAAAATGGAAAATATTCAATCAATATACATAAAATTGTCTGTCCTCAAGTGTTAATTGTGGGGTATTTGATAGATTAATTAAGTTAGAAGACAGTTGTTTCCTAAATATTTTAGAAAATAATAGCAATTGGTAAACAAATCGTCGACAACAGCCTAAAAGATTTTTACTTTTGTTGAATTATGAACCTAACTCTAACCCTTACCTTACGCTTCAAGTTCAATTTATGATAAGGTATTGTAGTGCTTCAGGTCCAATGGTGATTATTATAAGAAAAAGACACGCGAACTAGCAGTAAGTTTATTTGATGTTAAACTTCCGATAGCCCGCGTAAAACTGCACGGGATTACAAGGACAGGGTAAAACAAGATCACACATTATATAAAGGATTAGGATAAACAGAGTCCAATCTGCATCACACTGCCTTCCTCCAGGCTCCTTTTAGTCCCTTAAAGGTCAAGCCTATCAAGTGGTTAAATTTGTCGCCCTGCTCGAGAATCCACTTGGTGTTTCCTTACTGCCCAGGGTCAAATCTCGGTCAGGCGCCTTGACGCAAATAGGCTTGGAATCTTTACCTTTACTGGCTTGCACTCCTTACTGTTCGTTATCCATTTCACTTATGGTCTCCATCACTACTAAGTCATAAAAGTATAAGTTTATCAGTAAAAAATGGGAATGTCAGTACTTTTATGACTTAGTAGTGCATGGGCAGGGTGTTCGATTAGTCGACGAGGCTAAATCTTGTGACCTATCCGGGCACAACATCAGATTTGTAAGCTTTTAGTCGGTCATGGTGAATAACAGTAGAGGATTTCCTCCCTTGAACTTCATACAGCACAGGACCATATTTCTTAACAATAATAATCGACCTTCCCATACACGTTCCAATTTTGGGCACTTCCCGACCTTCTTTGCCATTTTATTGACAAACCAGATCTCGTACTGATTGTTGAAAAGTCGAACATCATGCAAACGCTTCTGCTTCTGTTGACATTTATAAAGTGATTTTCTTGCAACACTATGGGCAGTGTCTAAGGCGCTCTTGAGCTTTTCGGTATAAGTTGCATGGTCAAGAGCTTCCCTGATGGCCTCACTGTCCTTGAGAACTAGGTCAGTAATTTGGTGTACCTTTCGACCCAACATTATAAAGTTAGGAGAAATACCAGTAGACTGGTGTGGTGTACTCCGGTATGCTGCCAGAAGAAGGAGCAGCTGCTCATCCCAAACAGTCTGATCTCGGTTGATATAGCAGCGAATCATTTGTAGTAGAGACCGATTGAAACGTTCAACCCAAACAATTTGCAGACTACTTAAACAAATTGCTCTGAAAATTCCGGCCCTGGACTTTGTGTATCTCAAGGGGCGCCCCAAATCGTGCAATGAACTCCTCCCTCCACAAGCTTTTTAGCAGTCGTTTCACTGGTTTGATCTGTAACCGCAAAGGCCTCATCCCATTTTGTAAACTGATCAGTTATTACCAGGATATACTTACTGTTATTCACATTTGCGGGGCGTGGTCCAAGAAAGTCCAGGTGCAGACGGTCCAGGGGAGCACCGCATACATATGACTGTAATGCTGCTCTACTTTTCCGAGCGGATTTCTTGGATGCACCGCTCATAGCGCAAGTAGCAACGTAATACAACACATCAGCAGTTAAACTGTACCAATAAAAACTGCGTTTAACCCTTTCTAAGGTTTTCTTTTCACTTATATGTCCAGAAGATGGTGGGTCGTGACAACCCTCAATGATCCTCTGCCTGAGAGACCTGGGGGCAAACAGGCGCAGTGACCGTGAGCCAAAGTCATCAAGCCACTCATAGTACAGCACTCCTTTGACTATGCGAAATTGCTGGATGCATAAATAATAGCATCGCATAGCTGGATCTATGAGTCGCAGTTCCGATTGTGCTGGTTTTTCATTTAGCCACCTTATCAAAAGTTGAGCCTCTTTGTCTTCAGCTTGGGCAACCTTCATGTTTTAGCTTTCCATCTAATTGCAATCTGGTTCCGGTTGTTCCGGTTGAATCACTCGTCGAGTTGTCAGTGGAACAACATTATCAACTTCATTTGTGAACCTTTCCCACTGTTTTTCAAACTGTCTGCTGTATTTGCAGCCTCCACATGGTAAAGCGCTTTCCAGCATTGTAGCAATCACAAGCTTCTCCATCTCGCCTTGACAAAGCATCGGCGTTGCCATGGGACTGTGTTAAATTACGAAGGAGTATTGGCTTAGTTCTTCCAACCACCTTGCTAGCTGGCCCTGGGGGCTTTGAATGATAACAGCCATGCCAAACTGCTATGGTCAGTCCTGAGGAGGAATTGTCTTCCAAGTAAATAATGCTTGTATTGATGACAAAATGCAACTTTTGCTAGAAGCTCTCGTCGAGTGACACGATAGCGCTCCTGTACTGGGCCCTAGCGCCGAATTCAGTATGAGATAACCCTCTCAACCTGACCTTGTTCCTGGGACACAGCCCGAATGCTAAAGTTAGAAGCATCAGTGTCGAGGATCATTCTACCTTCTGCGAGCGGATACGCAAGAATCGGTGCTGTTTTCAAAACCTTCTTAAGAGCACCAAAAGCCACTTCCTGTTCTGCTCCCCAATAGTATGTCACTCCCTTCCGAGTTAAATTGTGCAAAGATCGGGCAATATCGGCATAACAACCTGCGATAGTAATTTGTAAGGCCTAGGAATGCTTGAAGCTCTTTAAGATTTTGTGATACAGGCCATTTCTCCACATCCTGAACTAGTGAAGGGTTGGCACGCACTCCATCCTTGCCTACCACGTGGCCTAAAAACAAAACCTGTTCTCTAAATAAGCTACATTTAGTTGGCATTATGTTCAGTCCAAATTTTCGGAATTGAGATAGCACCTCTCCCAGATTATTCAAATGCTCTTTAAATGTTTTTCCTGTGATGCTCACATCGGCTAAACAAATTAAAAGAGTAACCCACTGAAGCCCTCTAAGCACTAGTTCCATGCCCCTCTGAAATGTGGACGGCGCATTGCAGAGCCGGAAGGCCTTTGCGTGTAATCAAACAACTAATGCTTTGTGATGAATGGCGTCTTTGGTCTATCCTTTTCATTAACCTCAAACTGATGATATCCACTTAGTAGATCAAGAGTAAAAAATAGTTTTGAAGCGCTCAAAGTGTCAAGACACTATTTTATCTTGGGCAGTGGGTAGGCCTCATTAACCTTCCGGTAGGCCACACACCAGCGCACTCCACCATCTTTCTTACGCAGCAAGACTACCAGGGATGCCCATGCAGAACACGATAGCACAACAACTCCTGCATCCAATTGCTTCTACGAGTATTTCGCCTCCTCTGCCTGAAAACTAAGAGGAGTTCGGCGGGCAGGCTGTCTTTTTGTTTTTGCATTTCCTGTGTCAATGCTGTGCTTGATAGCGGTAAAAGTACTAAGGTCGTACTCTTCCCTAGAGAATACATCCTCATATTCACAAAGCATCTTGGTAAGGGCTTTGCGTTGCAGTTGAGTCATACCCATGGAGGACTTTTTTACAAAATTTAGGTACACATTTTCTTATGTTTCCACTTGAACCAAAATGACTTTTCCTAGCAGCTATTTATCCATCTGGTTCACTGTTTGCAAAAACGTGTTATATTTTATTAGTGGTTTCAGTAACTTTTCCTAAATGCATTCCCTTCACAAGGCGAACTCTTTGAACAGGATCCAACAAGGATGCCACTTGGAAGTTCATCATCACAACTGTCTAAAACACCTAAAGTTCCAGTTCTACGTACCTGCACCCGAGCTATAACAATTCTGTCACTTTCTGGTGGTATCCAGCAGTACTGATGCACTAGAACAGCGCTATAGACAGGTACACATCCTACATCACTCAGGGTGCCCGAGATAATCTCATTTCCAATTCGAAGATTTCCCTGCCTCGTGTATATAACAGCATCAAGGGAATCCAAAAGATTTATTCCAATTAGAACTGAGTCTCTAATAGAGGAGACATAGACAGGCCACCTTGTGGTATGACTGCCAATTGTTAGCGTCGCAGTGACACTACCAAAAGCAGTCATTTCCGCCCCATTTTCAGCGTTTAGTAAGCAGGCCTTTAGTGTCAATCCCAGCGACACTGGGAAAGTCAGAGGAAATGATAGTAGCATCAGCTTCTGTGTCTACCACACCATTGCCCTCAATGTCATTTAAAGTGACAGGTTGGACGACATCATTTCCTGCAAAGTGAAGTCGTGTGTAAATACTACATATCTTGTCAACCAATACATAAAGGCGAGCGTTCTCATTACGATATTTAGTATTTAGGAAAAAACCCTGCAAAAGCCCACTTTCAGCAAGTTTCTCTGAAGGATTTTCATTGCAAAGAGAAGAGAAGGGAGGGAGAAGATTGAAAATAAATTCATATTGACTATTCAGATATTGAAACATAATTTGCAATTAACAGAAAAGAAAACTGTCAGAACAATTTAATAATGCAAAGGTTCCTAAAATGCCCTTTTTTACGAGGTTTAGGTCGATATTGATTCTTAAATGGTACGTTTTGAAAGGTACGCCGCAGCCCAGAAGTGGAAAGTAGACAGGCGGTTAATATCAGCGCTTCAAGGTTGTGCACTCGATATACATGCTCTTTTACCCCCAGGAAAAAATAACGGACTACGACGCTTTGAAGACTGCTTTTTTGAAGAGGTTTGATAAAACAGAAGAGGAATTTCGTCTAAAATTTCGTAGATGTAGACCGGAGATAATAAAACTTTCTCACAATTTTCAGTTCGTTTAAGCAGTTATTTAGATAGATTGGTGGAATGTGGCAAATTGAACAACACATGTGAAGGGCTTTTTGACATGAGGCTAAGAGATCAGTTTTTATCTACAAGTGTTTGTAACAGAGGTCTTCTGCTTTTCTTAATGGAAGGCATTTCAAAAGAAATCCAAGACAGTTCTGTATTAGTTGATCAATCTGAAGAAGCTACACATGCTAATATTCAGACTTTGACAAAAACCCGGCAAAGAGACAATGATCAGACAAACGAGAGCATACAAATGGAGGAAGTGCGCCTACTTCAAAGCCATCGATTAGAAAGGACGGACGTTGATACAAGTGCAACATACCCGATGTAAAGCAGAATATTGACCTGGGTCATTTTTCGACGTAGAACAATGTCCTCCGGTCATAATTCTACGTAGAAAAATGACCCCTTTGTCTAAAAAATAAGTGTCATTGTCATCAAAATGAGCACAGCTCTACCTGAACAAAAGTGACACCTTAAGAATAATGATCCCCTAAAAGTTTTTTTTTTTTTTTCTATTTAACTATTTTGTTTTTACAGTAAACAGGAAGAAACAAAAAATATACTTCGTATTCATAAACTTAAAGTGAAGAAATGTGTATATTTTAAAAGAAACAAATCCCCCAACTAGGTTTAGGACGCCCATTGATCACCATATGAAATAAATAGTTTATACATCAATATGTTACTATCGATCTTTCTCATATAAAAAAGAAATAACGATGATTCTGTTAAAAAAATATATAAAAACATAGTTAAATCCTGTTTTATGAATATCAATAAGAAAACATTACCCTAAAATTCTGACCTTGAAGTAAAATGAAGTTATTTTCAATTTTAAGTTTAGTTAAGACAATACTTAAATACATTGTAGAATAGCATATCAGTTTTACATTGGTTATTTAAGCAAGAGGCCCATGGGCCACATGGCTCACCCGAGCAACAATAGGCATGACAAAATCAGCTCCATGGATTCATAATACAAAATATCTGGACAATGTGGTATAATACAGGTAAATCCTTATAAAAACCAAAGTACTGAAGAACTGACGGGAGTTGATTTTGTCGATGTTTATTTATTTTAAAAATCAATATGTTATTTTGCATGACAAGTACATGTAGCTTCTAATTTGAATTACGCACATTTTTATAATATGAATTTTTGGACTTTTTCGACAAGAATGTCGAGAAACCCCCATATGAATCATGTTAAATAATATTTAAAGATAAAATTAATTCAATCAAACTATGTATCAGTAATAGAAATGTTTCTCAAAAATTGTATGGATCCAAGCAATGTTGAACTCTAGTCTCGTTCAACCAAACGCTCGGCTGACACTGTAAATCTCCGACAAGGATTTACCGAGACAGCCGAGCGTCGAGTTGAATTTTTTGGCGTAGGAATACAAACGACTACAAAAATATATAATTGTTCGTATCATTTAAAATTTGACTATTTTCAAGGTATTTATAAATAAGGTCCCTTGAAAAACAATGCTTAAGCATACATTACATCGAATTTATCAATTATTTTCAAGAACTAAGTCTTGTCAGCTGCAATGATTTGTGCTGGGGTCCAATCACTGTTTCACTTTCGGTTTGTCTGAGTAACTGCATAGGAGAGTTGATTAAAATAAACTCCCAAAAATCAGTTTACCCTAAATATTCTTATATTTATAATCAGGTCCCTTTTCTAACCGGATGATTTCATAGTTATATCACATTGTGGAAACATCTCACATATCAGCATTGCAGTTCTCAAAAGACCTTGTTTATATACAGGATATAAACCTATATCAAACTCTGAACCCCCTTTGAGGCCCAATTATTGTCCAGGGGCAGAGTTTAAACAATTTTAAAGAATCAGCAATATGTAAAAACATATATAATTTTAGTTTTTGTGAATAATTAAAATGGTTTCCTTTATACAACTGAATCCCCAATGTGGCCCCACATTTTTGCTTTCACTAAAGTTACAGCTTTTCTGCGAAAATGTTTTTTTAAAGAAAATTAAAGGATTTTAAAGATTTACTCTATATATTCCTATGTAAAAAGTCGACCCCTATTGTGGCCACACCCTACCCCCGGGGGTCATGGTTTTCACAATCTTGAATCTACACTATCTGAGACTGTTTCAACATAAGTTTCAGTTTTCCTAGACTAACAGTTTCTGAGAAGATTTTTAAAGATTTACTCTATATATAACTATGTTAAAATTCAACCCCCATTGTGGCCCCACCCTAACCCAAGGGCTCATGGTTTTCACAACTTTGAATCTACACTACCGGAAAATGCTTCTACATAACTGTCAGCTTTTCTGGCCTAATGGTTTCAGAGAAGAAGATTTTTAAGATTTACTCTATATATTCCCATGTAAAAAGTCGACCCCTATTGTGGCCCCACCCTACCCCAGATGGTCATGATTTTTACAAATTTGAATCTACAGTACCTGATAATGCTTCCACATAATTTTCAGTTTTCCTGGCCTAACAGTTTCTGAGAAGATTTTCACAACTTTAAATCTAATCTATCTGAGAATGCTTTCATTTTAGTTTCAGCTTTCCTGGCCAAACGGTTCTTGTGAAGATTTACTCTCTCTATTTCTATGTTAAATCGACCCCCATTGTGGCCCAACCCTACCATCGGGGGGGGGTCATGATTTTCACAACTTTGAATCTACACAACCTGAGGATGTTTCCACATAAGTTTTAGTATTCCTGGCCGAACGGTTTTTGATAAGAATATTTTTAAAGATTTACTCTATATATTCCTACATGTATATATAAATTCGACCCCCCCCCCCCCCCCCATTGTGTCCCCATACATGTTTCAGCTTTTCTTGCCTTATGGTTATAGAGAAGAAGATTTTTGAAAAATTATGGAATATTTTCAATAATTCCTAATTATCTTCTCTTGTAAAAAGGCGTGGTCCTTAATTTTCACAACCTTGAATCCCCTTAGCCTAAGAATACTCTGTGCCTAGTTTGGTTGAAATAAGCCCCGTGGTTCTTGAGAAGATGTTAGAATGTGAAAAGTTTACACACAGATAGACAGACGGACGGACAGACGGACGACTAACCTTCGTCATGACCATATTGAATAAGGCTTTGAATGCATGTCTGTCTCCCCCTCATCATCGCATTTCCATAATAGCCTTTCGTTTCGGTGAAAAAGATTCCGTGCAATTCCAACTTGCAAGGATTTTTGTTTGAATTAGTTATATCTCTTACTACCCACAGTGCAGTAACATTCAAGGGCATAGATGACAAGATTCACTTATTTTGGTCACGTGACGGAATTCAAGAACTGATAGATTTTTGAGGGTCATTACTTCCAGCACTTTCCTTCCGAGATTGCTGTACCTTTCAAACCAATTTAGATGGTCGATATATCGGATGAATTGAAAAATGTATGCATGCATCCCAATAATTTAAGATTTCTGCAATTATATGCAGATTCCCCCTAAGTGCAATGCAGTGCTAGGCATCCTATATCTGGCATTATAGCCACATGTAATTAACTTCATCCCAAATCAACCTGTCATCTTTACCGACTCTCTGATGAGTATATCTCTGTATGTCGTGAAAACAGCCAAAAATTAGGAGAGGCAATGCCAATTAGTCTTCAAGTTGTTGTGTCGTTGGATGATGTTCCGTCAGTATTAAATGCCAAAGAAATTATTAATCTAGGACGTTTAGAATCACTAATGGACAAGTATCCAATTGTCGTTCCTTTTAAAGAAACTGTTGTATATTGCGGTCAAACTAAGTTTTATTTCTTTTATAAAAGAAATAGCGGAGCTGATTTTTCAGACGTTAGTAAGATTGAAAGATGAAAACAGTGGATTAGGGAAAATGATTCCCAGTTGGAAAGCTTATCAGTACGAACTGTGCAATGAAATATTTTGGTGGGGAAAACTAAACTCTTACACAGATGCCATACTTTCCCGAAACCTTGGTTCAGGGTATGAAAGAAATGATCGCTCTACTACCTTCGAATTTGGTTTTCTATGTTTAAAATCCAGTAGTGACTGTGCTTTGGATGAAAAATCTTGCCACGAGCTCTGTTCTAGTTCGAATCTATATTACAATTTCTACATTTCTTCAATAAATATATACTCAGGCTAAAATGTGTTCAAAAGTGTCGGAACTTCATCCAACGACACAACAACTTGAAGACTAATTGGCATTGCCTCTCCTAATTTTTGGCTGTTTTCACGACATACAGAGATATACTCATCAGAGAGTCGGTAAAGATGACAGGTTGATTTGGGATGCAGTTAATTACATGTGGCTATAATATCAGATATAGGATGCATAGCACTGCATTGCATTAGGGGGAATCTGCATATAATTGCAGAAATCTTAAACTATTGGGATGCATGCATACATTCAGTGGGTTACTCTGTTAATTTGTTTAGCCGATGTGAGCATCACAGGAAAAACATTTAAAGAGCATTTGAATAATCTGGGAGAGGTGCTCGATTCCGAAAATTTGGACTGAACATAATGCCAACTAAATGTAGCTTATTTAGAGAACAGGTTTTGTTTTTAGGCCACGTGGTAGGCAAGTATGGAGTGCGTGCCAACCCTTCACTAGTTCAGGATGTGGAGAAATGGCCTGTATCACAAAATCTTAAAGAGCTTCAAGCATTCCTAGGCCTTACAAATTACTATCGCAGGTTGTTATGCCGATATTGCCCGATCTTCGCACAATTTAACTCGGAAGGGAGTGACATACTATTGGGGAGCAGAACAGGAAGTGGCTTTTGGTGCTCTTAAGAAGGTTATGAAAACAGCACCGATTCTTGCGTATCCGCTCGCAGAAGGTAGAATGATCCTCGACATTGATGCTTCTAACTTTAGCATTCGGGCTGTGATGTCCCAGGAACAAGGTCAGGTTGAGAGGGTTATCTCATACTGAATTCGGCGCTTGGGCCCAGTACAGGAGCGCTATCGTGTCACTCGACGAGAGCTTCTAGCAAAAGTTGCATTTTGTCATCAATACAAGCATTATCTACTGGGAAGACAATTCCTCCTCAGGACTGACCATAGCAGTTTGGCATGGCTGTTATCATTCAAAGCCCCCAGGGCCAGCTAGCAAGGTGGTTGGAAGAACTAAGCCAATACTCCTTCGTAATTTAACACAGTCCCATGGCAACGCGGATGCTTTGTCAAGGGGAGATGGAGAAGCTTGTGATTGCTTCAATGCTGGAAAGCGCTTTACCAATTTCTCATGTTCCTTTCTTATGAAATGATCTTGAATGGGGAAGTCTTTCCAAGAGACTCTTGGAATTCTTGGGGTAACCTGCTTCGGTATTTCCTCCTGCTCACGTCTACGTGGTACGATTTCTTGCTCGTGGGTTTTCGACGGATCTTCTACATCCTCCTAAACTCTGCCTCGGTCAATCTTCATAATGACAAACAAACCGTTCTTAAGGTTTTTTGTCACTTTTTCTTTTAATTTCTCTTTTTTTCTCCTCTTATGGTCTCAAGCATGGTTTGTTTATACTTCTTTGCTTGTCCAAATTATCTTCCCTACATTTTTTGATTATAACATTTTCCATTTCTGCGAGTCTTTTCTCAATGTTTTGTTCAAATTTTTCAAGTTTTTTTTATCAATGCCGTTTTGAAGCTCTATGATTGTACTTCTCACCTCTTCGACTCCCATGAAATTTTCCTGCGTATATTCCAGGATAATTGGCTCTGAAGGAAACAAAAATGAAACATGATTTGTTTTAAAAAGATGCGGAAACATGTAGGTTTTAAAGTAATGGATGTAGGAGATAAAAGGTATCAGGTATAGGGTGTAGATGGTTACCAGGTTTAAGGTATAGGGGGTATGGTATGCAAGTGTAAATGTGTAGTGCGTAAGGGTAACAAGGATTAAGGTATAAAGTGTATGGGGTATAAGGGTAAAGATAGAGGGTAAAGGATGTAGGGTTTACAATAGTTAAGGTATAGGGTGAATTGGGTTATAAGGGTTAAAGTAAAGAGTATAGGGTTAAGGGGTTACAATGAATAAGGGCTTGGGTTAGGGTTAGGGTTAGGGTTGGTTAAGGTTAGGGTTAGGGTAAGGGTAAGGGCACTTTGACGTGTTGCGTGTGCGGGATTGCGGGACTCCGCCTATTTTAATCACATGACTTGTCGGTCATGTGGATTATGTTTGCAAGTATTTACGTTTCTATTATAGTTCATTTTCGTAGAATTATTTGTGTGCAATTGGATGTGCAGTTTGTTTTTTAACCGGTAAGTTGGTTTACTGTACTGCATGTTTTAATTATCGAAAGATATTTTACATTATTGCTTATACATATTAAGTAAATAATGAAATGTAATAATCTTAAATAAAATATAAGTAATGAGATAGTATTTTAAATAGAGAGAGGATTTCACTGAAAAGCAAACATTAAGATACTTACGGAAGGTTTCCTGCGATATGATACAAAATATTTAGAATCATGATTGCATAATTCTCTAATATCAACTTATATTAATTTTATTAATTATAATTTATAAGTACTGAGGTTGTACATTTTTGGTGTACCCTAAACACACCTTGGGTATACCCAGGGTATACCCTGGGAATACCTAGGATATACCCAGGATATACCCTGAGTATACCCAGGGTATACCCTAGGTATACCCAGGGTATACCCTAGGTATACCCAGGGAATACCCTAGGTATACCCAGGGTATACCCTAGGTATAGTCAGGGTATACCCAGGTTATACCCTAGGTATAACCTAGGGTATACCTAATGGTATACCCAGGATATACCCTGGGTATACCAAAGTTAGTGTTTACGAATGTATCTGCCACGTTCACTGTTATTCTAATACGTTTTTTTGAAAATATTTCACAATTTTAATATAACTGATATATTATTAAAGAGACCTCCGATTATTTCAGATATATAACAATTGGGCTGACGGTGTGGTATATCTGCATAAAGTTGAACAAACCGTGACTGGTCTGGAAAGCGACAAACCTTTCGTAAACCATTCTTAATATCCATTGGCCTTCCATCTAGATTGCTTGGGAAATTTCCACAGTCTGTAAGCGATAAACATGTGCTTAATACACCTCTCAAGCCGATTAATTCCTGCAAACCTGAAGTGGGTTTCGAAGCAATTCCATTCATGGCATAATCTGCAAGTATATCTTTGAATTTTCTTCTCAATTCAAGGAAAGTATTGAATGTTTGTTGTCTTATTATCTGTTTCGGAAAAGCTACAAAACCTTGCTTGTGTACAGGTATCATGGCTATCCAACACTCCTATCCTCTTTCGTAAAACAATTGAAACCCTAAAGAGCTGCTGAAATTCATAAGCTCGCTTTTAGAATATTCTGGTAAATTGATATGTTTCTTTAAAGTGCTTCTAATCTCACGTAAACTGCCATTGTCATTCGGAAAGAGGGTTATATGCCTAACTGGAATTCGTATTCCATTTAAATTCTTCAGTTCAATAACACATCCATCAATATCAAAAGAGTTCTGAAGCCAAACATCTCTTTCT